>NC_138375.1:8778585-8817475 GCF_054177405.1 Leptonychotes weddellii | reverse complement strand
ACGATGGACTCTGAAAAACAAACTGAGGGTTCTAGAGGGGAGGGGGGTGGGAGGATGGGTTAGCCTGGTGGTGGGTATTGAGGAGGGCACATTCTGCATGGAGCACTGGGTGTTATGCACAAACAATGAATCATGGAACACTTCATCTAAAACTAATGATGTAATGTATGGGGATTAACATAAGAATAAAAAAAATAATAAAAAAAAATACTGTGTAAATTAGAGAAAACCTGTACTGTATTTAAATTCAGTTATTTCAAAGTTAACATTAAGTGTTAAAAAGGAAATTTTGTCTGCATGTATTATACTGGTTGCTTTTCTACTTGGATGCAAAGTGCAATATTTGCAGGTCTGAATTTCAAGTGGCCTTCTTTGGAGGAATGGGTGCTTTCCTCCTCCTCAGGCTGATGTGTGAAAGGCAAAAACTAGAGAGTGGCCAGGAGGAGGTGTGTGATTTTGAAATGTGCAGATGTGTCAATTTCACAATATAATTTTCAGCATATTTTCCTAAAGGCAAGTACTTTTAAGGATATATGATGCAACATAATTTTTTAAGTGAAAAAATTAAATACCTAAGCATTTGAGATCTGGGAGTTAGGAATTCAGTGCCTCCATTCCATGAAATACTTAGTAGTCATTGAAACCACAGGGTTGGGGCGCCTGGGTGGCTCAGTTGGTTAAGTGACTGCCTTCGGCTCGGGTCATGATCCTGGAGTCCCAGGATCGAGTCCCGCATCAGGCTCCCTGCTCAGCGGGGAGCCTGCTTCTCCCTCCGACCCTCCCCCCTCTCATGTGCTCTCTCATTCTCTCTCTCTCAAATAAATAAAATCTTTGAAACCACAGGGTAGGGGTGCCTGCGTGACTCCGTCAGTTAAGTGGCCGACTCTTGCTTTCCACTCAGGTCCTGATCTCAGGTTCATGAGATCGAGCCCCACATCGGGCTGCACGTACAGCATGGAGTCTGCTTAAGTTTCTCTCTTCCTCTGTCTCTGCCCCTCCCCTCTGCGTACACTCTCTCACTCTCTCTCTCCCTCCCTCCCTCTAAAATAAATAAATAAATCTTAAAAAAAAAAAAAAAAAGAAACTACAGGGTGAACATATTTGTGTTGATAGTGAAAACTGCTTTTTATTAAAGGAAACATTAAAAAGACTAAAGAATTTATAGAATTATACCATAAGCTTTATATACATGATTAGCAAAACCTGAGAGTTGTACATCAGATGATAGCAATTTTCTAGGAGGAAACCTCTTGTGCATTTTTAAATGTTTATAGTATGCAACAGTTGTATATACTCAGAAAAAACATAGATCGTGATTCTTGAAAACTGAAGGAGCATGAAGGAAAACCGGAAAATCATATTCTGGTCCAATCATAAAACAACAGGTCTTGTCAATAATTCTCAACCTGTCACTTCATAAATTAACAATGAAAATGGTCCTGCTATACCGTTTTTCCAACTTTCTCATGAAAGGATCTAATTTCCTCATAAAATGATAAGGCATTATCTAAAACATTTTGTAAAATGTATTAATTGTGGAACAATCACACACTTTATATAATTCTGTGTCTCAAGGAATTCTATATTCAATTAGTTACCACAGGGGGAAATCAATGAAGATGAAAAATGATTTTACAATTGGCCACATTAATTGAGAAATTAATAGCTAAATCATAGAGGCTTCCCTTGCTTGAGTACATATTTCAAACAAGCAAATAAATTGCTTATTTAAGAATTTTATATTCTATTCTCTGACAGCCATCTGAGGTATTCATTATGCCCCAAATATTTATTCTCTATTTATCTACTGATGTTGCTGTGTTATATATTTAACTAAAGGCAGTGAACTCCTGTCTGAAATTGAACAAAGTATATGTCTGATGTTAGGGGAAAAAATATCCATTTTAGAGTAGATGCACTTTAGTAGGAAGGTCTGTAGTTTAGACTGAAGAAAAGGCAAATGGCATTTGGGAAAGAAGTTTTTAACTGATGTTACCAATTGTCCATTTTTTCAGCATTTGCTGAGACCCCAGTTGTTAGGGTTAGCCATTCAGACTGATACATCACACAGCTTCTGACCTCAAGGGGACAGCCTTTAGGAAGCCAAGCAATTATCACCTGGAGCAAAGCATCGTCTAATGGCAAGGAGCAGAGTGCAATAGAACTCTTAGGAAAAGTTCCCAGAAATGACTGGGTTGGATGAATAAGAGAGTCACAGAAATAATTTGCTAAAGATGTTCAAACTGCTCAAAATACCACCTCATTCATAATCATAATCACGGTCATTCAAACAAAAAATGAGTTATCACTTCTCTTTATAAAATCTTTTTTAAAAAATAAGAATAGAATGACCTAAAATGCCCATTACGGCATGCAAATTCATATGCTTATTCAAAGCAGGTTAATAGTCTTGAGAGTAGGAACTAAGTTAAAACTATGTCCATTTGATCATATGAATAAGCCAGAAAAGGAGATTAAGAGTGAACTTGGAGTAACTGGCAGCAAAGCAGACATAAGAAGTAAATCCATGGCAGTGGGAATCTATATACAGTCACAATGAATTGATCTCCAATCTCTTCTCTTGTTTTATTTGTGGGCCGGGGGACAGCAATCCCATTGAATCTCAATGTTGTTTCAAGTTTTTATTTAAATTCTAGTTAGTTAACAGAGCATAACATTAGTTTCAGGAGCAGAATTTAGTGATTCATCACTTGCATATAACACCCATTGAATCTCATTCGAGATTACTTCAGGAGCTAAGATTATTTTGAGCCTGTTGCCAAATAGGAGGGAAGCTTTAAGAAGCCAGGGAAAGCAATTGAGACTAACAGCAGCAGAATTAATACAAATTAACTACCCATCCTCAACTTCTATCCTTTTTGTTTGTTTGATTCTTATAGAAATATTCTTATGCATATGAGAAAATAACATTACAATCCTAAGAAGAAATTCTTTTTACTAAAAATGAAGAAAGAGGCTGAAGCCAAAAGAGGTAGAAGGTAGGCAATCGCAAATGAATATGGATCTTACAAAGTTCTTCACATAAAAAACATTTGTGAAAGCACAAGTTAGGAAATTACATAGAAAGTTATCTTAAGTCCTACTGTTTGGGTGGAAGACATAATTTAATAGAAATAAAGTGTAAACCAAGATTGAATTGATCACTGTCTGCAGAGATTTTTATGATACTCTACTGACAATAATGTACAAAAAGGAAAATCTAAAAACACATCACATCCCTGGAATTTGTTGCATGCTTTCAAGTTTCATAAGTGTGCAAAATATATTTTAAATCTGTATTTCCTGCTTGGAAGCAGCAGTTCTTACAGGGCATCTCAGCCAAAACCCAATGGGGTTGCACCGTTAAATACAGTCATTTTTAAAACATTGAAATTTTATGTTGAATCAATTTAACTTTTCTGTTAATCCCATGATGTGAACCATTTGTCTTCTCTTCAGTCTAAATTACAGACCTTGCTACTCATGTGCATCTACTCTCTAAAATCACTCCACTCCTTTAAACATTCAGTCCTCTGGGGAGTTAGGGGGCCTGCCCAATTCCCTAATTTGTATCTAAATTCGAAGAGCAATGACAAGGACAATAAGCCATCTCCCCAATCTAATGTCACCATCCATATTGAGTGATGAAGAGATGGTGATTAAATGCATTGATGTAAATGGGTGCAATGGGGAAATTATTTTGAGAGAATGAAACTATTTTTACAGATGTATAGTCTCATCCTCTCAGCAATCCATGTTCTCTCAGGGGTATTCCAGTTTTTTTGCTCCTTATAGGAAAGGGATGAGGGTTACCAGCTATGGAAGAAATAACATACCACATAGGGAAGTGCCAAGCATAAAGGAATGAGAAATAACTAAATTTCCTCTGATTCCTTGAGTAAAGGGAAAGAGAAGCAAAGAGAAGTTGTCCATCCTGTGTTCTGACTTCCCTATTGAGGATGAAAGTAGGCAGAATGAGGGGGCAGCTGACAGCTAAACTGTCTTGTGCTCTGGCTGTCCACCATAGGCTAACTGCATCACAGGGAAAAGGTGTTGTATTGGGGTTCGGCCATGAGAAGACCTGACTGAGCACCGTAGGACCATTTTCGATTCCCTCATGTTAGGGAAAGGATGCTGTTTCTAGTGTAGGGTACAGCAGGGGCTAATGGGTGAGTCAACAGCCTCCTGCAAATTCATGAGAGTCTGCAGCACAAATAACAAGTAAAAGAGGGCCTGGTCAGCAAGGAAGAACGGTCCAGCCTCAAGGAACAGAATCCACTGTGAGCAGAGCACTCACAGAACACACCTGACCAGCCACCTGAGTCAGTGACCTGTGGTGACCTGAAGGCAGCCTGAGCACCTGCTCTTGGCACTGTGGCCTCCTTCCTTTCACTGGGCAGCCAGATGACTTTTCTCACACACGTCTTCAACTTGAGAAAGAGGGACGAAAACACTGAAACGCTGAGCTTTGACACATCTCCTTAGACATTTCTTTAGCATCCCAAACAATGAAAAAAAAAAACCCATAATTTTTATTTCCCTCACCAAACATCTTTGCTCTTCCTTCATTTAGTAAATAATCTAATCAAGGCAGAAGTTGGAGAGCCATTCCTGATATTGTCTTCTTCCTCATTACTTTTATCTAAGCTACCAGCAGTTCCATTTGATTTTACCTAGAGGCCATCTCAAACCCATCCAGTTCACTCTATCGCAGCCCAAATCACTATCATCTTTTGTCTAAATTGATGTATTAGCCTCTAAGGAATGGGCCAACATTCAGGGCAATGACGTGCTAGATAAATGCAGACCGGGAAATCAGACTGCCACAGCTCCGCCTTTGAGCAATGGAGTGACACTGGGCAAGTTTCCAACCTTCTGAGGCAGTTTTTTTAACCATACAGTGGGAAATAATACCATATACAGTTGAGGCAAGAATTAAAATTGCTCATATGTGAAATGTGTTTAGAATGGTGCCTGGTACATAGCAAATACTATAGAAATGCTCTTCTTTCTTTTCCTTCTTCCTCCCTCCCTCCTGCCCTCCCTCCCTTCCTTTCCTTTTTCCTTTGTTAAATTCTAATTCCTCGCATAGGCTGTTCACAAACTACTCCTCAATTTTATGCTGGGCTCCCTTTTACCTACTCTTTTCCAGTCATTCTGAAGTTTTTCATTCCCTCCACCACCCCAAGCACATTTCCCTCCTGGTATCTGCTCACTGGTTTTGTGTCTGCACAGGGAGCTCTGCGCTCTTTATTGGCAGGGTTGTATCTGAGTTTTTGTTTATAGCTTAAATACAAAGTCTTCCAAAATGCTGGTTTAAACCATCCAATCTAAATTAAATTTCCCCTGAGTCTACCCTATGGCTTTCATTTAAAAAAAATTAAATTATTTTAGAATAATTTTAGATGTATTTAAAAGTGGCAACGAGAATACAGAAAGTCCTTGTGTAACTCGCACCCAATTTCCCCTCTTAATATCTTAGATAAGCATGGTACATTTGTCAAAACAAATAAAACAACATTAGTACATTATTATTAACTAAACTCTAGACTAATGTAGAAAGTGTGTGTGTGTGTGTGTGTCTGTACACAGAAAAAAATATATATATGTATATGCACAAACACACACAAAGATTGTCATTGCAATTTTGTTTATAATATCAAATAACTGGTCTCATTCTACGTGTCCTCTCATAGGATATTAAATTAATTAGGTACATCCATACAAGAGATGAATATATTTCCACTTAAAAATGGTTTGATTTTGTATGGTAATTGACATAATAAAGGACCATATCTTATGTTTGGATAAAAGAAAAGGCTCTTGAGAAAAGTACATGCATAATATGATTCTTTTTTATTTATGTGTGTATGCACAAAGAAGACATTTAAAATCACATTTACAGATGTTTTATCCTGACTTGTGATATTTGGGTTGATTTTACCTCTTTTTATGTACTTTAAATAGCTTAGAATTTTTAAGTAATTATTTAAAGAGATAAGATTAAATAGAGATAAGAAAGAGAACCAGAAACAAATATGAAGACAAATTTACAGGTTAAATACACAATAACTATTAATAACCAATATGTGTATGAGAAGATATTTTTCCTCAGTAATTATCAGGAAAATGTATTTGTCAGCCAAATGTGGTATATGATTTTCCCTCATCATTTGGCTGTATATATATATTTTTAAAGTGATAAAATCTAGTATAGAGAATGGTTATGAGAAGTATATATTTTTATACATTACTAGCACAGGATTTAAAGTGATATAAACTTTCTGGTTGGCAACTTCATATCTCTAGCAAAACAATTTAATAGCTTTATTGAGGTATAATTAATATACCAAAAAAAGTGTCCATATTTAATGTGTAGAATTTGATGAGTCTGCAAAATTGCAAATCCAAATGATACCATCACCAAAATCAAGGAAATAGACCTATCCAATTCCTTTGGTGGTTTTCTTTTTCCTTTTTCTTTCTTTTCTTTCTTTTTTTGGGGGAGGGGGTGGTAAGAACACTTACAGGAGATCTACCCTTAACACATTTTAAGGTGTACAATACTCTATTGTTTACTGTAGGCTCTACGTTGTATAACATCTCTAGAACTTATTCATCTAGAATAACTGAAACTTTATACCCATTGAGTAATAAATCCTCATTCCACCACGAAAGTGTGCATATAATTTGATCTAGGAAGTCTTTTTCTAAGCATGCGTCTGAAACAACTACTTGCAATGGGCACTAAGAGAACTGTAGAGCCACATTCTCTGTGGCATTTTGTAATACTAAAACTTTGGACAGATATTAAACGGCTACTCTGACAAGAGCTCAGGAGACTACTGTGTAAGTAAACTATGGAAAATTGGATAGTAGTTATGAAGTAATACATTGGTCCTATATAAATTGACAACGAAATAGCTCCAAATTGTATAATTACATTGAAAATTAAGTTAGAAAACAGTACTCAGTTCCTCATTGTAATGTGATTAATACAAATAAAAATATTTTTTCTTAATTTTTAAATGTTTAGGAAGATACATGAAAAACGTTGAATATTTAACTCTAATGTAAGAAATGGGAAATAGAATACATGAGAATATTTTTAAAATACGTAGCTTCTCTATTTTTGATGATTTTATAAGGAAAATATGATCCCACCTAAAAATATGCCACATAAATAAAAAAGCTTCAGATAGTGTTGAACACAGGTTTTCATAATGCCCAAAACGTATTTACTTCTTTCCATAATTGGATTTTCCTTCCTTCTCCAGAAGTGGATGAAAAGGAAGCTCTAAGACTCCATGATAACAGAAAAAGCAATTGTCTTACTCATAGCTTTAACTATAGCACATGGCACAAAACAGGCATATAAAAATATTTGTAGAAGTAATTCACAAATAATTGCATTAATTAATTATACCAGTTAACTACCTAATAAATGGAACACATAAGACCCTGGTGAGAGTATTGACCGGGACATAGCCAGCCTAGTACAAGAAGGTAGAACAGTTTATTACTGCTGGTTACATAGTATTTCTGCACTCAGGAAAATGTGCTCTTTGTAGGATTCTCTCACATACTGAAATACTGTCTTATTAAAATAGACCTTTATAAATAGATGTCACCATAACATCTTTTATAATAGTGCTATTAATGTTACGAAGCATATTAAGTAAAGTTTTATAATAGTTTTCTTCATGAAAGTTCTTTATACATTTGAAATGTTCGTACCTTTCTTTTACATAGCCTTAAAATTAAATTAAATTGTATTCCTTTTAAAGTGTAGTAACTATAATTAATAGTTAAAGGTTGGAAAACGAAGTCTCTTAAAAAACAATCAATATTACAAGTCCAATTATTTAAATGAGACTGAGAAACTGTAATTTTTTTTTACTGCTTAGTAATTGAGTAAAGAATGGAAGGTTGTCTTGACAACAGAAGATAGAAAAATAAAATGTTAATGAACAGCAATAGTCCTGCTCATTATAAAAAGTATTGACTTTATAATATGTAGAACAAATACTTATTATATTTTTAAATCATTTAACAAACACATATTTTCTTTTAATATATATATCCCAAAGCATTAATTTTGATAATAAGCTAATTGCTTCTTGAACCAAATTAATGTGACTTATAGAGTACAAAGTTTGCCATCTCCCTTCATCTTTCAATCATGAATGGCCCAGAGACCAAAAAAATTGGAAGATCATAAGGGAAATTGATAAATAACATCCCTCTTTCCCACATCCTGACACTTGAACCAATTGAAAATTGAAGAACAGCAAGGCAAGTGGAGAGAATATTGGCATCCTTATAAAGCTTATAGTAGAGAGCATGGCCTGGTTGCAAATTAACACTGGACTTCTTTTTTTTTTTTTTTAAGATTTATTTATTTATTTGAGAGACAGAGAGAGAGGGAGGGAGGGAGAGCACGAGCATGTGCACATTAGCAGGGGGAGGGGGTAGAGTGAGGGAGAAGAAGAAAATCTCAAGCAGACTTCCCACTGAGCAGGGAGCCTGATGAGGGGCTCAATCCCATGACCCTGAGATCATGACCTGAGCCGAAATCAAGAGTAGGTCTCTTAACCAACTGAGCCACCCAGGCACCCCTTAACATTGGACTTCTTAATATTGTGCTATATTTGGCCATGGTTAGGCAGTTAGACAAAGTGCTTCTAAAATTGGAGTCTGCTCCTTAGAAAACTTGTTTCAAGAGGAGCAAATTACTGGGCACCTGACTACCAAGAAAAGAAGGAGCGGGTTTCTAACTGCCCAGCTGCTTCCATTGCTCCAATCAGCTAAGTGACTCCTTTTCTCCTAGGGAAGTGTAAAAAGGCACAATCCAATAGTGTTAAAAAGATTAGTGCACAGAAATATAAGGCACAGGGAAAACGGCCCCATTCTAACATTCACCAATATTCGTAAGCATTTATCAATATGGGATTTAACCTCTCCTCTGTTTACATAATTTTTTCTACATTCTTGGGGAGGTTATCAGTATCATGCCATTGTTAATCCACTCCTACATTCACAAGGCCCCACTGCCCCAAAACTAACAAATTCAGCTCTGTGTATCTTCCAGGAATTTCTATTGGTTAGTAATTATTTACTCCCCAAAGGCTCTGAAACATATATTTATCAATTCCAATGCTCTCTTCGCCCAAGGCTAAATATTCCCTCCATATACTATATCTTATTCGAAATTGCTATACGTAGCCCATCAGAGATCTGGCGTTTGAACGCTACATAAAGCTACTTTATAAATGAAACACAGCTACATAGAACTACCAAAACTGTTAAATTCAGTTACAATAATTAAAGCTTCTTAAGGTGTTAAAAATCCAAGGAAATTAAAATCCAAAATAGTTATCTTGTTCTTGTAAATTAAAACAAAACAAAACAAAACAAAAAATGCCTATCTTAAAGTGCAAAGCAAACAAGTCTGCCCCCATCCACCATTTTCTTATTCTAATAACTATTAACAGAAAGCCTCTCAATACCTGGGTGGTGATGCTGTTCCCACAGCACCTGCAGCTGCTTCTCACTGGATGGGGATGAATCCTTCACGGTCTCAGAAGTTTAATTAGATCAGTGCCAACCCCCAGATGCATTGTTCACTTTTTTAAATGTCCAAATCTGTAAAATAATGTTATTTTCCCAATTCAGGACCCACAGTAACTAAATTTAAAGCACATGTCACATTCCAACCCTGACAGCAATTACCTTGAGGAAAATTGTAATACCAGAACGCAGTGCTTAGTTATGTAAGAGGACCTTTGAAGAGACTCAAGGGGACTGATTACTGAGGGGTGATTCAATTTGAAAAGAACTTTTCAAATTACCGATTTCTTCTTCAGTAAGCTCTGGTAGTTTGTGTCTTTCGAGAAATTTGTCCATTTCAATTATTATCAAACTGATTGGTATAAAGTTGTTCATAATATTATTGCTTTCTTCTTTTCTACGTATTTAAAACCTGTAGAGATGTCCCCTTTGTCTTTCTAATATTGATAATCTGTATCTTCTTTTCATTTCACTCAGTGCATCTGGACAGAGGTTTATTAATTTTATCGATCATTTCCAAGAATCAGCCACATTTGGTTTCATTGATTTTTTTCTTTTATTTTTTCTGCTTTCAATTTTATGGATTCCTACTCTTTATTATTTCATAGTTCCTTCATGTTTTAGGTTTATTTTGCTCTTTTTTCTCATTTCCTAAGAAGGAGGGTTAGCTTGTTGATTTAAAACTTTCTTGTTTTATATTCTGAGCAGTACATACAATAAATATCATTACAAAAGCTACTTCTGCAGCATCCCACAAATTTTGATAATCTTTTTAGTTTCATTCAATTCAAAACATTTTATAAGTTCCTTTTTGACTACCTAACTCCTTAATCTGTAAGTTATTTAGAAATTTGTTATTTAATTTCCAAATATCTGGGGATTTTCCCTGAATATCTTTCTGCTATTGATTTCTAAAGTAATTGTACTGTAATCAGAGACCATATGCTAAATGGTTTCAATTTTTTTAATTTTTTGAAGTTTGTTTTAATAGCTCCAAATATGGACTTTCTTTCTTTTCTTTCTTTAAGATTTATTTATTTATTCCAGAGAGAGAGTGGGAGAGCACATGTGCATGCATACATGAGTGGGGGGAAGCGGAGAAGGAGAGAAAGAATCCTCAAGCAAACTCCCCACTGAGCATGGAGCCCGACATGGGCCTTGATCCCAGGACCCTGAGATCATGATCCTAGCCGAAATCAAGAGTTAGCCACTTAACTGACTGACTATGGACTCTGGCACCCCCAGAATATGGACTTTCTTGATGAATTCTCCATGTGCACTTGAGAAGAATGTGCATCTTAATATTGTTGTTATGTAAATGTCAATTAGGTTGAGATGTCTGAGAGTGCTGTTCAGGTCTTCTACTCCCTTAAGCATTATCTATCTACTTGTTTTATGATTAGCTAAGAATGGAGTGTTGGAGGCTCCAAATACAAATTGTAGGTTTGATTATTTACCTTTTCAGTTCAGATTTATGTATTTTGAGGCTATTTTGTTAGGTGCATACATATTATGATTGTATGCCTTCCTGGTAAATTGGCCTGATTGATATTATGGAATGTCCCTACTATTTCTAACAACATTCCTCGCTCTGAAGTCTACTTTGTCAGATATATTCTCCACTTTCTTTTGACTAGTGTTTGCATATTATTGTACTTACCTATTTCTTTTTATTTAAAATAGGCTTTTTCACAATTAGTTTGTGATTTTTTTATCTAATCTGACAACTCCTACCTTTTAATTAAAATTTTTAAACCTTTTAATATAATGTGACTATTGATAGGGTTGGATTTCATCTATGATCTTACTAGTTGCTTTCTATTTATCATATCTCACCTTGGCGCTGCCCTTTTTCTGCATTCTTTTGGGTTTGTAATTTTTAGTATTTAATTTTATCTCTACTTTTAGCTTATTATTTATACCTCCTTTTATTTTTAATGATGCTCTCTTCTTTATAGTATGTAACTTAGTAAAATCTATTTTCTAAAAATACTGAAACATTTTACATAGAGTGTAAGAATCTTAAAATAGTATACTTCCAATCCCTTCCTCTTATTCTTCTGCTATTGTCATGCATTTACTTTTATGTTATAAATTTCACAATGCATCATTACTATTTTTTTGTTCTAAATAGTCATTTTTAAAGCAGTTAAATTTTTTTAAATATCTACTTTAAATTTTGTTCTTTCAAAATCTCTTTATTTCTTTCTGTAGATCCAACTATTCCTCATACCTTCTGCTTGAAAAATTTCTTTTAAAATTTCCTGTAGTGCAGGTCTGCTGGCAATGAATGTCTCAGTTTTTATTTGCCAGAAAACATTTTTAATTTGCCTTCAGTTTGGAATATATTGAAAAGGAAAAAGAATAAAGAAAGATAAAGAAATTGAAATCTATATTAACAGCTTTTGTTTTTATCACCTAGCACCTTATGTCACTCTATTAACTCAAGGTTTTTAGAATTTCTGACAATTCTGCTGTCATTATTGTCTCATTCTTCTGTACAAAATGTCTTTTTTTCCTCTGACTACCTTCAAAATTTTATTTTTCTTATTGTTTTCAGCAGTTTTACAATGTCATATTTAGGTTTTATTTGTTATTTCATCTTAAGCTTTTTATGTCTTTCATTTAATGTCTTACATTACATTTGGAAAATCCTCAGTGATTTCTTCAAATATTTATCCCATCCTATTCTCTCTCTCTCTCTTATCCTTCTGTGACTCTAAATGTGTGTATATTCCCCCACTTTACATTGTCCCACCACTCTTGGATATCCTACTTTCTTATTATATTTTTAATTGATTATATTTTAATTATTTGTCTCTTTGTATTTTAATTTGACATTTCAATTGATATATCTTCAAGATCACAGATTCTTTACCCAACTGCATAACTATGTAGAGTTTTCAGATGAGCCCCAGAGGAATTTCTCATAGATGATACTGTTTCTAACATTTTGTCACTTCCCTTTGTCACTTTCTTATCACTTCCATTTCTGTGCTAAAATTCCCCATCTGTTCATGTCTATTGTTTACCTTTTCTACTAGATATTTAGCATATGAATCATAGATATTTTAATTCCTGACTGACAGTTCCAACATCTGAGTCTGGTTCTGATTGCTATTATCTCTTGAAAATGCTTTTCTTTTTCCTTTGCTTTTTTCTGCCTTGTAATTTTTGATGGATTGCTTTTTCCCCAATAATTGAACTTTTGTTTCAGTTGTGTTTGCCAATTAAAGTACTCTTGACAACATAATTCTGAAGCAGCTAGCTCCCTTTCAGGTCATTCCTGGCTAAGGCTGGCACACGTGTTGTTTATAGACAAGCCATGGCCAACTGAACACATTAAGTGAGGTATTTTATTAATACCCAGAACAAGTTTCCTGCTATTGGCCTAAGACCTCACATGTCCTGCCTTTCATTTTCTTAACAGTCTGCATATATGTGCGGACACTGTAAAAACAGCCCCTCAGCTATATAAAAACATCTTATTATTTTGTACCATAATATCACAATCTTCTTTAACTCAATAAGTCACTTGCTTAGATATTCTGCATAAAATCTAAATATACAGATGGAAACTACAACAAAACAGGAGTGAACATTGCACAATATGACATAAAACACAAGTATTTTTGCATCCTTACCTAACAAAGTATGTTTCTTAGCCCAAACAATAATTTCATTTAAAGTATCTTGTCATTCCAATAATTACAGGATAATATAATAAGAGACATACTTTTAGGGTAAGTTCTTCTAAATAATTTTACCTTATGGATCCATTTTCAAAAGGCTTTACTTTGTGTGAACTTTCAAAACAAGAAAAGAATGAACTAGTTTTCATCAAATCAAATTATGTAATTTGTTATTAAAGTTCCTTAAGCTTTGAAAAAGTGATTAAGACATACTTCTCATGATAATGTTGATCCATAGTGGTGATAGCACAGAATAAAATAAATTATGACTACTATATGGGAATTTTCATTCACAAAAGTTATATTTTTAAGTGACACTTATTCAATTGTTCATATGGTTGGTTTCTTATTCATTAAGCTATTATTTCAAAATAGGCAAAGTACTTCTTATCACTTGAAGGTATGCACAGGCAGATAGACAAATGCAGATAGTCAAATGTAGGCAATAAAATGCATACATACACACATGCATACCTGTGCATGCACACACACAGGCACAGATACACAAATTTTCATTTAAGTAATCCAAGAGATAACATGATCATGGTTGTGACCATAAACACTTGATTTAGTTTGAGTCCTGCCTTTACTGCAATTGTCTTTAACCCATAGGTTCCTCAATAAAAGAAAGGTGATAATATCACATGGTTCATAAGGTTATGATGATTATTAGATGGTATAATCCATTTAAATTGTTTGGCAACTTGTAAATCTTTGTACAGTCCCTGAAACCACCATTAATACTAGTTTTTCTAAACGTCATTACAACTATCCATTGGAAATCACATATGTAGCAGACTCTATGTTAGCCTCCGGATGCAAATTTGAATATCATTTCCAACCTTCAAGTCGCCCACAGTCTACTAAATGACGTGACTATGTCTTGCCAACAATAGGGAGGAAGTGGGTATTTCTTTCTTCTCTGGGGAGCAAGATAGTGGAGCCCTGGGAAGATAGCAAGGACACTGTAGCTTAGAAATCTACCTGGATTGAGTAAATAACATTGACTGTGAGCATTTTGACAATTCAGGGAAGGAAATTTCCTTTGGAGCTAATATTTATAATAGTTAAGATTTTATCCCACCAGCCAAACAGTTGTTTTGAAGAGTTTTGAGCAGGTTATCTAAATAATCATATTTGAACTTCAGGAAAATAGTTTTGACAGCAGTAGGCTTCAAAGATGTGAGGCATTTGATTAGTCAGAAAAGACCATGCCTAGTCAGAAGTTTGAATGGAAAGGCAGGATCAGGAAAGTGGCAATGGAAATGGTGAAGAGGAACTTGAATCAAGAGTTTAGGACAAAAACACCTATGTTTTGTAAACAACTAGGAATCAATGTAAGAAAATAAGATGTCTGGATTGACTCTAAGTTTTCTCCATAGAGTAATTGAGTGGATGGTGGTTTTACCCACTAAATAAATGTTATAGTATGTTGGAGAGGAAAATTAAAAGCTTGTTTTACAAATGCTGAATTTTGGGAAGCTTTGTCACGGCCTCATAGAAATGCTCAGTAAGCGGGGCGCCTGGGTGGCTCAGTCGTTAAGCGTCTGCCTTAAGCTCAGGTCATGATCCCGGGGTCCTGGGATCGAGCCCCGCATCGGGCTCCCTGATCAGCGGGAAGCCTGCTTCTCCCTCCCCCCCTCCCCCTGCTTGTGTTCCCTCTCTCACTGTGTCTCTCTCTGTCAAATAAATAAATAAAATCTTAAAAAAAAAAAAAAGAAATGCTCGGTAAGCAAGAGAAAGTACAAGATTTGAGACTCAGATCCATGCAGTTATCAGCAATTTTTTTAGATCAACAACAAGATCTGTAAATACAATAAGCATAATCCCAAAGAAATATGAAAATATAGGTAAAAATATAATTATTCATGGCAGATATTTTGGTTGCCTCCAAAATATCTGTTCCTCATCAGGTGACCAGTCCAAGCCAGACCGAGTTTCCCAGTTCCTCTTGACAGTGTAGATCAGAAATGAGCATGTGACTGATTCCGATGCTGAGGTGTGAGGCGGAATGTGATGGTGGGATTCATGGGGAAGCATGTCTTAATGCTAAGAACAAGACATAGTAAGAAGCAGTCTTTCTCTTCTGTCTCTGGGATATGAGCCTCAAAATGCTATAGCTATCTTGCTATAAGATCGAGAATAGAGTCAGCATGAAAAATACCAGATTTGAAAAAGAGAAAGAATCTGTTTCCACCAACATAGGGGTCATTTTGGATTTCTTCTGATGGGGGGTAACAAGTATCTTTACTATTCAAGTCATTTTGATTTGGAGCTTCTGTCACTTGAAGTTGAAATCTTAATTACTGATTGTGATGGTTAATTTTATGTGTTGACTAGACTGGTGACAAGATGTTTTTTCAAACACTTGTCTAGATGTTTCTGTAAAGATTTTTTTAATGTGATTAACATTTACAATCAGTTTAAGCAAAGCAGATTATCCTCCATAATGCCTGTGTGCCTCACCCAATCAGCAAAGGCCTCAGAGCAAAGACTTAAGATTTCCCGAAGAAGGAATTCTGCCTTCAACTATAACAAAGAAATTCTGCCACAGTTTCCAGCCTCCAGACTCAAGACTGCAACACCACCTATTACATAAATCTCCAACCTGACAGTAAACCTACAGATTTTGGTCTTGCCTGTCAACACAATCTTATGTGCCAGATCCTTAAAATAAATCTCTTAATATATATGGGTTCTACTAGTTCTGTTATTTTGGACAAATCTGACAAACACACTGATGCAGTAGTTCTATTTTATAATTAGCAAGATTATTTACAAATAATAGATAATAATGATAATTATTATCAAAATAATTACATAAAATCTATTGTCTGGTTCTTTCTTCTACGAAATAACCTATGTTAGGCATGGTCCAGAGAACAAACAGATTTAAATAATCTTAATCCTAGATTTATTTTATTAAATACCTATATACCTATTCATTTGAAACATTCATTTAGCATTTTCAAAAGTACTCAGTGAATATTTATGTGACTATTTTTATTTTGTTTATTTTTTTATTTTTTAAAGATTTTATTTATTTATTTGAGAGACAGAGAGAAACCACATGAGAGGGGGGAGGGTCAGAGGGTAAAGCAGACTCCCTGCCAAGCAGGGAGCCCGATGCAGGACTCGGTCCAGGGACTCCAGGATCATGACCTGAGCCGAAGGCAGTCGCTTAACCAACTGAGCCACCCAGGTGCCCGTGACTATTTTTAACTTAAATTGAATAAGGTCTATTTTGCTTAACCTCATTTATTTTGAGTTCTCTGGATCTGGGTAAATTTAACATTTGTTCTTTTATAATGGCAGGATTATCTTACCTACTTTTGTTTAGTACAAAAGAGTTTTCTCACAGTAGAATTAAAACAATGAGAATATGTATCAAATTATGAGATAATATAATCTTAAACTCACAGATAAATTTTTATTATCTCTTGTTGTCAAGGAAACCACTTTGTATGCCTTTGTGTTGAATTACTAAAAGGGTAAGGTTCTTTAATGCAAATGCTTATTCCTATTTCACTTTGTATGCTGCATTAAATTAATCTTTATAATTTATATTTGATGAAGCTATTTTAAAGTGTTTGCCAATAAAACACATGAAAAATAGAACACAAATCAAACAACTATGGCCATGATATAGGCATTATTATGAGAAAAAAAATCTATTACTCATCAATTGAAAGATGTGTGACAATAATTATATATGCCTGGTAAGAAAAATACTATCTATCTTCCATTTGTCTGACTGATCTCAGTCTGAAAGAGCATTATGTATATATTGAAAGGTATTAGTAACCAAAATCCTCAAAAAAGAGAAGACTACACTGCAGGCATTCTCAACATCCTTCAATAATGTTTCATGGCAAAGTTAAATAAAAATACATTGAACAAATTTTACTTTTTAAATGAAAGTATATGGAAATAATGAAAGCACATATTTAAATGTTGCTGTGGAAAGCCACAACATTTTGATTGCCTTAATCTTAAATTTCAACATTTTAAAATTTTGGAAGTGTATTTATTCATTAAATGTATGTTTGTAGTCTAATCTATGCTGAGAATGATGCTAAATGGTGGAGCAACGTAGAAACATATAAGTGTCAGCTTTCTGATCTGATTGGTGGGGAGCCTGACAAAGAGCACTGGGAACCTGGGATTGAATGAGGAGCACGCAGACATATGCAAACACTGCCACTTCTTAATAAAACCACCAAACAAAATGAAAATTGGACTATTGTCCTGGCAATGTAGGGCAAGAAACTGGGTGGCAAGAAACACCGTGGATAATGTGTCACTGGTGAGAAATAATGGTGAAGTCACCCAGTCCGTATGGACCCACATCCGCAAATGCACACCCTCACACCCAGAGAGGCACCCTCAAACATACACATTGAGATTTCCGGGCATCAAGCAGCCATTTGGGTTTTTAACATTCACCTCAATTAATTTTGTCCTGTGGTGCATATGAAGTGCTCTAAACCAGAGACAGTTTATAATTACTTATTGAAAAAGTGACCACATGATTCCCCATCCCCCAACACATTAAAAAGCCCGTCTAATGTCCTATGCATATAAAACTTGATGTCTGTGTCATAAACAAGGAATGAAGAAAAAAGTTGATTTTTTCGGCTTACAGAGGGGAGAGAGGCAGCAGCTCCTCCTGAAGAGGGCTCCTTGGAAATTAACAGGCCTGGGTTCTTACTCCAACTCTTTAGTTATTTATAAATGAACCTCCCCGCCAGCCAGATAAATTATGTGTCTCGAGGCACAGATGTCTCCAGTGGCCCTGTCATCATTCCTTCTTGAAAGATGGAGTTGTGCAAATCTCTCTGTATAGTTCTCACAATCTACAGAGTTGTAAATTAATTTTAATTTGCTTACTCCTTCGCCCAGGATGCCAAGTTTCATCAAAATTAGTTCAGAAGCGCTGTGAATTGTGTAAGACTGTTGAATCACAGACCTGTACCTCTGAAACAAATAATACATTCTATGTTTAAAAAAAAAAAGAAGACAGTAGGAAGGGAAAAATGAGGGGAGTGGAATCGGAGGGGGAGACGAACCATGAGAGACTAAGGACACTGAGAAACAAACTGAGGGTTCTAGAGGGGAGGGGGTTGAGGGGATGGGTTAGCCCAGTGATGGGTATTAAAGAGGTTAATAATGAATAATAAAAGTAACATTTAAAGGAGAAAAATATCGGGGTGCCTGGGTGGCTCAGTCGTTGAGCGTCTGCCTTCAGCTCAGGTCATGATCCCAGAGTCCTGGGATCGAGCCCCACAGCAGGCTCCCTGCTCAGCGAGAAGCCTGCTTCTCCCTCTCCCACTCCCCCTGCTTGTGTTCCCTCTCTCGCTGTGTCTCTCTCTGTCGAATAAATAAGGAAACTCTTTTAAAAAAACAAAAAATAAATAAAGAGGGCACGTATTGAATGGAGCACTGGGTATTATACACAAACAATGAATCATGGAACACTACATCAAAAACTAATGATGTAATGTATGGTGATTAACATAACAATAAAATAAAATTTAAAAAAAATTGGTTCAGAAAACCCTATCAAAACATAAAGATTTTTTTCTCTATTATCCCACAACAATAAAACAGCATAATTACACACTGTAATATAAACTGTAGAGAACAGTATTGCAGTGCTGGGATAGAAATTAAATGGGTAGCGTACTTCTAAATGGTCAAAAGAAGCATGTCTGAGGAGGTAAATTTTAAACTAATACACAAAAGTGAAAAGGAGCAGACGGTGGGCCATTAAGCAGAATTAATAGCAAATGAGAGAATTCCTGAGGAAGGAGAGGGTTTGGTATATATAAAATTTAAAATAATGATATTAGTAATAATTAAAATCTCTGTAAATGAGATGAGGGAAAACAGCTAAGTTTCATTCTGCAAGGTTTTCAGACAATGATAAGATGTATTTTATTTTATGTATAGTATACAAATATTTAATATTTATTGGTTTCAGAAATGGCAATAATATCACCCTTCATGTCAGGCATCACCTTGCTTTGTACATGGTGTTGTTCACTTAACAAAAATTCATAATTTTGACGTTGCCAAATCATTCAATGATTATCATTGTATTTAATGCTTGAATGACTTGACTAAAAAATTCTTCCCTATTTGAAGTAGTATAGATTGTCTCTCACATTATTTTTCTTATGTTTATATTGCATACCTTTCACATTTAAATCATTAATATTTTGAGGTATGTTTGTACAGGTGGTGTGAGATAGGGACATAATTTTCTCCATGCAATTAGCTGAATATCCTAATAACACCACTTATTCCTAGATTCATGAAGCACTTCAAGAATTTGTGAACTCCTTAAATCAATCTCTCTTCTTTATTTTTTAATTCTCATATCAGTATCATATTACTGTCATTACCATGACTTGGTAATATGTGCTAATATCTGGTAAGGTAAACTTTGTCCTTTGGAAATATTAACATCTTTATGATATTGTATGTCTATAATTACTCAGATACTATTTTATGCCCTTGTACTAAGGATTTCTAGTTGGCTCACTCAACCTCCTTCATAACATAACAACTTTTTTGTCTGGGCATATTGCTTCTCAAATAAAAGCCTATATTTTCTAACTTTCCTAGCAAGTAGGAGAATTTCTGAACACAATGATGTTAATAAAATGCTGTGTTCGTGTCCTTCTATTTTCTTCCCTTCTGACTGAAATATGACTGTGATATCTAGAGCTCCAACAGTCACCTTGTTGAAATAGTATTGAAAATCAATATGCTGCAAAATTTATGAGAAATAGATTTTTGACAACTCTCCTGGTTTCTGTTCTAGTGATTTCCTTAATTTTTCTATCTCTTCTTATGTAAACTTTATTTATGTTTATCTATTTAATTTGTGGTATCGAGCCTGATTCGAGCCAATTGTTTCTGATAATTGTTTGAATTTGTTCTGTATTTATAACTCCTTTATAAAGAAATTTTATTGCATAAATTCTGTATATAATAAACATAAAGAAAAAGTTTTTTAATGAAAATTTTATGACATTTTTCCAAAGTTTTGAATTGTTTGAAGAAAAAGGCAAAATAATATTTGACCTTCAGAACACACTATAATCCCTTTCATGATATTCTGTATTTATTGATTTTGTCACTCTTTTATTTTTTTTTGAGTATAGTTGACACACAATGTTACTTTGATTATTCTCCTTTATCATAATTCTATATTTCTTCTTTATTAATTCCTCAGAACATCTAAATGTCTATCTCTTCCATTCATTTTCCTTAAGAACCATTATTTCCTTATGAATAAAAATTCCTCTGCTACTTTAGAATTAATTTATGCTTTAGTATTTATTAACTCTGTGACTATTTTTCCTATATTTATCTTTTTATTTTACTATATTTTTAAATAAAAGGCATTATTTATTTACTTTCTTTTTTTCATGTTAATAAAAGTAAGACTAACAATTTCCTCTGAGTACCACTTTCATTGCGTTTTTCAGGCTTAAATATAAAGTACTCTACCTGTCTTCTACATTTTAAAAATTTATAAATGAAATATAAAAGATTTTATATGGTGATAACTTCTATGAAGAAAAACAAGCCATAAAGAGGACATAGAAAATAGTTAGGAATCAAAACTTTAGTTGGAATTATCGGTAAAGCCCATTAAGATGTGGCATTTCAGCAAGAACTTAAAGGAGATAAGGGAGCAAGGCATATGGATATTTTGGTAAAGAACATCACTGGCAAAAGAGACAGCTAGTGCAAAGGCCCTGAGGTAGGAACATTCCTGGACAGTTTGAGAAACACAGTACAGGTCATTGCTTTGTCAATATTGACTATTAACAGGAACCCTTTGTTCTTTACTTTGATAGAGATGGGAAACTATTTCTGACACAGTGTGACAAACATTTGTAAAAGGAAAACTCTAGACTCTAGCTACTGTGTTGAGAATCCACTGGGTCAGCTTTGGGAGTAGGACCATGAAGAGATTGATTAGAATGTCTTGGATTAGGCTGGTAGTGGTAAATGCAGTGAGAAGTGGCCTGAATTAGATACATTTTGAAGTGTGAGTAAAATGGGATATAAAAGAGCAGAGGAGAGACACAGTTAAAATTTGGGAGAATCAACAGCCCATAGTCCCCCTGGTGGTGAAAAATTTGTGAGAGGGTTGGAAAGAAAGAGTGAAGATTGGAACAGATGTTTGAAATTAAGAAAATGAAAGGTTCGTTGTTATAGATAATGACAAAATGGGGTCTATGCCCTGAGAATGAGTTGCTGGGTGTGGAGGGTACAATCATTCAAGAAACTGGGAGCACAGGGTTTCGGGAGGTTCATCTACCCATAAACTGAGATTACCAAACAATTAAGTCTAAAGTTTTGCAGGAGAGAGGAGATGATTGGGTGATAAAATCCTCATCAAATAGGGGCGCCTGGGTGGCTCAGTGGGTTAAGCATCTGCCTTCAGCTCAGGTCATGATCCCAGAGTCCTGGGATCGAGCCCTGCATCCAGCTCTCTGCTCAACAAGGAGCCTGCTTCTCCCTCTCCCTCCTCTGCCTGCCGCTCTGCCTGCTTGTTTTCTCTCTCTCTTTGTCAAATAAATGAATAAGATCTTTTAAAAAATCCTCATCAAATAAAGATGATTTAACTAAGTATTAGGAGGAGACTGTAACAGGTGGGTAATTCAATGATTCACCCGATGACATGAGACTCAAAGCTGGGAATGGAGTTCAGAAGGAAGGAAGTGAGAGACATTAGGAAGAGGCCAGGATATCCACCTACCTCCAGGTCAATTAGTCGGATGTATGGAAGAGAAAACAGCCCTCACTGGAGGGGACTGAAGAGAAAGCAATGGCCCTGGCAAAGAGCCCACTTCTAGTTAAAACAAAAAGTCAAAGAGAAGCAGTTGAGAACAGAGTGTGTGTTGCTGATGAACAGTCAGTTCCAGAGGATGCCTGAGAAGGTCTCAGGAGCCAGGAAAAGATAAAATAAGGAAAATGAGGCAGGGAAGTGTTGAGGCATAGGGAAGTAGGAATGCAGGAAATGAAAGCTGACCTAGGGTCCTGGGCTTATCACGGTGACACCCATGTGACTAATCTTCAAGGTCTTGCTATGGCAGAGGAGATGGCAGTGGTGACTTTTGAAGGAGAGAGTGCAGTGGGGACTTGTCAGGAGCACCCAGAGCTCCAAAGCCTCCTTTTCCTTCCTGCCAAAAATGTAAAGCTGGAAAAGAGCTTATTTAGAGCAAGTAGATCTAGAGTTCCCTCCCAAGGGCTCGTCCCTGCCCCTACAGCTTGGGCAGCAACACCCGGAAACAAGTTAGAAATGTAAATCCTTAAGTTCCAAACCAGACTTACTAAATCGAAAGCTCTGGTGTGCAACACAGTCATCTGTGTTTTGATAAGTACTACAGATGACCCAGAAGTTCTGGGCTTTCCCCTACTTGATTTATCCCCATGGTGATCTGGAGGCCGTTCATGGCAGATGAACCTGATTCTAGGAGCTGTGCTCTAACCAATGCACAGTATTTCCTCATAACAGTTTAGTTTGTTATATAATATTTTAAAGAATTTCAGTGATATTGTCATACAAGGAATAATTTATAGATATAATCGAAACTCATCCAGAAGATTAAAAACTAAAACTATTAAGACTATTAATTCTGTTTAATTTAATTTCCTAAATAAAATGAAAATACATTTGTTGAAACAATTATATGTATATCCTCCCAAAATAAAAGTGATATCTCTTCAGATATATGGAGACTTGAAATTGAAAATTAAACCATATTTCTAGAATAATGAAAGTATCAATATATAGTAACTTATAAGGAAAAGTCAAAGAGAACTGCAGGTTATTGAAGCTGAATAGGAATCTTTTCACAAAATTCAACAAAATTTGATAGAAACATTTGTTAATAACCCAAAAGTTTTTTCTTTGTTTTTTTTTTTTTTTTTACTGTGGATGTATCTTTTTATTTATTTTATCTTATTTTATTTTTTATTATGTTATGTTAATCACCATACATTACATCATTAGTTTTTGATGTAGTGTTCCATGATTCGTTGTTTGCGTATAATACCCAGTGCTCCATGCAGAACGTGCTCTCCCCAATACCCATCACCAGGCTAACCCATCCCCCCACCCCCTTCCCCTCTAGAACCCTCAGTTTGTTTCTCAATGTTGCATTCAATTTAAATAGCATATACAGTTTACACTGCATATTTGATACAATAAAGTGGCTAAATACAGATGTTTAACCCATCTGTTATAACAGAAAAAAAATCCTTTTAAAATTGTGATTGAAAAGATAATTAATAAATGGATAAAATGGAAATGGAGTCATTACTATTAATTTATGTTTGACTCCACATGAAAAATTGGCAGATTTCAGATCTCATTAGTATTATTGAGACTGTTAAAACAGAAAAAATCAGTTTTTCATAAAATATTAGCAGACAAGCTCACTTAATAAAGAAGCAGGCTAGATTAATCAATTCATTTATTCAACAAATTCATTCAGCTACCCAGTCTGCTGTATTAGCGCTGGGCTTATACAAAGCTGGTGTTTCTGCACTTCAGACACTCACACCCCAAACACAGTGGCTCTGTGCGACATTCCTCTCCATTCATCCCTCCACAAGAAAAGTTCCACCTTCCTTAGTGTGACATCTTGATAATTAGGATTTATGTGTTTGGGCTTTCAATATTTTCAGTCATTATGATTTGCCTATTTTGTACTATGATATTGTGATTTATAAGAAATATATATTTAATCTTCCTCCCCGTTCCTGACAGAACTCCTAAAACACTTGGAATTTCCTAAGTGATTTCCTAAGTGATGAGAGCCATAAAGGCATCTTTTTCTATGTTAATGAGATGACTGTTGGAAAGGCCCTTGGTAGCCTTAGGATGAGAGCTGGTTGTTACGGAGAACCAGCCATGTGATTAGAAGGTTGGAACTTTCAATCCCACCCTCTGATCTCCCGGGAGTGGGGAGGGACTGCTGGTTGAATCAGTTGCCAGTGGTCAATGATTTAATCAGTTATGTCTGTGTAATGAAACCTCCATAAAAACCCAAAAGGATAAGGTTCAGAAAGCATCCAGAATGGTGAACATGTGGAGATTGGGGAGAGTGGCCTGCCCCGAGAAGGCATGAAAGCTGCATGCACTTTCCCCATACCTTGCCCCATGCATTTCTTCCATCTGGCTATTCCTGAGGTATAGCCTTTGATAATAGACTGGTAATCTACTAATCAAAATATTTCTTTGAGTTCTACAAGCTGCTCTTGCAAATTAATCCAACCTGGGGAGGGGATCTTAAGAACCCTTGATTTAGCCAGTCAGAAGGACAGATAATAACCCAGGTTTGCAACTGGTGTCTGAATGGGGGGAGGGGCAGTCTTATAGGACTGAACCCTTAACCTGTAAGATCTAATGCTATCTCCCCATAGAGCGTCAGGACTCAGTTGAATTATAAGACACCCAGCTGGTTTGTTGCAGAGCATTGCTTATGGATGGTATGGGAAGACTCCCCCCACCCCACCCCCACACACAGAGAGACATTGAAATTCTATCCAGGAGCCCAATTATGAACATATTTCTGAAAGAAGGCATACCTTAACTCTTCATTGGTAGTTAACACCTGGTAGTTTAGCAAAGGATCAACAAGAACCTGTAAAGTGAGGCATTTCTAGAATACTGTAGCAGGTATTATGCTCCCACAAAGACTAATGTAAAGGGGAAATACATATGTGAAGTAATCGTTTCTTTGACCTACATTTGGATAAAGCCCACCCTGTTGGAATATATGGCAGAAAACTTAACCCAGAGAAATGTGGCCGTTAAAATTTAAAGACCCAACAGCCTACTTCTCATCTTCAATGTAGCCAAGATTATATCTAAAGCTAAGTCCAGTTTTCATCTACAATAAGTATAATGTTGGCTGAAATGAATGGGTTTTAGCAGGAGAATTAAAATGTCTTTGTTACTGTAAAACTCATAAGAACATATTATATGAAAATAGTTATAGCATTTGATGAATAATACCAACAATTTCAATGGCTGGATATATAATAAAAGAGATTCCATTTAGGCAAAACACTCTTATAAATACTTCATGGAACTAATATATTCTTACAAAGGTAAAGCTAAGAAATTTGTAAGAAAAAGGTGTAACAAAAGTTCAAATCAGGGGCTCCTGGGTGGCTCAGTCAGTTAAGCATCTGCCTTTGGCTCAGGTCATGATCTCAGGGTCCTGGGTAGGGATCCCTGCTCAGCGGAGAGTCTGCTTCTCCCTCTGTCTCCTCTTCCCTGCCACTCCCCTCCAGTTGTGCACGTGCACACATGTACATGCCCTCTCTCTAATAAATAAAATCTAAAAAAAAGAAAGAAAAAGATATCAAATCAGATTATAAAATTAAGCCAAAATAAACCGAAGTCTTTCTAATACGACTGAAGAAGTATGTGGGGCTAGAAGAAGACCATATTGAAAAATTCAGAAATAGCTAAAAAAAAAGTGATTAAACCCATAAGAGACAACAAATGCTCGGATTGATGAATTTGTTGATTGCTTCAAACTAACTGGAGGTTTTCACTTATATTTACTTAAAGTGGAGCCATAATCAAAATGCTTAACTTCTCCATGCCTGACATGAGTTTGGCTCCAGGTGTAACTCAGCGGTAGATCACGATAATCCCTTAAACAATAAACCCTGAATTACTGAGTTCCACTCATGCTTCCTAGGGCAACTCTCTTAAGCTTATTGATCCACAAGTTCTTAATTTTTTTAAAGTAATATTAATAAAAATACATTTTCTTATGGGTATTGAAGAAAATAATGAGTTTAAAATGTTTTTATATTACATAAAACAATAAAACATATATAATGATTATAAATAAGGTGTTAAGAAAATACTCCACTCCCCAAATCAAACAGCCTAAATCCAAATCTCTCTTCTCAAACTCCAAAAAAAAGCACACAGAGGGAAAAAAAAATTCCCACCTAACAAAACAAATCAAAACAAACAAAATCTCTAATCAAGACCAATAGCATAAGCAGGAGACAGAGAATATTCCAAACTTCAAATAATGTGTAAATAGGAAATAAACACCAAAATTCAGCAAGTCCATTCAGAAGCAACAGAGTCAAGGAGGTACTTTGTGGAAAACACAGCAAGAGACCTACAGGTGATAAAACACATCAAGTCACCTCAAGAAATAGAAAAGTCCCATGTGAGGTGTAGAAAATCCGCAAACAGTCATGAGACCTGGTGGACCAGAGTGAGTAATGCCAGTGGATGACAGCAAGACTACACCAAGACCCTCCAAGCCTCCTTCTGACGGCATTCCTACGGCTCTTATCTTTATTCCACTCCATCCAATAGCCAACATCCGTACTGCTCCTTCAGAGGCCCTTCATCAGGCCTATGGAGCCCTCTGCAATGGCAGACAGAGAGCTGGAGGTGGCCCTTAACTGACGATTACAGGGTGTGGAGCGTGAAAGCCCAGCTTCACTGCTGGTGATCAAGACAATTCTAAGGGTCTATGCAACTCTGCCAGATAGCACAAGCTCACTCGGTTCCTTCTCTTTCTCGTTTTGCTTTTTAACTTCCTTGCCAGTTTCCTTTGGGAGCATTTTGATTTTTTTTTCCCCCTGCGGAATCCACACCAAAAAAACTAGCCTCTGGGAAACTGAAAGAAGGAGACCTGAAATTGCATGAATTCACAGGAGAAAGTAGTGCTTCTGAGGACAGATGGGAATAGCCTGAAATAAGAGGTGTTCTTTGGAGCCTTGATGCTGAAGACAAAGAAAGACTAAGGAATAAGTCAGGGTCTTATAGAAACAACAAAGAATGATGACCCATAGACACACTAACATGTCTGCCTTCCTCAATGAACACAATCAATTTAACAAAACTATCCTTGACTCTATCAATGCTATTAACAGATTCAGGTGTCAGCCTGTTCAGGATGACCCAAGCTGCAGAAAGCTACCCCATCAAAGGTAATGTTCCTTCTCAAGGTGGCTCACATCCAAGACTTTTTGGAGCCAGAGTATGAAGACCTGGCCATCTGCCCTAAATGGATAATTTTGAAAGGCCACTGTAGCTCCAGATCATCCCACAGGACAGCCAAAGCTGTACCCCTGCTCTATTTCTCCCTCTCCCCCACCACTACTGCCTTCTTCCATTACCTGCCACAGGTGTTGATCCTAAGGGCACCCCTTATTAAGGGTCAAATTCTATTTCAGTCTGTTGCTAAGGCACCTAACCTGTGACATAAACCAATCCAAATCTTCAGCATCCACTGCACACCACTGCAATTTGTGATACCAGAGGAAAAAATCACTTACACAAATCTATTGTAAGAAGAAAACAGAATAAGACAGGTTCTAGCTCATGAAAATTCTCCCCTACAAAACATTCATGAGGCAGAAGAAAATTGTAACCACAAAAAAAATCCTTGAACAATTATTTGCATATGTTATAATCCCTGTGTCAGAACAACAAAAACAGAGGACAGAGGAAGAAAAGGGAACATGCAAATTAAGAATTGTGTATAATGAAAGAAGAAATTTGAAATAACTCAAAATAATCTTAGAAATAAAAATTACAAGGGTCAGCGAAAAAAGCCATGACAGTAGTCAAGATACAGAGAATGAAATAAGGGGATATAAAGAACAAGAAAATAAAGTAAGAAGTAAAAAGAAGCACTGCTTGATCTGAAGGTAAAAGCAGAAGCTATATTTTATGCATAGAATTCATAAAGAAAAAAAATCCAAAACAAGAAGCAAATATATATTTAAAAATTATCTAGGGGTGCCTGGTCTTAGTATAATGTTAACACTAGCAGGCACCTGGGTGGTGCGGTCGGTTAAGCTGCAGACTCTTCGTTTCACCTCAGGTTGTGATAGCAAGGTCGTAAGATCAAGCCCCACGTCCGGCTCCACTCTGGGCGCGGGAGTCTGCTTAGGTCTCTCTCTCCCTCTCCCTCTGCTCCTACCCCCTACCCCTGTACTCACTCTCTCTCTCTCTCTCTCTCAAAATAAATAAATAAATAAATCTTTAAGGTAACACTAGAATAACATGAAATCTTTCTGAATTAAAAAAATGGAAAAAAGAAATAAGAAGAGAACAATATAGGGAAATAGATGCAGAACATGTGCATATATAAAATAGAAAATAATATGACTGGTTTTAGACTAAAGACATCAGTTATGTCATCAATATAAGTTGGCTTTACTCACCTGTTAGAAGAAACTAAGCATGTTGTTATTAACAGTGAATAGAAAGACCAATTGAGAAAATTCCATATGAATATGTATATGAATAGGTGGCATCTCAAATCAATAAAAGAAGATGAATTTCTCAATAAATGGTACATGGGCAACTGGACAGCCAACAGAGAAAGGTAAATTTGAATCCATACTTCACGTCATAATAAAGAAGTCACCCAAAATAGATTAATAATCTAATTGTAAAATGAAGTGCAACACTTTTGAGCATACCTTTTTAGTATGGCTTCAATTTTGAATGATGTTGTTTTACATATTCATAAAACAAAATCAAATTAGAGCAAAGAGGGGATATGATGTAATATAACCATTAACAGAAAAACTTAACTGTATATAAAATTGAAAAACAAAAAAATTAACCTTTTTAACACAATGATCTGATTATGCAACATCAGTTGGATATTTTCTAATTACAAAAAAACTCCAAAGGAAACTTGTAATATACTTAAAATGCATTATTGTTAGTAATAATGGTTTCATAATTCCTAAATCTATTTTTATGCATTGAATGCATTATAATATAGAAAAAAATTGGTAAACACATTGATATTTGGGGTAACCATGTGACTGTTCTGTGAAAAATATGATATAAATGTGGATGGAGGAGAGAAATATCCATGGATTATTGAACTGGCTGCAAAGTTCTTAGAACAAAGTTTAAAAATTCTTTGTATAATTTTTCTAGTTCATGTCTATTGAAATGACCTAGAAGCAATGACAAGCCAGGAGCAATTAGCATACCTGGTGCCCAGCTACTGGGCTATGATAGCATTCGCCAATAAAAGCACAAAAGGTTCTTTAGAGAAATCACCTGTTCCAGGTATAGGGAAAAAAACATGCATAATGTGCTTGAAATAACTTGTTATGCTGGAAAATAAGGAAGTGCACAAAAACTGATACAGGCATTTCAAAAGGGCACAAGAACCAGCTTTATGGGGCTCCCACTGACAAATATGGGAAATTTTGAGGATCTGAAAGAATAATGATAGTAATAGTTATAACACATTTTTTAAAAAAACTTTTTTCAAAAAAAGTGCCTAATTATCATAAAAATTAAAAAGAGAAAAGAAAATAAACTTTTTTTTTTTTTCCGGAAAGATACCACATTATAAATGCAGAACATCCAAGTAATAATTGGTTGAAGCAAGGAATCAGGAATAAATACTAAATCATCCAATAAACTGTGGTTGGGAAGCAGGATAAGGAGACGGACTCAAAGTATCATCCCGTAGATGATTTATTACAAAGAGAAAATGATACTTTAACGATGAAGAAAGTCGGGGCGCCTGGGTGGCTCAGTGGTTAAGTGTCTGCCTTCGGCTCGGGTCACGATCCCAGAGTCCTGGGATCAAGCCCCGCATCGGGCTCCCTGCTCGGCCGGAGGCCTGCTTCTCCCTCTCCCACTCCCCCTGCTTGTGTTCCTGCTCTCGCTTTGTCTCTCTCTGTCAAATAAATAAATAAAATCTTAAAAAAAAAAAAAGAAGAAGAAGAAGAAAGTCAACTGATCCAACTTAACATCACCAATGATGGTACAAACTCCCATTGTGTGAATGGGATCATGAGGAAACAGGCAAATCCGATTGCCCAACTACTGACCTCAGTTCTCCAATTTACCAATGCTACGAAAGAAAAAGAATTATCCTAGATTAAAGGTAGTTAAAGAAATATGAAAACATATACAGTGTATGATCTTTAATTGGATTCTGTATTAAAAATGCTATAAATCTTTTTTTGGGGAAATTGAGCAAACATGAATATGTTATCAACACTAAATTCCTTGAATGTGATCATTGTACTTTGATTATATCAGAGAATATCCTTGCTCTTAAAAAATTCATAGTAAAGTATTTAGGGGTAGAGTGTCATTATGTCTCCAACAAATGGTTCACCAGACAAAAATACGATTATTTTCTAGAAAGATTTTTAAAACATGGCAAAATGTAAGTAATTGTGGTAACAAAGGGTTCATGGATGTTCATTAAATTATTCATTTAACTGTTTACATTTGAAATCTTCAACATAAGCTGTAGGGGAAAGAAGCATACTTGAATTTTTATCAGGGCTGAAAAAATATCTCAGGACAATGTTTCTAGGCTGCTTAATATATTAAAACCAACTGGAAACTAGAATATATACATAGACATGTGTATATATATATATATTATATATTGTATTATATATATATCTACACGTATCAAAATTTTCAAAATAATAGCTGTAAGATTCTTGATTGGTTATAAAGAAAAAAATTAAGAGAAATAATTTGGAAACTCATTAAAATGAAGGCCTTTAAATGTAGGGAATTTATTTTTGAGTTTGCACTTAAGAAATCACAACATATAAGAGGACAAGCATAGGGGTGTTTGGGTGGCTCAGTCGGTTAAAGGCCTTTGGCTCAGGTCATGATCCTGGGGTCCTAAGATTGAGTCAATGGTCAGGCTCCCTGCTTTTTCCTCTCCTTCTGCCCCTCCCCCGTGCTCTTTATCTCTGTCTCCCTCTCCTCTGCTCTCTCTCTCTCCCTCTCTCTCTCAAATAAATAAATAAAACCTTAAAAAAAAGACAAGCATAGAGGTAAATATTACTATTTTTTTTAAATTTTGTTTTATTATGTTATGTTAATCACCATACATTTTTTTTTTTAAAGATTTTTTTTTTTTATTTATTTATTTGAGAGAGAGAGAGCACATGAGAGGGGGGAGGGTCAGAGGGAGAAGCAGACTCCCTGCCGAGCAGGGAGCCCGATGAGGGACTCGATCCCAGGACTCCAGGATCATGACCTGAACCAAAGGCAGTCGCTTAACCAACTGAGCCACCCAGGCGCCCCAATCACCATACATATTTTAAAGTTAACTGAAAACACAGGTTTCTGTCAAAAAAGAAATATGCCCAGCAAAGAAAACTACCTTGTATAATACTGAAAGCAAAGCTCTTCAAATCATGGCTTCACTGAAATGTTGATGGGATGTGGCAGTGACTCTCCTGGGGACCCAGCTTTCCTCTCTTGCCAGCACCATCACCATGACAACCTCGATTACATGGACTTGTCAGCTAATTGATACTCCACTGGGCTTTAACATTTTCTTCCATGTTCTCCTCCCAGAACATCACAAACTACTTTTGCTCTTTAAAGAGCACTCCACTAGAAGGCCTGGACTCCACTGGAACTCAGGCTAAGCGTCCTATACACCAACAACTTTGGGTCCACTTCCCCAGTCTCAACGGCTTAGCCATTGACCTGTGGATCTATCTTTTATCAGTGTTTGAATAAAGAATACATTGGATACTGCCAGAAAAAGGGCTCACAATTTCTATAACTTTATTATATATAATATATATATATATAATATTATATATATTATATATAATAAAGTTATAGAAATTGTAAAAATATATATATATTATTTCTCTTAATTTTTTTCTTTATAACCAATCAAGAATCTTACAGCTATTATTTTGAAAATTTTGATGTGTATATATAATATAATATATAATATATATGTATATATACACATGTATATGTATATATTCTAGTTTCCAGTGGTTTTATATATAATAAAATTTCTATAACTTTATTTATAACTTACTAACTTTACTGTGCATGAACACCTTCCCTGCTTCAAACTTCATTAGAAAAAAATTACGAAATTCGTTACTGGAATGATATTCCCTTTTTGCTGTTGATCATGTTTTCATGCAATTTTTACAAGAACATTTTCTAAACCGCTTCCAGTTTCTAATACCACTTTTTAATGTGCACTATCCAAAAAATATATATTAGTTTACATTTGTTGAAATATTAGTAAGTACTTAAATGTTTTGTACCTGCCATTTCCTATAGATTATTTTTTTGTCCTACATCACCTTACTAGGATTTATTATAAGTCCTACTAGACTGTAAAGTCCAGGAGGTCAGGGGCCTTATCTTTCTTAGTCACCATTGAAAGCCTAGCAAATAGTTGTGCAACAATTCAGGGTTGCCAGTTGTGATGGGCTGAATCATAACCCCTCCAAAAATGTCCATGTCCTTAATTCCCAGAACCAGTGAATATGTTACCTTATATGGCAAAAGGAAATTTACAGACCAGATTAAGGATTTGGGGGTGGGGAGACAATCCTGGATTATCCCATTGGGTGCTACATAACGACAAGTGTTCTCATAAAGAGGAAGTGGAAAGGTCAGACACAGAGATCTGGACACGCCATGCTGCTCTCTTTGGAGGAAGAAGCCAAGAAGGCAGGTGGCCTCTTGAAGCCGGAAAAGATAGGAAATGGATTTTCCCCAAGAGACTCTAGAAAAATCAGTCCTACTGACACCTTAACTGTAGTACAGTGAGATTGATTTTAAATTTCTGACTTCAAGAACTTTAAGAGAATAAATTTGTATTGTTTTCAGCCACTAAAATTGTGGTAGCAATAATGAATACATCAGTCAATAATTTTTGGATTTTACTGTTGTAAACTCAAGTTTTATACTTTGAGGTAATTCTTCTTAGATCATATATAAGTACAATCAGGATACAAAATGAAAATTTTCTGACAATAAGCCCTATGCTATTTTTATGAATAAATAAAAATATTTTTTTTTTTGCTAAATGATGACAGGCACTCCCACAAGAAGTTGTATGAATACTGTCCTATATGTTTGGAACTAAAATATTTTTTCTGTATTATTTTATTCATTTTAAGTAAAATAGAGGCCAGCAAATAAATGAATTTTAGGACGTTTCAATGATTAATATGCATTTCTGGGGTGAGTGTGGTAAATCAAAATATTACCTATGTAACGTACACTGGTACCACTTTCCAGTTTACTTGCTAATTCATGCAGACTGTTTTCAGAAAAACATCATTAAAATGATGGAATGAATGTTAAAACTGTATTCATATATTAAATAGCCATTTTGAAATAAGTTTTAGATCATCCCATTTATAATCATTTAGCATAAATTCAACTTTCTCAATAATTTCAATAATGTAATGCATCAATTTTTGTGTTTACTGTTAAAATTAAATTATATATTATTTCAGCATCCACATCCTAAAAATGCGAAGATTCTTTTAGATCAGGTTTACTAAAGTATAATTTATATACAACAAATCACACCTTTTAAAACTGCGCTGTTTGCTGAGTTTTGACACATGTACACTGTTGGGGATTTATGACCACAATGAAAATACAGACTATTTACACCTCCCCAAAAGGTTCTTTTATGCTGCTTTTCAATGAAAGCTGTCCCACCCCCCACCCCTAACAACACTGATCTGATTATTGTCACCCAAGTTTTGATTTTCATAGAATTTTATATAAATTATATATAGATTTCAAAAAGTTTTATATAAATCTATATATATTATACAGTATGTAGTCTTTTTGTGTCTGGCTTTTTTCACTTAACAAAACAGTTTTGAGATTCATCCATGCTTTTGTGTGTTTCAGTAGCACATTCTTTTTATTTCTCTGTTGAATTTGATGGTATGAATATACCAGGATTTGTTTATCCATTCACTAGTTAATGGACATGGGTACTCTGTAGTTTGGGGCCACTATAAATAAAACTTCTATGAACATTCACATACCTCTCTGTGTGAACATACATTTTCATTTCTCTTGGATAAATACCTTAGGGTGGAATTGATAGGTTATATGGTAAGTATATGTTTAAATTTATAAGAAACTTTCAAACTGCTTTCCAAATTGAACTTCTATCTGGAATATAGGAGAGTTAGTTTCTCCCTATCTTGACAACACTTGGAATTGTCAGGCGTTTTAATATTAGGCATTCTTGTGAGTGTCTCCATTTCCTTAATGAAAAACACTTCCTAATTTTTAAAAAGTTTTTAAGTCTAATTTTCCTGTCCCTTCCTGAGTATATTATCATGGCACTCAAAATCCCAATTTCCTAACTAAACTTCTGGGCCATCTTGAGATGGACTTCATTTAATCATATTTTCAGTCAAGAATGCTACCAATTTCCTGGTCCTTTTTATGTTAGAAAATTTTGGATCTGTGTTTTGAACAAAACATTGTATTTCAGGGGAAAATTAAGCATTGTTTAGAAGACACTCCCCAGGCTATCTGATTTCAGTTTTACATGATTGAGCTATTCTATAACTCTGTTAAGTTGTGGCTAATTCTATCCTAACTGGTGAAAGTTCAATTGACTTCCCTCCTCACCACAGGAAAAAAAAAAAAAAAAACAGCTTTGCCTCCATTTGAACATTAATTTCAATATTCCTGAACTGAATACTCAATATTCCTGAATATTCTTTGAACGGGGTAGGACATCTATCTGGTCACTTTCTAGATAAGTGAATAGAATAAAATCTTACACAAGTGTTCATTTTATATATATATGTGCATGTGTGTGTGTGTGTGTGTGTGTGTGTATGAGGCTTATAATTTCCCTTTATATTTTTGAAATTTATCTTTGATAGTGTCCTAGATATTTTGAATTTTTAGATGTAAGAAACTCTGAAATCTATTATTCTCTATAAGTAATGCCTTTTTTGTTTTAGCAGCCAATTAACTTGGTTGATGACAAAATGAAAATTGTTTTGGGAGGCGGTAGTTCTATTCTTGGTTCAGATCTCTTGTCCCTGAGTTTCTATGAGTCTGCTCCTCTCAGGCATGCTTTAGGGATCAGCCAAAGAAGTCTGAGACCCCTTCTCCGGCTCTTTCAGAACAAATACAAGATGTCATAAGGATCTTGACCTATATACAATGTGGCTGAATTACCAACTCCTAAATGTGGTTCTTGAGGCCAGAAAGACTGTGGTCTTTTCACCACCCCACACTCCCCAGCTGCATGTGAGCTCATTGCTCCTGGAGTAGGAACAATGGAGAACTAATATCATACAACTCCTCTCCAAATCAGTATTCCACACCTGCCTGCTCTTCATTCCCCAGTGCCTTCAGGCAGCTGCTTATTATATTATGTCCAGATTTTATCATTGCTCTCTGTGGCAAGAGCAGTCCACTTGGACCTGACTCAGTCACTACGGGAAGTGTAATTCTGATATACTAAGGTTTTGAACAAACGGTGGATTTGTTACACAAATGAACGCTGTTCTTAATAATGTATCAACATGGTGGGGTCCCATATGCTTCATAATATTGGATACATGCACATATGAATGAAACATATATATTTAATAGGTGATCTATTTTCCCCACATTTTAGATATAGCCTAATATTTGGATAAGAGTGTAATCTCTATAATATATAAAATTAAATGTTTTCTATATTTCTTGGAATTGATAGTAGTATAAAGTATAGTGTCTTAAGAAATAAAGGAGACAAAAATTTGAACTTTCTTTTTTAAGTTGCACTCAATTCTGTCTTATTAAAAGAATTAAGAGAGAGAGTAAACTTATCACGATGAGCACTCAATGATGTATGGGAAGTGTTGAATCACTATACCGTACACCTGAAACGAATATAACAATGTATGTTAACTATACTGGAATTAAGATAAAAAACCTAATAAATTTTTTTAAAAAGAGAGAGAAGAAAGGAAAGAAGGAAGGGAGGAAGGAAGGAAGGAAGGGAGGGAGGGAGGAGGGAAAGAGGGAAGGAGAGAGGGAAAGAAAGGAAATGAGCCAGTGATAACAGTGATTAAGAATAGTTGCAAATGAAAACCCCAATATAAAAGTAGAGTCGAATTTTCATGAGCTGCTCCTCTATCTTCATGTGCTTTTGTTATTACCCGTTCCAAAATGCTCATCTTTACCTGTGAGTACATCTTCTATTACCCTTTCTTATAATGGCTTTGCATTTGTCCCCTCAGTGGGATGCTGCTCTCATAACTCTCAACTCCTCATTTCCATGATGTAACAAAACAATCTGTTGCTATGGCAATGATCAGCATCTTGCAGCATGAGCCACTGTGATTACAGGTCTCTAGTGCTAGACTCTTCTTCTTTCAATCAATTTGTAAAGACCGCTTTTGTTCTTCCACACACTCCAAATTCAGCTCTTAATGTGCTTTGATTAATGTTTCAAAGTTTAACCAGTGTAGTGATGTGTTAAGTGGCAGTGCTTTATCTGCATTTTCATATAACTGCATTGTTCAGCCCATGTGAATATTTCACTGAATCACAGTAAACTAGGTATAACTGACATTTAAAAAATACACAAATCAGCATTGAAATAGCAAATACATATATTTTAGAATTTGTTTACATGAGACCTAGGAAGTAGGACTCAAATCTTTAACATATATTGAATTGTAAGGGAAAACTTCTTATTTCAATGTCTTGATTATTAAATATGGATTATGACTCTAAATTATTGTATGTTAGAGGACAGGGAGACTGTTTCTACCACATAGAGTAAGTCATCTTAAGCATGATACTACCAAAGTATTACCTTGTGTTTTTCAGATAAATTTTAACTATCTAGCTTGCAAGGTTAAATGTGTATATAAAATTAAAGGTATAAATTCTGCTCAAATTTTACCTTCATTGCTAAGTATGTCCATAAGTAAAAGACCCCTTCTCTTGAGTGTGTGTATATATATATATTTTTTAATGTAAAGATCTGTGTGCATTTTTTTCATACCAGTTAGATCAAACTGAAAGTCCAAATAACAATGAATTTTTATTTCATAAAAATGCATGGCAAATTATATTGAAAGTAAAATATCATATAATAAACATACTATGAATTTTCTAATTAGTCAAATTTTATTTTTTAATTTCATATAATATTTAAATCAGTATTTTTGCAACAAGGCAAATAACTTAGGAAATGCATATTTGTTAACCTCTACCAGATACACAAGAAGTCTTACTTTCCAAGTTTGAAGAATAAATTAATAGCCACTGATGTGAAACATCGCCCAAGTGCCCATAACTGTCCTACCTCTGATTCAGTCTTGGATCCAATTAAATATCTCCTGGTAATTTGGGTTGCCATTAAAAGCCTACACTTTGGGGCGCCTGGGTGGCTCAGTTGCTAAGCTTCTGCCTTCGGCTCAGGTCATGATCCCAGGGTCCTGGGATCGAGCCCCGCAGCAGGCTCCCTGCTCAGTGAGAAGCCTGCTTCTCCCTCTCCCACTCCCCCTGCTTGTATTCCCTCTCTCACTGTGTCTCTCTTTGTCAAATAAATAAATAAAATCTTTAAAAAAAAAAAGCCTACACTTTATATTGCTGAATCAAATTCTTTCTTTTCCCAGAACAAAGATATTCAAGCTTAAATGCTATTTAAAATTCACTAGATAAGAAAACCAATTTTGTGGACTGTCACCCAGTACTATACAGCTATATTTACTTTTATAATTAATAACATATAAACATATAAGTTATACAGTTTCAAAAATCATAAGCATTATAAATTAATCTATACCAATTTATCAACCCCCAAATTTACTCATTATCAAGTAAATCTAAACAAAACTGCAAACTATATTCAGACTAAGCTTTATTCGGAAAGGAAGACTATAAATTTCAGCGAGTGAAAATGTACTCACAGATGACACCATACTACCAGGTAATGTGATTTTTAAGTAACAAAGCATTGGTTATCACAACTGTATAAGTTTACATTAAAAATATATACTTGGCATGTTTATCTCCTCCTTTTCATACCTGTTCTTACACCTTAGTCATATCTAGTACCATACCCCGTACACCCAGTGCAATTCACTCTCTCAAGCTGCCCTGTTTTCAAAACTCACTCTCTGAAAAGAATTTGTCAAACTAATTTGACCCTGAGAGTGAACTATAATAATCTTAATCATTATCAGATACTTCTCTAGGAAAAGCTGATCTTACTTGACAGTAAAGAGTTTCTGAGTCTGCCCATAACCGGAGCCAGCAGGTAAAATGGGTCAATTTCCTGGCAGCCATGTTCACACCTTTGAATAAATCTCTGCCTCTGGTAAGACACATGCCAGAATCAGCGTCCTATGTGGCAGGAGTGTAACAGTAATTGTTGTGTATAATGATGTTATATTAAAAGATCTTATAGGACCTGAATGAATCAAACAAAGATGACATTATGTTCCTTCTGGTTCTAGCAGTTTACTTACAAGTACCTATGGAAATATATTTCAGAACAAGGAAGCGTATATTTCAGTGCCAAAACACTGAAAATGATTTTGAGTAGAGCAAGAACTTTAAACAATAGAGCTAAAACCTAAAGGAAAACACACAACTTCAGTTGGAATTTTAAAATGAGGTAGTTTGAGTATGGAGGTTCCTCAAAAAGTTGAAAATAGAGCTACCATATGATCCAGCAATTGCACTACTGGGTATTTACCCCAAAGATACAAAAGTAGGGATCCGAAGGGGTATGTGCACCCCGATGTTTATAGCAGCAATGTCCACA
>NC_138375.1:8753359-8778085 GCF_054177405.1 Leptonychotes weddellii | reverse complement strand
CCTGGTGGTGGGTATTGAGGAGGGCACATTCTGCATGGAGCACTGGGTGTTATGCACAAACAATGAATCATGGAACACTTCATCTAAAACTAATGATGTAATGTATGGGGATTAACATAAGAATAAAAAAAATAATAAAAATTAAAAAAAAAGAGAAAAAATAAAAATAAAATGAGGTAGTTTGAGATTAATACAAATGCTTTCATATGGAGAATGAAAGCACAGGAGTCAAAGACCTCTACCATGAGGCATAACTTGAAGTTAGTGATGATGAGGAAAGGTAAGCCAACTAACTCAATGTGCCAACCAACTGTATTCAATTGTGCAAATATAACTTAAAATATCTATTTTGGGGGAGCCTGGGTGGCTCAGTCAGTTAAACATCTGCCTTCGGCTCAGGTCATGACCCCAGAGTGCTGGAATGGAGTCTCACATCAAGTTCTTTGCTCAACGGGGAGCCTGCTTCTCCCTCTGCCCCTCCCCCCGCTCCTGCTTTCTCTCTCTCTCTCTCTCTCTGACAAATAAATAAAATAAAATAAAATAATAGTTTAAAATGTATTGACAATTTAAATAAAAATTGTATCTTATCTATATTATATTTCTATTTTTCAAACTTGAAATGTTATTAAGCAAAACTTCTAAAGTAAATGTTTAGCTTTCTTACAACTGGCTCCTACTGTTTCCTAAGTGACTGAATTTAAGTAAATACTAAACATTATAGCACACTTACTAGAAACACACAAGCCAATAAATTCTAGTCACTTTATTTAAATTCTGAAGTTGCATATAAAAGATTAAATGTTTCCCATGGTTGTTTTCTAATTATTATTCTTAAAAAAACTGAATAAAGACAGGTTTAGAATAGTATGAGTTGATTTTGCTTTGTTCTCTATTACCTTGAGTGAAAATTATTAAATTACTCATTTTTATTTTTAATATATCTGAGCCAATATTTTATACCACTGATCTGTACCATTATCATACCCCTTCTATGTAGATTCTTAAAACTGGGTATGAAAAACACTGCAGTAGGGTAAGGAAAGAAAAAATTAGAACATCTGTTTATGATTATCTCATCCTCTAGAAATTTCTCATCTTGTATTTTATATAGAAGTGTGAATGTGTGTTATTTAAATCACATATGACTGTAATAGTACATGTAAAGAAGTTATAAATAGATAAGTTATTCTTCTTACTATGGGTAAAAAAAAAAAACTGCAATTGATAGACGGGTACTTTCAAAGAGTCAAAGAGTCCAAAGACTTCATGCATAAGCATGTTCGAAGGCAGAATTAAGAATTGAAATACTGGTCTTGGGATACCTGGGTGGCTCAGTCGTTTAGACAGCTGCCTTCAGCTCAAGTCACGATCCCAGGGTCTTGGGATCGAGTCCCGCATCAGGCTCTCTGCTCAGCAGGGAGTCTGCTTCTCCCTCTCCCTCTGCCTCTCCCCCTGCTTGTGCGCTCCAGTTCTCTCACTCTCTCTCTGACAAATAAATAAATAAAATCTTTTTTTAAAAAAATGAAATACTGGGGGGCGCCTGGGTGGCTCAGTTGGTTAAGCGACTGCCTTCAGCTCAGGTCATGATCCCAGAGTCCTGGGATCGAGTCCCGCATCGGGCTACCTACTCTGCGGGGAGCCTGCTTCTCCCTCTCCCACTCCCCCTGCTTGTGTTCCCTCTCTCGCTGTGTCTCTCTCTGTCAAATAAATAAATAAAATCTTTAAAAAAAAAAAAAAAAAGAAATACTGGTCCTGTATTGTATCATGTTAGCTTTTCAATGTTTGGCAATTTTTCCTTTAAATAGATTTAACACTGGATACAACAATAAACCTGGACAGAAAGCTAGGAAAACTTCACATGTAAATCACCTATTTACCTTTAAAATGGACCCTAAATGAGCCTCGACAGTATAAACCTGAGAACACAATACATTGTATAAATTCAGCTTATGTCAAATAAAGGAATCAAACAAGGATATGAAGTACAGTGTTAGAAGTCCAGTTCACAGGAGGAAATGCTTCTTTGGAAGTCCTTCCAAAAGCAAATATCACTTGGTTGGCAGAACTTATTATTTAAGAGGAAATTCTAAGAATATGAAAATTTGTGATTTGTACAGTATGTAATCTAATAACACCTAAAACAAGATTACAACTTGCTTTCTTTGGGGTAAATACCTAGTAGTGCAACTGCTGAGTCATAGGGTAACTCTATTTTTAACATCTTGAGGAACCTCCATACTGTACCAATTTGCATTCCCACCAACAGTGTAAGAGGGTTCCCCCTTCTCTGCATCCTCGCCAACATTTATGGTTTCCTGTCTTGTTAATTTTAGCCACTCTGACCAGTGTGAAGTGCTATCTCATTGTGATTTTTATTTACATATATATATATATATATATATATATACACACACATAGATACACACACAATGGAATATTACTCAGCCATCAGAAAAGATGAATACTTACCATTTACATCGACATGGTTGGAACTGCAGGGTATTATGCTGAGCGAAATAAGTCAATCAGAGAAAGACAATTATCATATGGTTTCACTCATATGTGGAATATAAGAAACAGCACAGAGGATCAGAGGGGAAGGGAGGAAAAACTGAGTGGGAAGTCATTAGAGAGGGAGAAAAACCATGAGAGACTTGTAACTATAGGAAACAAACTGAGGGTTGCTGGAGGGAAGGTGGGTGGGGGATGGGGTAACTGGGTGATGGGCATTAAGGAGGGCACATGATGTGATGAGCACTGGGTGATATACGTAACTGATGAATTACTGAACTCTGCATCTGAAACTAATGATGTTCTATATGTTGGCTAATTGAATTTAAATTTTTTTTAAAAAGGCCTTTACACCCATATTTTCAAAAGATTCTCCAAATTTAGAGAGTGATCAAAAAGGTTATTTGATTATATTTACAGCTATCAATTCAAAGAGGAAACAGTGGACCAAAATATCTCCTAGGCCATCCTACAAATGATTGGGAAAAGGCCAATGTTCAGGGGTAAATAGAAGACAAAGTTAAATTGAATACTCAGAAAAAAGGCTTTTGTTAACGTACATTACATTAATAAATAACATAAATTATGATTTAAAAAAGAAATAATATCACACTGATTTTTTTAATCATAGGGTAAATGTTCAAGAAATTCCATTTTATTTGGAAATAGAAATATCCAAAGATACATTGTTCCCTTTCGCAAAAGAAAAATTGTTATCAACTGTTGGAACTTGATAGAAAATAGAAAAAGGAAAGCAAAAAAAACAAAAACAAAAACTCTCTCCTTTGATTCGAGCAAGTAGCAAGTCAAAATGCATCTAAAAGAAAAAAGAATCTTTTTTTGCTGTTTAAAATAAAAACTGAAAGTGAAGTAGGCAAGTGAAGACGTTTTTATGAGGAATAAATATGCATCTGATAGCTCAAAAAGGTGAAAATGAAAATGCAATCAGTTCTCTAATGAATTAATAGGTACAGCTGGGACTCTCGTGTTACTTTATATGAAATAGCTAATGAGCAGAAGAGAAGTTGCCAAAAACAGGGCAGTCAGCACATTCCAGAAACTCACTTGCTTTTTAAAAGGCATTATAAATAGCACATGGCTGTTTCTTCAAAATCAACGTATTTTCCTTTTCCTTCTACATTTAGAAGAAATTGTTAGGGTTTTATTTTTTTTTTCTATCTAGAGAAATAATGGTAACACAGAAAGCTTAAAACTACACATTTTATACATCATATTTGCACATGTTTTTACTTTTCTTAATTTGTATTGCTTTTAAAGAGCTCTTTTGTCCATCCCAGGAGAATGACACTTCTAAGACCCACTTCATTAACAAATGTGGGAGTCACACTCAGATGTTGGCAGGATCCGGTAAGTAATTTAAGAGAGCAGAGTTCATTCTCTGGCATACAGGGAGTAGGTTCCCCGTTGAAGAGTAACTCTTCTTGGCTTCAGTTGTTTGCAGACATGTGGGAATAAAGACATGATATTGCTTGATTATTGAGTTTTCAAAGTGTTATCCAACTCTTTACTTAGAACCTTCTGACTTTTAAATGTTGACCCCTAAGTCAAACAATTTCAAATATTAGGAAGCCTTAGTAAAATATGTGTTGTGGCAGATGACTTGAATTAGTTATAAGGCTAGTACTATAGTACTTCCTTAGTGGCAAATCCTGAGCTAATCCCTGGTTCCTTAGCTGAGTGACCCCTAAGTGAGAGACTCATGACCATAACTAGTCCAAACACACTCTCTGCTATGAATTTGAAATATAATAAGACATACTCTTTTGGGGGTGGGGGTGTGTAACAAATCATCTTATAAGGCAGCAACAAAAATATTAAGGTTCAATAACTCTAGGGGAGCATTGATTTCTAACCCTCTTCAAACTTTTTAGGTGACTCCAGTAGTTCTTCTCATAAATATAGTTTCATTATTTTCCCCCTTGGATAGCCAGAGTTGAGTTTGTTGCTTGAATGGAAAACAAAACAAAACACAACAGATCAACAAGAAAACCTTAATTAAGATGAAAATCAATCTTTTTCTTTTCATCCAACTCCTTCCCTCTACTCAAATGGTTTTCAGCTGGGTTTCTAGGGGTGTTTAGATGGAAGGATCAATATTTTTGGTTGTCAATGTAATTAGGGGAGGCAGGTGCCATTGATATTCAGTGTTTTAGGGGGTGGGGTTTGCAGAAATCCCAAGAATGATAAATATCCTGAAACAAGAGGCCCAGTTCTATACATAAAGATTTGTATCTTTCAAACACCAAAAGAAATACTGCTTCAATTTTTTCTAGAAGATTCCAAGAGGTGTGCCATGATGCACCTAAACTCAATCATGTTATTTGAATCCAAGATGTCAACTTGAAGCTTTTCATTTGTCTTCACAAACTTGCCCTTGTTTTCAAGTGTTTACAATATGCAAGAAGTTAATATTAAGTATCCTGGAATACTTTCCTTAGAAGGAAAAATAAAACATAGATAGTCTCAAGAATCTTATACCCAGAGTTTATGCTGTCTCCCTATTGCCTGCCAGCTCATACAGAACGAAATCCTCTATATCACCTCTTTCTCTCTTATGTCATCACTTAAGAGAACCATGAAACTTTTCTCACTGTTCATTACCATTTCTGAAATCCCCACTAAAAGAAAATCGAAATTTCCCCCCAAATGGCCTCCACCTGTGATTTAGGTAGGTAGTTAATAATTTTTACTGCTAAAAGAGCATAAAAACCATCTCCATTAGAGAAAGTATTTAATACATGTACATATAGAAATTTATATATATGTATATATATTTATACACACACACACATTTTGGTTCAGAGCTTGTTGGAAGCCTTGAAGAGTGTGCAGAATTTGTGAGAAGTGTCTTATAGATGTTTAGTAGTTTGCATTGTGTGAACTCATTGATAAAGCTAAGTAAACCAAGAATCATTTGCTCTTCTTTCTTATTCAAATTAAGCTGCTTTCTTCAAATCTACCAATCCCATCTTCTGTAGCAGGCCTGGTGAACATGTTTATTGAACATCTGCCATATGCCTGAAAACACCTTTGAATTACAGGAGCTATTGGTCATCAATAGAACCATAGCGCTATGATAGTCACAAATGCACTGATGATGGAATATTTTTAGCATGGTTTTAAGAGGTGGGGAGAATATTTTAGGAGAGCAGACCTTGATGTTATCAAATATTTTGTAATTTTGGGGGGCACCTGGGTGGCTCAGTCGGTTAAGCATCTGCCTTCAGCTCAGGTCATGATCCCAGGGTCCTAGGATCTAGACCCATGTTGGGCTCCATGCTCAGCAGGGAGTCTGCTTCTTTTCCCTCTGCCTCTTCCTCTCCCCTCCCCCACTTATGCTCTCTCTCTAGCCCTCTCAAATAAATACAGTCTTTAAAAAATATATATTTTTTAATATTTCTCTTATTACCATTGTACCGTGAATATTTGTTTATTTAGAAAATTGCAACTTTCCTAGATTGTGAGCTGCACAGGGCAATCAGCTTATACCTCCATGTCTAGGCAACTTGCTTAGCACATAGTAAGTACTTAATAAATGCTTATGAATGAACATATGGAAAATAATTCTAAATTATTATTTTAATCAACTTTATAATTCAATGACTTCCCAGGTTTTCATTTTTTTCTTTCTAATTTTTATTTAAATTCTATTTAGTTAACATACAGTGCAATATTGATTTCAGGAGTAAAATTCAATGATTCATCACTTATATACAACACTCAGTGCCCATCATATCAAGTGCTCTCCTTAATACCCATCACCCATCTAGCCCATCCCCCACCTACCTACATCACCCGTTGGTTTATTCTCTGTCTTTAAGAGTCTCTTAATGGTTTGTTTCCCTCTCTCTTTTTTATTTCCCCCTCCTGTATGTTCATCTGTTTTGTTTCTTAAATTCCACATATGAGTGAAATCATATGGTATTTGTCTTTGTCTGATTCACTTATTTCACTTAGCATAATATTCTCTAGCTCCATCCACGTCATTGCAGATGGCAAGATTTCATTCTTTTGATGGCTGAGTAATATTTCATTGTATATATATACCACATCTTTATCCGTTCAGCAGTCAATGAACGTTTGGGCTCTCTTCATAGTTTGGCTATTGTTGATAATGCCGCTATAAACATCAGGGTGCATGTACCCCTTCAAATCTGTATTTTTGTATCCTTTGGATAAATACCTAGTAGCGCAATTGCTGGATTGTAGGGTAATTCTATGTTTAACCTTTTGCAGAACCTCCATACTGTTTTCCAGAGTGGCTGCACCAGTTTGCAATCCCACCAACAATGCAAGAGGATTCCCCTTTCTCTGCATCCTTGCCTGCATCTGTTGCTTCTTTTTTTTTTTTTAATCTTAGCTATTCTGAAAGATGTGAGGTGGTATCTCATTGTGATTTTGATTTGTATTTCTCTGATGATGCGTGATGTTGAGCATTTTTCATGTGTCTGTTAGCCATTTGGATGTCTTCTTTGGAAAAGTGTCTATTCATGTCTGCTGCCCGTGTCTTAACCAGATTATTTGCTTTTTGGATGTTAAGTTTGATAAGTTCTTTATAAATTTTGGATACTAACCCTTTAACAGATACATCATTTGCAAATATCTTCTCCCATTCTATTGGCATTTAGTTTTGTTGATTGTTTTATCTTGATGATGACTTCCCAAGATTTTCTACTATACTTGGAGCACTGGGAAAATGACTATGTCTGGCAACTGTATCTTTCACAGAAAGAAAAGAACACAGGAGAGAAAGGAAGAGAAGAGAAGAGAAGAGAAGAGAAGAGAAGAGAAGAGAAGAGAAGAGAAGAGAAGAGAAGAGAAGAGAAGAGAAGAGAAGAGAAGAGAGAGGAGAGGAGAGGAGAGGAGAGGGGAGGAGAAGAGAAGAGAAGAGAGAAGAGAAAGAGGGCAGAGAGAAACTTGACTTCCCATTCTTTAATTAGTTAATTTAATTAATTGAAGTAGTTCTGTAAGACTGTGCCTAGGGCACTCATGACATCTCATTCCTTAGCTTAGCAAAATTGACAGCCAGAACTAGGCTGTGATGAATGCATGGAGGGAAATTCATTTCTTAAAGACAGGATGATTTGTTGCACTTGATGTAAAATTCTTTTTAAAATTCTAAAATTTCTAAGCGAAAACCTGAGGTAAGCCCAGAATTATGGGAACACAGTTTACAGGAGATTCCTACACTTTTAACCAGAATCCAAAACATGATGTGCCCACTTGGGATATGGGTTACCATCTGTTACCAAAGATTATCTGTAGTACAAGGCACTGCTAAGGAGTGGGAAGCAGCAGGTAGTTTGGAGACAGATAAAATTAGACTGCTTCCTGACTTTGTCACTTACAATGTACAGAAAATCTTCTTAATGTTGCAGAGCTTAGTTTACACATTTTTAAATATACTAATGATTATAACATCTATCTCAAGTGATTTCTATACTGAAAGACTGAAAAGTGCTTTGCCAGGTGGCTGACACACAACAGGTGTTCAAATACATTAATTCTCTTCCCCCATTGAAGTCAGGACAGAATCTGCGTATCCACTTGCTGTACGTTTTTTTAATTCAACAAAACTCTTGAGGACCACTCTGACAGGTATTATGGGAGATAAAGGGATGAAACAGATAACGGCTGTGGCCTTCAAGAACCTTAACAATTTGTGATGGGAACCAATTGCAGCATCTATAACTTAGAGAGAAGGTGAGCCATAATGAGTTCAATGCTAAGGTGCAGGAGGCTGATGGAGAGTGAGATTAATCTACGCTAGTTGAGTCTCCAAAGGTTTCTCTGAGAATATGTAGGGCATACGTAGCCTAAAGCTTTGCATCTTATATTAAGGTTTCCCTGGCAAGTGCAATCACTAGGGAAATTTCCCCTTTTTACTTTATTGTTTCATGTGTGGTAGACTTAACTCACTTATTGGACCAAAAAAAAAAAAAAATCCTGAAGTTAGTGACTTCATCACAGTGGCAAGGCTAGTGTTGATTTCCACCATGGTGTCATAAGTGGGGAGAAAAACAAGCAAATAGGTTTGGAATAAAAGACCAGAGATATGTAATCTTGTTCATCGTCAGGATGTTTTTTAATCTATATCATGTGCTCATCTCACCGATTCCAACAGTTGGTAGGACGAGTGAACAGGGTAGTATCTATAGGACAGCATCCTAACTGTCAACTGTCAAACACCATAAAAATGAAAGTTATTTTTATTATGAGTGGAGCTCTACTAGTAACTGTTGATGGATTAAAACTTGTAATTACACTGCTTAGAAAAGGATTTTCCATTCTCTAAGTGAATCACTGAGATGTTTCATTGAGGGCATCTGAATGAATTTTTAACTCCTTGTTTAAAATCAGTCAACCATACAACTCATATATCCAAACAATTCCTAGAGTTTATTGGACATAATAATATTCTCATATTAGTGTTGATAATATCTCAACTTTTGCTGTAGTAAAATGATGCAAAGCTTTGGTAGAATAATAATGGCAATCATATCTTAAACTCTGTAGGAAACTAAGTTGAAAATTTTGAGAATACAGGTTTTCACACTATCACAGTTAACTGTTTCAGATTTTAGGGCAATGATCTTGCAAATAAACAAAATTACAATTTTTTTCCTATCATCCCCTTATTTCCCTTAAGAAGTACTGTACCTGCTAGTTCCTTTGGTTAGAAAATTTAGAATGTCTACATTTAAAAAATAATCTAATTTACTAATTGAATTTTCTTTGATTTCACATTTTTACTTTACTTAGAAAGACAAAGTCTACTTGAACAAGTGTACTTGGAATCTAGGTTTATCACTACTAGACTATATTCTCTGGGAAATTTATACAATTACTCTGATTTCAGCTGCTTTATCTTAAAAATGAAGCTTAACCATTTTTGTAGGAAATTTTCAAGGGTAAATGACACTGTATATTTTAAACCATATTTTAAGTGTTCATTCAAAGGTATTATTTATATTTGGGACACCAAATTTTCAAGCTCCTTAAAAATCTCTGTTCACATACAATTTCATATTAATACTGGTAGAGAAAAATTACTTATGCCTGTATTTCAATTTGCAAATTATGAAATATTTCTTCATTAAAACAAGACCTACCACAAAAGCCATATTTATAAACAGTAAAATTAGGTTTCCAAGTATATTTTTGAATTCCCAACTCTGTGCCAAAATGAGCCTCTGCTAACTCATGACTATTAATTTAAAAATAATTCATATTTGCACTATTTCAGACTACTTTCACAGGTATGTTCAACTTCTAAAATCTCAGAGGAAGTACCAAGGCTAAATAAGCTAAATGGATGGCTAAATAAGAAAGAAGTTAAAGCCTCCTTTAGGAATGCAGAGACCCTGGCTATCTTCTCAATTCTATCCTCCGCTCTGACTCAGTCAACTGGAAACTTCAAGGTGACAGCCACCCACCCTCTCCCAGAAAGCTCCTTTACTCTATAAACGTGAGCTGGATGAACTAGATGATCTCTACATTTTGACAGAGCTCAAAAACTTATTTCTTTAATTAACCAAGAAGGAACGACAATAAGGAAATGAGCCTTTATATATAAAATATAATTCAGTAGTAACAATTCCCAAACATTCAAAATAAATTAATATAAAAAATAATCAGTGAATTTTTGGAGCCCAATATTACACAGATAATTTTAAAAATCTGAATCAATAATATTCACTTGAAAATACTATCAATCATTTTAATTTAAAATAATTTTAATTTAAAATAAATCAATCTTCCTTTTTTTTTTGGAACCCTTCCATGGGATATGAAGTAAAGGATTGGAATTCACTTAATCTGTGCCTAGCCAAAATTTTTACATCTTTCAAAGCTGCTTCACTTCTATATAACCAATGGTTTCCCACGTAAAATTCTACTATGTAGATCATCATTTAACAATTCATAGCATACTTCCTTGTATTTATCTCTAACAGCCTTCTTTAAATATTGTGATGATAAGAGAAACCACTGAGATGAAAAAGTTGAAGCTGAAATTACGTACATTGCTCATAATCAAAGAAAAATATGAGAATTCATTAGTAGAGAGTGACAAGTGTTAACTCTTGTAAGGATGGCTTTAAAATGTAAATATATGAAGCTGCGTCTGTGATTCCTTTCTTTCATGTCATTAAATACAGGATGTAGAAAATAACACTGTATAGATGCTAGACAAAAATCATGTCACAGAGTCTGTGCCCTTGAAAAGTTTTTCTCACATGCTATAAATTTTGTTTTTGGCATTGTCTAAGTGCAGTAAGCTTTGTTTGTTAAATGAGTTTATTTCCTGTTATTTCTGCACCTATTTAAATTATACAAATAAAAAAAAAAAACAGTCTAAATATTTTTTTAAAAGCAAGAAAAGAGGGGTCCCTGTGTGGCTCAGTCAGTTAAGCGTCTGACTCTTGATTTCAGCTCAGGTCATGATCTCAGGGTCCTGGGATCAAGCCCCTCCACCCCCTGCTCAGACTCAGCAGGGAGTCAGCTTGAGGATTTCCTTTGTCCCTCTCCCCATCCCCTGCTCTCGCTCTCCCTCTCTCAAAAAAAGAAATCTTTAAAAGAAAAAATAAGAAAACAATATCCACAAAAAAGGAAACCACATCTTATATCCTAATAACAGAAAAGATATGTCATGAAGTAAACTCCCTATTACTTAATATTCTATTAATCTGTACTTATAAAATAATTTCTGTAACCAACAACATTGATCCCAAGTTATTGTGAGATCTTCAAAGATTTTTAAATAAAATCAGACCAGTAGGTTTTATTTGGGTTATTTTGTATGTTTGTGAATTAAGTATTTATTAAGGTCCTACTCTGTGCTCAGGAATTCTATCCACACGCTGCTGTACACAGATCCCTACTCTCCAGATCCACATTACTGTACCAGCCTCCCTGCCTCCTTGCCTACTGATCTTCGTTAGAACACAGCGATCTTCACAAAATCCAAAACTGATCATTCAGATTTCCTGATAGCAAGATAAAATAAAATATTCTCAACATTTCATGCAAACCCTTTTCCCCAGACTACTTAACTAACTTCATTTCTTCACATGCACACCCGAAGCTCCAGTATTAGCTACATATTATTTCCTTAGCTAGCTACATTCACTAGCTATGTATTATTTCCTTAAGACAAAATTCATTCTCACCCTTTGGCCTCTATACCTATACTTTGTAGTAAGGAAGTAACTATGATTTTCTCTATTATTAAGATGTGTTGGGTTTTGGCTTTTCTTTTAATCATGAAGTCTGTTGGATTCTGCCTCATGTCTTTTCTGCATCAGTGAAGGTGATCCTGTATTTTCCTCCTTAGGCTCTATCAACACAGTAGATTATACTTTTAGATTTCCTAATATTGAAACCACCCTTGTATCCTTGGAGTAAATTCCTCCTGGTCCCAATGTTTTCTATTTTAAATGAACTGTTTGCTTGTGTTTTTACACAAGATTTCTGCATTAATATTTATAATTAAGATCAGCTTGTAGCTTTTCTGTTCAGTGTAATTTTAGCTGGGATTAAGGATCCAAGTTACTCTAGTTTCATAATATCAAATTTAGATATTTTCCTTCTTAGTTCTTTACTCTGGGACAATTTACATTGCATTATAATTATTTGCTCTTTGCTAGATTTGCTTCATGAATTCGTTTGGACCTGGAACGTTTTTTTTTCCTGAGCCTGGAACTTTTTATGGGGGAACTCTGTAACTACTTCCTGTCTATTATGCATTAACTTCTTTCTTTATTTCTCCCACAAAAGTAGTTGATTTCTTTCTGGGATTTGAATTTTAAATTTTCTTAACTGTTATTTTGTCTATTTTGTTGATTTTCTTCAAACAACTAGTTTATGGATTTATTAGCTCCACTGTTTTTTCTATTTTCCAATTTGTTAAATGATGGAAATTTGCTAGGATAGTAGAACTTAAATGTTCTAAAAAATGTGAGGTGACAGATATGTTAATTAGCTCTCCAGACGGGGAGGTGGGGGGGAGTTTTTCACAATAATTAGGTATACACTAAATACTTTACAGTTTTGTCATTTATGTCATTGAAGCTGAAAGAAATTGTTTTACTTTTATCAATTCCTTTAATCTGATTTATTTTTTATTTACTTCAGTACTCATTTCCTGACCCTTTGACCTGAGTGTGTTATTCAATAATTTTCATGCTTTAAATTTTATTAATATAAGGATCTGTTGCTATACCTTTTCTTGAGAAAGTGTTTTAACTGTGTTTCATGGATTTGGGGGGGTGTCCTTCCACTATTTATTTTTATTTAAAATCCTTAGTTTTGTACTTTGTATCCTCTTCAACCCAAGCTTGATTATATATTGTTGTTTTTTTTAAGACTTTATGTGTGTGTTGGGTGTGTGTGTGCTTGCACATGTGGTTTCTATAGTAGATTATTATAAATGTTCCATATGTCATTTAAAAAAGTATATTTATATTATCGGGGTTCAAATTACATGTAACTATATATGTAATATATAAATACATATTATAATATTATATACTATGTATATTCTTCCTACATCCTATGCTACCACCGTGATTCATGCCACATTAGTCACCACCTGGATTTCTGTAATTACATCTTAAGAGTTCTCCCTCCTCTTCCTTTACCTACCTATCATATTTTCCTAACACATCAGCAGAATGCTCCCTTTAAGATACCAGTGAAATGGGACCCTCCTTCCTCTCAGAGTAAAAGTCTGCTTTGTAAGGGTGTCTCTGACCTCCCTCTTAGCAAGCTGCCTCCATCCACTGGTGACCTGGATGTTCACTGAAAACTACTATTGTATTCCTAATTTAGGGCTAGTTCCCTTGCCTAAAATATTCTGCACCCAGGTACTCACGTGGTTAAAGTCCTCTGCTCCTTCAAATTTTTGTTCGAATATGACTTTCTCAATGAGGCATGCTCAAATCACCAGATTCAAGTGCCATGTTCACCCTCCTGTGCCCACTGCACTCACATCCCACCTGCGTTCTTCCACCTTCCCTTTCTCAATCTTCTCACTGAATAACACACCCAACTGTTTACATATTTATTACAAAATTATTATTTATTATAATATTTATTAGATATATTATAATATTGCATACTATCAATTATAATTATACTATCACTTATGTATTATAATTATTGTTCTTTGCTTGTTGATTCTATTCACTCCAAGCTGCTAAAATTCAAGCTCTTTAAGAGTGGGGGTTTGTGTTTGGCTCACTGATATATCATGATCTACAGGATCATGCTGGGCACATAATTGACACTTAGGAAAACTTTGCTGAATAAACAAAATGCAATGAATTTCATAGGCAAGTACATTGTTAAATAAATATCCATTTCAAAGTAAATCAGTGCTATCTGTTATCATATATGAATATAAAGATATCAATTCACCTTGAATGAAAAGGAAATGTAGTGTTTCCTTTGAATCTCCTACTTGATAAAACAGGATTTTCTTCCTCTACCTTCTTCATTGAAGAACAGATTATTGGAATATAATCCGTGTCCAATTTACCTCTACCAAGTGAACTTAAGCCTCTAGTAGGCATAAAGTAAGGTTGTAAGTGATAATCCTTACATAGGCAAAGGATTTTTGCAGGTTTGAAAATTTTTCTTAAATTTGAAAATTTTCTGATCTGTTTCAGGTATTTGTCAATTGCTACTATTTGGCATGCGATAGAATATTTCATATTTTTGGAGAAAAAAATTTGTAAACAACTTGTGAGCACTGAGTGAAAGTTTTCTAATAATAGAAAAACATACACAAGGGAGTCCGACTTTCAAGACAACTGGCTCTCAAAGAGGTAAAGCAGTTTTTATAGCTCAAACTATTGTATAGTCAACAACTTCAGTCAATTTAAATGTAAGATGCTTTTGTCTTAAAAGGCCAATCTCAAAATTCAGGGCTTTGGGAATGCTCTAATTTTTCTGGCCTTCAAGAAGTTCTTATAGTGATTGTTTATATCAGATTTTGAGGAATGTAAGCTCTTTTTGGCCTACTTTTTATTCTCCTCCCATCAAAATGTGTGATAAGGCTAAGGGCAAGAGAGTAGATTTACAATCCCAGCACCTTGTGGCCATCCACGAAAGCATGGAATTGATAAAATAATGATTTTTCTTATTCAGAAACATCAGTTTGATAACCTTTTCTATTTTGCCTATATTATTCATAGAGGGAAAACTGATGGTGTTGATTAATATATAATGCTATCCTGCGGTAGGGTTTAAAACTAGAAAATACTAAATAAGGAGGCTTTTTAAAGCACTTCAAGTTAATTACTCACCATATTTCTCATGGAAAACATAACTTCATTTCCTTTTCTTGTCATTCACTCCAAGCCTGGAAACCAGAATTACCTGCAAGGCTGGATTTTGTAAGCCCCAGAGTAGCAAAAGACCTGTTGAAGAGGAAGAGTTTGGAGACATCATCTCTGTGTACAAAACATAGCATTTATTTTTTAATTTTGGAATGTTGCATCTAAACAAATGGCATTCTCCTTGAATTATTATTACATCTCTGGCATGGCCATGATTGAAAATTTGGTTTCTGTTTACATTATCCTACTAATTTTTTGGCATAAAATTATAGAACTCAAAAATCACTTAGATCAATTGTTTTTCAAACAAGAATTATCATGTCATATTTTCAAAAGAATCACCTTCTTTAGTTATTCTTTTTTACTTATTTATACTACATCCATGATTTCCCATAAGGGTTTTTTTTTTTTTTCATGAATTCTGAGAGATCAATTAGAAGCCACCCCTCAAAAGTTGTATCATTCCAATTTTCTCAAATAAGTCCTCTTAAATTGATAGCTAGATTAAAAAGAAAGATCTTCTCACAGTCCCACCAGAACAAAGAACATTAAACAATATCACTAACATTTCAAAGCAAATCAATACAGTTAAACTTTCCTTCGGTCCCATCCAGACCTACATAACTGATTCTTGTTCTTCTGATCTTGAGTCAGCCGCTCACCTCCTGAAATCATCTACTTCAGCAACAAACCTGGAAATCCTGACTCAGTCCCCATATGTGAGGTGTCTGCTCCAGAGGCAGTGCCATCTGGTGCTGGGAGCCTGAGCCTCTGGCCCGATTTCCTATTCCCTGTATCACCTGTCCAGAGCGCTTGCTACAACCTTTTTTGCCAACATTCTGAGAAACTGGTCTTATTTGTTGTTTCTCCCAGGAGATTAAGCTTTTGCTTTGCAACTTGTAGCAGGAGCTTTTAAGCAATAACAAGAGAATAATGCTGACAACGTACTGAGAGATACTACACGATCAGAATGGAGGAAGATAAAATTCCCTAGTGGGGCATGAAATACAACTGTATCACATGGACTCAGTTAATGGTTACTCTGAGGGTCAAGAAGACATCATGACCAGTGAGGGCATTTGCAAATCTCCTGAACTTTCCAACCTATCCTATGAAACGTGTTAAGATTTTCAACATTGACAATTACATTTTACTCCTAGAAACAGAATTTCCTTAAAAATCAGTTTGTTAACAAATAACTGTGCTAGAGTTTCCACATGATTTGTGATTAGAATATATTTATATCAATTGCAAACATAATATATATGACATGTTTCTATTAAAATTATGGTCTTGATAAAAATATTTTTCATTGCCTTATTGGGCTATTTAAAAATATAGAGTGGCTCAGTCAGTTAAGTGTCTGACTTGGGCTCAGCTCATGATCTCAGGGTCCTGGGATCAACCCCAGCTTTGGGTTCCCCATTCAATCTGCTTCTCCCTCTCCCTCTGCCCCTCCCCTTACTCGTGCTCTCTGTCTCTCTCTCAAATACATAAATAAAATCTTTTTAAAAAATAAAATAAAATAGAAGATATAAATGTTTTTCTGACCTACTTATTTTACTATTGCTTACATTACATGTTAATGCCTCGCATTACAAATTACTAGAGTGAGCCTTTGGTGCTCCCCACAGCTACTTTTAATTTGGGGCCTGATTTTAGAAGACAATACCAAAAAATAATTATCAGAGAAGACTTATTATTACATCAGTAAATGAGTATAAGCCATAGGTACCTCAGGACAAGAAACAGTTGCCATCTCATTTATACAATTAATCTGTTAGACAATATTCTTTAAATGAAGAAAACCAACCATTACGAATTTTATTTTTCGTAGAAGTCAGAACTTTTGTTAAAAGCAATTCAAGAACATGATAAAATTAACATCAAAAGCACCATAAGTTAACAGGTTCTCAGGAAATGAGAGTTTTCTGCTGAGAACATCTGTTTTCTGGGCAGGACACACTGATATTTGCTGTGCTGTTTCAGAACAATTTTCTTCCAAGTTAGTGTTTGATTCCTCTCCCTTATTTATAAGTTACTTTGATTAATAATGACAATATACATATGCACGTTCTTAAAATACATAAATACGCATGTAATAAAATATAGCATTAGCGGGGGCGCCTGGGTGGCTCAATCACCTAAGCGTCTGCCTTCAGCTTGGGTCACGATCTCAGAGTCCTAGGATCCAGCGCCCATAGGGTTACTGCTCAGCAGGGAGCCTGCTTCTCCCTCTCCTTCTGCCCCTCCCCCCATTTGTGCTCTCGCGATCGCTCTCTCAAATAAATAAATAGAATCTTAAAAAAAAAAAAAACCATACCATTAGCTTTAGTATAGTAATTTTAAGCGTATTATGAGTAACTCATATACCACAATGAATTTACCATCTTATTCATAATTTACTGTTTTTATATAGACAAGAAAAAATAAGCAAAACACTGCTTTGGGACTAATTACTTTGGTTTTCTCTATCGATTTCAACCTCCCTTAGAAAGTACCAAATAATTAAAGTTTAACAATTTAAAACAATCCACAATGTTGGAAACTACATTATCTTTTGTTATCTCGGAGTAACACAATCGCCGTTGATAAAAGGATTGTCAGAGAGATAACACTTACCAGTTTCGCCTGGTGACTGAATTCCTCCCAAGGCCGCTGCCCAGATGAAGACGGAAGGTCAAGCCTCTTATTCGGGAGGTGGAGGAAAAGGAGCAGAGGGAGAAGGAGGGCTACATGTTGGAGGAGGTCATCGAGAGGCCGTGACCACCGGCTGACCCACGAGCTGGGTCTGGACAGTCGGGGGCTCCTCGCCCGCTCCCTGTCCTTGGAATGTACCCCTGCGCGCTGCTCCCACAGTGGGAGCCGTTTTCAAGGATGCAGCCTTGAGAGAGCAGCGCGGGGTTGAGACCGTCTGGTCGGGTGTGGATTCAAAACTCTCTTCTGAGCTTTCTGGGAGAAATCTTCCGTGGGCTGGGGGAGGGAGAGACCAGAGGAAAGAGGCAGGCCACTCCAAGGTGGAAGCGGGCAGTTTTAATAAGCAAAGGAAACTTACAAATGAGCTTGCCTTGGGGGCGTGGAGCAGCGAGACAACCAGATCCACACACCTGCCCGCCAAATCTTAAAAGTTTAAGGGTTTACTGGGTGCCACACGTATACCGAGCGGGTGTTCTCCACACCACATCACTATCCTCAAGGCTGTGTTCTCCGAGCAGTCTGAGAGCAGGAAAGGCGAGCAGAACCCACGTTCCAGAGATGGGGGTGGGGAGAGGAGCCTCCAGTGCCGGGTCCAGCTCACAGCTTGCTCTGTGGTCACGTCTGTTCCCCGACATGCTGCATGTGACTGAACTCTGGTCAAGCTTCTGTATAAATTTTTAAGATTCTGGCTGGTGGCTGCAGAGATCGACTTGTCTTACCGCGAACGGACACAAGCCTCGTAAGTAAATTCCCTTGCCTGTTCGACCTGCCACCTGCTAGTCCGGAGTGGCCTCCCTCTGTCTTCCCTGTCTCCCTGACCTCTGTGTACTGGGCGGTTTCAGATTTCTCCTGGGAACTCCCAAGACTGTGAGCCAACAAAAGAGGGAAGGGAAGGCAATTAATAAACTGCTTGATCAAGCCAGGTATCACTCTGGATCAATGGAGCTTAAATTCTGCGTACTAATTTCTGCTGTCAGTGGAGAGCAGGGGCCTCTGTGTTATTACACCCAAAGAGTATTTAGTCATATCTAGTAAGTGAATTCCATGTGGCTGATCTTGGTGGGACCTCCAAGTTTCCTGTAAGAAGAAGAAAAAAAAAAAAAAAGAATTTAATAACAATATGTTAAATTTCTACTTGCAATAACAAGGGATAAGAGTGAGTCCAATTTAAAGAACAACTAGCTTCCAGAATAGAAAAGGAAGGCATTATCTATAATACAAATTGTTGTATGGCAATTGAAATTTTTGACTGGATAATGCTGGTGTCATTAAAAACCAAACGGTTTTATCGTGGTATATTTCAAAATGCACAGCTTTTAGGATGCTCCCGTTACTCAGACTTCCAGAAAACTCTCTTGTTACTTGTGACTTACTATATCAGAATGCAAAGCTTTTAGAAATGTGTCTTCTGAGTTACAAGATATGCTAATAGTGTCCAAATGGCTAGGGCAAAGGAAAATATATTAATTTTGTTTTATTATTTTCTTAGTGAAGACAATATTTTCAAATAAGAAAATATAATAATTGACATGTAATAAAAATACATGCTCTAATCCTCTGTCACAACATATTTTTTTTAATTTAAATATATGAGAGATCAACATTTGGGTCAATATTTAATGCTGAAGTGGCAATACCCATGAAATAACTTATTTGGGTAATTACAGGATGAAGAAATAACATTTTATAAAAGATCTACTTTGCTTGTTACTAAATTAGGTCATGCATGAACACTGAGAAATACTGGTAAATAACTGTTCTTTTGTCCACTAGATAATAAATATATTTTGCAATTACAATAGTAAACTGGATTTAAGACAAAATGCTAACAAAACAGAAAAATAAAGCAAAACTGTACTCAGGAAAAATCTAGAAAACATGCATCCTAAGCCACAAAAGAATATTTAAATTCTGGGTTTCACACACGTGATTCCCAAGGTTCCATATTATTTGCCAAGTCCTCAGATGGTCTCAACAATTTTACTACACATAGATTTCCTAACTGTAAGCAGTAAAAAAGAGATTAACTCCGATGTCAGGCCTGCTCTTGTTTTGGTAAATTAATTTTTATTGGAACGCATCCATACCCATTCACTAATGTTTGCTTACGACTTCTTTTGTGCTAAAATGGCAAGTTTGAGTAGTGGTGATAAAGACTGGATGCCCAAAAACCTAAAATATTTCCCATCTGGCCCATTACAGAAAAAGCTTTCTGATTCCTGTTCTATATTAATGATAACAATTTTAAAGCTGGTATAAACCATAGTAGGGCTGATAGAGAATGTCTGAGAAATACTCATCCTCAGCTACTTATCTATTTATTTATTTACTTTTCTTCTCTGAAGGCCCAACAGTATTACTTTATTTATATGCTGAGAGTTATTTTGTATATAAGCCAAACTCTTTAATTTTAATACCAGCTGTTGTTCCAATGAGCTATCTTGGTTATATATGAAAGGACTTCTAAATTTTAATATAAATGTATTAACTAGCTATTGCTGTGTAATAAACCCCCTGAAAACTCAGTGGTATTCAGCCATAAGCATAATCAGTACTCACGAGTCTGAAGGTCAGCTGGCCGTTGTAGATTGGGCTAAATCTGTGGATGTTTGGTGGGCTTTTCCATGTGTTTGCAGGTCAGCTGGGGGATGGATAAGCAAGGACGACCCCACCTTCTCCTGAGTCTGGGCTCTCTTCCTCCAGCTTCTCGTTTGGCAGAGATCCCAGAGGCAGCAGAAACATGAAAAGCCTCTTGATACCTTAGTTCGGAAGTGAGGGTGAATTAGAGAATCGGAAAACTTTTGCAGTCTACCATATGTTATACATGTTAAAAATTACAACTAAAAGACTTTTTGTAACACTTTTTTGGGGGAGCAAAAAAAATGTACAAAGTACAAGGATGCAAAGAGTGTTAGGGAAGCTGGGCCATTTTTGTAATCAATCTATTTCCAATCTCATAAATTACAACTGAATAATTTTTTTACATCACCTTTTTTTCTGGAGTAAGTGAATGCTTCACTTTTCTTCATGACCCTTTTTACTTTGAAATACTATGGTATTTTTGCAACGATGTGGATGGAACTAGAGTGTATTACACTAGGTGAAATAAGTCAGGCAGAGAAAGACAAACACCCCATGTGATTTCACTCTTACGTGGAATTTAAGAAACAAAACAGATGAACATAGGGGATAGGAAAGAAAAATAAAATAAGATAAAAACAGAGAGGGAAGCAAACCAGACTCTTAGCTATAGAGAACAAACTGAGGGTCGCTGGAGGGACGTGGGTGGGGAGTGGGCTAGAGGGGGGATGGGCATTGAAGAGGGCACTCGTGATGAGCACTGGGTGTTGTATGTAACTGATGAATCACTACATTCTACTCCTGAAACCAACAGTACACTATATGTGAACTAAGTTGAATTTAAATAAAATCTTGGAAGAAAAATAAATAAATAAAATGAAATACTATGGTATTCTTGGAAAATTTAAAACAAATGTTTAGGTTATTTGTTAATGGTTTTAGTTCATGGATTTGCTTTCCTTCTGTGATTTGATAGGCAAGGTTTTATGCCACAGGTGAAACTCTTTTTAGAATTTAAGATGCAGATAAAATTTGTCAAGAGCATAGCTTTCTGTACCTTCAACCAAAATCTCTCTCTTTAGCATGGTTAGGAAGCGGGGTATTTCTAAAACATGCAGGTTATTGGGTTCTAGTCCTAGAGTTTTGATTTATTAGGTCTGAAATGGAATCGTGCTTTTGCTTAGGAATTATGACTATAGAAGTCTGATATGTTTGGGTACTTCACCTAGTTAAGAATAAAGCTATATTCAGGAAACATAACACATATTAGAGAACTTGCTGGTTATACTCTGCTTCATATAAGCTATTTAAAATCAGGGTCAGTGGAGTCAACCAAAAAATATCAACCACAGAAATCATGGAGGTATCTATAGAAACCACAGCAATTTATTTTGGAACACTGCCTCTTTAATTAATACAGCGTTGATATTAAGCAATCAGACTAATCACTAGGTGGCAGTGCAGAAGGTGGTATTTTCATCCAAAGAAAGCTAGTGCAAAGGGCCAGAGCTCAGTAGGCAATGGATAAACAGAAAGGGAATTTTGCCTAAATAATAGGACAATGGAATATGACAGCATTAGCAACTAAAATTTGAATATCATTTTATATTGTGTAAAAAAAATTATCTCCTCATTTGATCCTCAAAACAACAGAAATGAAACAGTGGACATTGTATTTTTACATTATAGATGAGGACTCTAAGATCACAGTGGTGCTAGAAATGCTTGCCTAAGGTTACACAGGAGTAAAAATATGCTCAAGACATGCTCATCTTCAGACTCTGGCTGAATTATATTATGCCTGCGGTAAAAACCATAAATGAACACCTAACCAAAGTCATATTTATGTATTTAGGTACAGCAAGGGTGAACACAATCCAGAGCAACTTCGGGGCATCTTAGTAAGAGGGACTTGGAACGGCATTCATAGGAAATTTGGGCCTATGCTGGATAATTCTAAGCAGAGTGGTTTAAGGAAGCAGGGGCCAGTCCTGGGCTAGAGCTGTCAAAAATGAGAAGCAGTGTTACAGTAATAATAACACAAATGTTAATGCAATCAATTATGTGTTATAGAATTAATTATATTAATACATATAAACAAATTATAAATACAACTATATAATATAAATAAATGTATGATTATATAAATAAAATTGTTTATTATTATATATTTTAATGCATATTATATTCTATATATAATGTACACTATATAAAAATGTGTTACTAGTATATAATATATATTATATGTATTATATAATATAAAATTAGTATCATGTGATTAATTATTACTATATTATTAATGTATAAATTTTAATAATATTTATCTAGGATGCTGAAGGAATAAAGTGGGTCTAGCAAGGTCATTGGTAACAAAGCAAACATCATTCACATCAGACAAAAGAAGGAGATATTTGGGCATCTCTGTGGTTATGTAATCACCTTATTTTTATCTTGTTCCATATACTCACAGAGTCATCTCTGTCTCCCTTGTTGATACTCTGTGTCTGTGCTAGCTTGGGGAATATAAAGATTTAGTTGCCATTTAATATAAGCTGAGTAGTTCTTCCAGATTCTTGATGGGTAAAGTACTTAAAGACTTTATTATTTCCAATAATAAAGGAATGCAAGAATATAACCATTTTTACATGATAACAAAATACACTGGTTAGCAGGACTTGATCAGATAATTATTTTGAGGAAGAAAAATTCTGTGTACTACCTTTTTTTTATTATTCAAGTATAATTAACATACAGTGTTACATTAGTTTCAGGTATACAATATAGTGAGTGATTCAGCAGTTCTATACATTACTTGGTGCTCATCACAGTAAGTGTACTCTTTAATCCGCATCACCTATTTCACCCTTCCCCCCCCACGGCCCCTCTGGCAACCGTGAGTTTGTTCTCTATATATAAGAGTCTGTATTTTGTTTGTCTCTTTTTCCTCTTTGTTTCTTAAATTCCACATATGAGTGAATCATACAGTATTTATCTTTCTCTGACTTATTTCACTTAGCATTATACCTTTTGGATCCATCCATGTTGTTTGCCAATGGTAAGATTTCATTCTTTTTTATGACTGAGTAATATTCCATTTCCATATATCACATCTTCTTTACCCATTCTTCTATGGATGCACAGTTGGGTATCTTCCATAGCTTCGCTGTTGTAAATAATGCTGCAATAAACATGGGGGCCCATGTTTCTATTGAACTGTGTCTATTTTTGTGCCATATACTATCTATCTTTAATTAAAGAATAATATTTCATATAGTCAGACCAAAATTTAACTTACTTTAATTATAACAAGGCAGGATTTGGGGGGGTTTTTTGTCTTGTTTTTTATTGAAACACATAATCAAAGGAGAAGCAAAGATGTCAAGGCCTGGATACTAGAAATAAGTAAATAAATCATTCATTCACTAAATTAGCCCAAGGCTCTGCGGGGACATCAAAACTTCACATAAATTGTGAAATTAAGAGTTTTTAAAAGGATGTTGCTAATGTTTATTTAATCATCAAATACATAGCAATGTGACAGATATAATTCAGAAAATCAGGAGCTTAAAATTAATGAACTAATCTAAGGCAAACAACATATGACAATATATTTCTTAAGTTTAAAATTAACCAGATATGTTTCTTAACATAAGTCTTCATGTGTAGAGAAAATTTTCTCACGCTGAACATGATCAAAAAACAATTATTATTTAGGGCGCCTGGGTGGCTCAGTTGGTTAAGCGACTGCCTTCGGCTCAGGTCATGATCCTGGAGTCCCGGGATCGAGTCCCGCATCGGGCTCCCTGCTCGGCAGGGAGTCTGCTTTTCCCTCTGACCCTCCTCCCTCTCATGCTCTCTGTCTCTCACTCTCTCTGTCTCAAATAAATAAATAAAATCTTTAAAAAAAAAAAAACAATTATTATTTATAAGGACAAATAAGAAAGTTGACAAACATACAAGAGAACTTCAGCTTACAAAGAAGAAATTAAAAGATCACCCACAAACAATCCTCATTCTTTATATAATTCAATATAATATTAGAAAGTTTGGAAAATTCTAATGTAATATTCAGATGTAAGATATTTTAGTATCTCACATCTCTGAAAGCTATGTTTTACTTTTTGATATCCTTTGTCTCACTCAGAGTTTCACACATGCTTTTTGACTTCTCTAAATAAAAACATTATAATGCATCAAATTAATCAAATAAAATAATTGAATCACTCAGAGCTCTAATTACTTTGATTAGACCCTTAAATTACAAGGTAGCTTTTCATTATCTAATCAATTAATGTCACCTGTGTACAAAAACAAATAAATATGAAAGGACATTTTAGTAAGTTCATTTCACTAAATGTATTATTATATATTTATTAAATGATAATTAGAAATTTTCCTAAAAAAACAACATTATATTTAAAGACTAAAATTTTTGTGGAAAATAACTTTCTGGGGCACCTGTGTGACTCAGTCGGTTAAGCATCTGTCTTTGGCTCAGGTCATGATCTTAGGGTCCTGGGATCGAGCCCCGTATCCGGCTCCCTGCTAATTGGGAGGCCTGCTTCTCCCTCTCCCT
>NC_138375.1:8732701-8752859 GCF_054177405.1 Leptonychotes weddellii | reverse complement strand
CTCTGAGTGAAAGTTAGATCTGGCCCTTCCTTTCTTCCCAGAGATTCTACTTTCACTGTGTTTTGGATCTGAAAATTTCTCATTTTCATCTCCATTCACCAATACACTCTTCTTCCTTAGGTGTATCTTATCTTACATATTGTTTTAATTTGCAAGGTCACTGAAAATATCCAATAAAACAATGCATAGAAAATTGAGAAATAGGAGACCCAACTTTTTTATAAAGAGGGTTATGAAGGAGGAGGAAGATAAGGACTACCTTATTTGAGAAGGTAGAGTTTGCAATGTCTTTTAGCCTCCCTTCCCCTTTTCTCTTATTCCCTTCCATGCGCAGGGGGTGGGGGGGGGCGGGCAGGGCAGGATGCTGTGTTACACTTTTTCTCTTTCATTCAAGGTCCTGACTTGAGATTTCTTATGTAGGATAACAACGATTCAGAACAAAACCAACAAGAAGGAATATTCAATTCATATCATAAGTAGAGTGCCTTGTTTTCAATTCCCCCTTCCCAAAATACAACCCTAGGAGAAGTCTAGGGAAAGGAATCCTGTGTGTGAGACACATGAATCCATATTCCCACATTTACTGCATATCAGCTCAAATAGTGACATCACAATCTCTCCAAACCATTAGCCACAGAGGCACCTTTGAATTAAAAATGAGATTGAATAGAAATGTATTAAAATTGAATCAGAAGTGAACTGGAATCTCCTAATAATTAAAATAACTAAAACTGTGGGATGAACTGAGCTGTTGCTTCCTATCATTTGCGTTCTCAAAGTTCATTTCACATTCCTGTGTTAAATCTTTGGTTTGACTTGGATTAGGTGCCCATCCCATGGTCAAGGTGCAGTGAGCATTGACACTGATTCTCCTAGCAGGAATACATGATGTGGGGAAGGGGTATTTCAGTAACCAGATCACAAAAGACAAAAAGGAAAGAGATCATGGGCAGATAGGAGCACTGCCTGACCATGACAGATCACATTGAATTTAAGATGTTACTGGAACAGAGAAAAGGATAGTAAACTTTGTCTGATAGATGATAGATTGATAGATAGATAGATAATAGAAAAATAGATAGATAGATAATAGATAGATAGATATAGATAGATAGATGATAGATGATACATAGATAAATAGATGATAGATAATAGATATAGATAGACCGATAATAGATGATAGATAGATGACAGAGAGAGATGATAGATGGATAGATAGATAGATAGATAGATAGATAGATAGATAGATAATCTAGGTATACCTTGATATATATACACAGCATGGGGGAAAAATGTAGCTGTACCCAAAAGGGAATCCAAGATATTAGGGATTAATATTTAAACATGAAAGTAACTTGGGGCGCCTGGGTGGCTCAGTCGTTAAGCGTCTGCCTTCGGCTCAGGTCATGATCCCAGGGTCCTGGGATCGAGCCCCGCATCGGGCTCCCTGCTCCGCGGGAAGCCTGCTTCTCCCTCTCCCACTCCCCCTGCTTGTGTTCCCTCTCTCGCGCGCTCTCTCTCTCTGTCAAATAAATAAATAAAAATCTTTAAAAAAAAAAAAAAGAAAGTAACTTGGACAAAATTGTGAATAGACTAGTTTGAAAAAAAAATCAAAGCTCTAGACTTTACATGAGGTGTTAAATTTGTGATGAGTGCGTTAAACAAAAGAAACAACTGCATTTTTGTGGATAAAAAATGCAAAAATTAATAACATCTTAGCCATGGGTTGTCTTCTTACTTTCTTTAAAATCACATAAGCAATGCCAAATCTGAATAACTATATTATACACAGGCATATATACAGATGTGTGTTTTTGCGTTCTTAAGTTAGATTTACACATTTCCTATAATAAAATATAACTTTCTCAAAAGCAAAGAAATTATTTATCCTGAATAAATATCTCAATGCTGTCTATTAATAAATAAATAAATTGGTTGATTAATTAAAAGATTAAATTGTGTAGGGCTCTGATTTGACCTTTTTAAGTAGGTATGATCAGTGTTCCAGAAAACCAGTCACTGGCGAATAATAGAAAATGGAATGGAGTATTTTGTGGCCCATTGTATTTTGTTTATTTGTTGTCTCTTTGCCATTCTTCTAAGGCAGAATTGCAAAGCTCTCTCCCAATGTCAGCCAACATCAGGCATTTTGCCAGACAGGCAAAGAAGTGGAGGTAATATCATAAAGGGTAATGACTAAATTTATTTTAGAGCCTCTGCTTCTATAGCTTTGGAAAGAAAGTGATTCATAGCTGAGAAATCAGAATAATGCAATCAAAAATCCCTGTGGTACCATTCTTGACCTTTAAAGCCAACACACATCTGCAGAATGGAAAACTGAACAGGAAGCATGCTTTCAAACACTTGCCTAGTGGTGCTTGGTGGTTCACCAGTTAGGCAATGTTCCTTATCAATATTTCAGAGTCTGATGGAGCACGTGCCCTTTGTAACCAAAGGTCATATCAAGAACTGGAAAATAGAGTGGCTTGAAGAAAGTCAACCCCAGTAGTACTAATCCTAGCTACCAAAGAATATTAAAAAAAAAAACAAATATTTTTTAGAAATATTTCAGAAAACATATTTCTCATGGTGGACTTAAAACTCAGAAGCTTCAAAAGCTATCATGTATCAGTTGTTTAATTGCAAGAACAGAAAGACATTCATGCTGATACATGTACAGAAGTTTATTTTGTTAACACATATAGATGATCTTACAAATATTTGTGAAACTAGAAAACATGCTCATCCAAGGTACATGCATCTGGAATTGGAAAGTTAGAGACCAAAGCCATGCTTTCATTTCTACTTCTCATTGGATTATCTAATGTACTCTCCTAATTCTCTCCAAATACAAACTTCATAATGAGTTTTGCCTTTGCTTATCTCCAGTGGCTCCAGCAAGCCGTCTCATCCACTCTGGCTTTCTATCTAAATGACCACTCAACACTTAGCAATATCTAATTAGCCTATACTCCTAAGGTTTCTAGTCCAAATCCTTACATAATCAGAAAGATTCACTATATGCCATATAGATTAGGTTCCTTGGGTCAAAACTCCACTCCTGTTATGCTATTAAAGGAGTTACACACTACCAAAAAAAAAAAAAAAAGAGGCAGAAAAAGATGGTTGCAACTTCAGTTGGCTGCAGAGTATCTACAAAGGGATTAAAGATAGGGAAGCAAGCTTCTTTACTAAAATTAGTAATGTATATTTAATATATTAGGTTTACCAGCCTAAACCAATTGAGCTAATTTATTTTTCAAATAATGAGGGGTTATATTGTGATCTACAAGGTAAATAATCTGAAAATATGTATACATGAAGTATACTCCCTGGCCTTTTTGGTTTTTTAAGGGTTATGAAAAAGAAAAGGGAAAAAGTGGAAAATGGCCCAATCACTTTCCTAGAGTTCCTAGTCAAATTAGCAAATCCTTGGGAGAAAAGAAAAGCATGGTGGATGTATGGTGGGATAGGAAAAGACATGCTTTCTGGATATAGATATGAATCTGTGAATCCACAAGACATTCAAAAGCAGCATTTGAATGTCTCACAGATTAACAGATTTTAACAATTCTCCCAAATTAAGTCCATATCTCTTTACCATTTGCCCCCCACAAACTTTCTAACTTCTACCTCAGCGTGACTGCTGGCTACACTGATGTATTTACTGGTCACTGTATGTAGCATGCCCTTCATGCCAACCTGGCTTGGAACATTCTGCCCTTCCCTTCTGTGTGATGAACTACTGCTCATCTCTTCAACTGGAGACCAAGCTTTGCTGTCTATTGGAAACACTCCCTGACTCCCACAGAAGGCCTAGATGTTTCTTCACCCATGATTGCTACACTGCATTTTACAAAGCACTTAGAAAACAATGATATACTCTTTTTTCTTCTGTCTTTATGTCTCCCTATAAAATATTTAAAAGTCATTGGATAATTTGCAACTGGCTACAAGAACCAAAAATAATGAAAATATTAAAATAATGGTTTAGGTCTTCATCATTACCAAAGGTTACTCTCTTTCTAAAAATCCCTCCTCAGTTCCTGAACAATTTATAACCAATTAAATAAATAGAGCATACAATATGTGCCAGATTGATACCAAGAAAATGGCCCCTATTCTTTTTTCTTAAGTCTTTATTGAAATTCTAGTTAACATATAATATAATATTGGAAAATGGCCCCTATTCTTTTTTCTTAAGTCTTTATTGAAATTCTAGTTAACGTATAATATAATATTGGAAAATGGCCCCAATTCTTCAACCCTACCCATGCCTTCTCACTCTTTGCAACCTAACTTTGGAATTTGTCCCTTTGAAACTGGACTGACTTGTGACTTCCCTTAGCCCTTAGGTGCTCACTCTACCGTGTCTGGAAGCTCTGCCCAGAAGGAGAAACGAGCCCAGGCTAAACTTCTGGAGCATAAGGAGCCATGTGTTGCTGCACAAGGTGCATTAGGCCCAGATTGGGTCTTCCCAGGCCTGTCAGCTCCCACAAATCCAGCCATGGATGCATGACCAACCCAGTCCAATCATAAAACCATCAAGTGAAAGTAGGCACGTGGGATATACTGTTTATTGTTGGGGGCCACTAAATTTGGGGGTGATTTATTACTCAGCAACAGTTAACTGACACAAAACCATACAGAATTTTAAAACGAAAAGAAAAATATCCCCTTACCTTAGAATAGGGAACAAATGCAGCAAAGATCAAACTTGTAAATATTTAAATATTTTATATAGAATAACAGATAAAAGAATCAATATAAACCGGTATCTAAACTAGGTTAAAAATCATACATTTTTTTTATGGGGTTTTTTTTTTCATATTATTTTGTGAAAAACAGTTATCACTACATCAGGGTTTTATAGTCACATAAAAATAATTAAATGTCATAATAAAAGTACTTTATTCATAAGAACATAAGCACTTATATCAATATCCCATTTTTTTATATTGCTATCCAGAATCCAATTTTTTTGTAAAGTTATATTTAGACTCACAAAAATGATTGAAAATGTATTTTCCTCATTTGATTGCCATTACTAAAAGTGAGAACTAAAACATTAGCATCATTCTGCTACTTCATTCTATCTTTTCTTTTTAATCTCTTGAATGAATGGCTTATTCAGATCAATATCCATGATTTATAAAGCTATTTCATTATCTGTAGTATTATTTGAAGATTAATAATCCTTCTATTAAAATACTAGTATCTAGAAATAAAGGTGTGGAAAAATCAGTTGGTCTTAGACATAAATGTCACCACGCATAGCTAAAAACAGTTCCATTTGGATCATGTTTTCTATCTCACAGACTATAAAAGTCACATTTACTTTTACTGTATGGGGACTTCAATATTAATTTGATTAATTCCCTGCATAAGTCTTTTGTTTTTTAAATATATCATAATGTGTCTTTTCTTCTTTTTCCTAAAGAGAAGGCAGAGATTCAAGGGCCTTGGCAAAGTTTTTTAAGATTGGAAAATTTTAAAAGTATAAGGATTTCAAACTAGGTATTTCTGTTTAATAATATATATGTCGTAGATAGAATTTGGAAAACTCAAAACCATGTATGAAGGAAAAAAATGTGTAACTACAGAAAATTTTACACTGCATTTAAGTTATTCTTTTTTTTATTTTTTAAAATTTTTTGTTATGTTCAGCTAGCCACCATTTAGTACATCATTAGTTTTTGATGTAGCATTCAATGATTCATTAGTTGCGTAAAACACCCAGTGCTCATCACCACTTGTGCCCTCCTTAATACCCATCACCCAGTTACCCCATCCCCCCACCCCCTCCCTTCTGTAACCCTCAGTTTGGTTCCCGGAGTCCAGAGTTTCTCATGGTTTGTCTCGCTCTCTAATTTCTTCCCATTCAGTTTTCCCTCCCTTCCCCTGTGGTCCTCCACACTATTCCTTATGTTCCACATATGAGTGAAACCATATGATAATCGTTTTTCTCTGCTTGACTTAATTCACTTAGCATAATCCCCTCCAGTTCCATCCATGTCGATGCAAATGGTATTCATCCTTTCTGATGGCTGAGTAACATTCCACTGTATATATGAACCACATCTTCTTTATCCATTCATCTGTTGAAGGGCATCTCAGCTCCTTCCGCAGTTTGGCTATTGTGGACATTGCTGCTATGAACATTGGGGTGCATATGGCCCTTCTTTTCACTACATCTGTATCTTTGGGATAAATACCTAGTAGTGCAATTGCTGGGTCATAGGGTAGCTCTATTTTTAACATCTTGAGGAACCTCCATACGGTTTTCCAAAGTGGCTGTACCAACTTGCATTCCCACCAACAGTGTAAGAAGGTTGTCCTTTCTCCACAACCTCTCCAACATTTGTTGTTTCTTGCCTTGTGAATTTTTGCCATTCTAACTGGTGTAAGGTGGTATCTCAATGTGGTTTTGATTTGTATTTCCCTGATGGCTAATGATGGTGAACATTTTTCATGTGTCTGTTAGCCATTTGTATGTCTTCTTTTGAGAAGTGTCTGGTCATGTTTTCTGCCCATTTATTGAACATAAGCACTTATATCAATATCCCATTTTTTGTTTTTTGGGTGTTGAGTTTGAGAAGTTCTTTATAGATCTTGGATACCAACCCTTTATCTGTAATGTCATTTGCAAATAATTTCCCATTCTGTGGGTTGCCTCTTAGCTTTGTTGACTCTTTCCGTTGCTATGCAGAAGTTTTTTATCTTGATGAAGTCCCTATAGTTCATTTTGCTTTTGTTTCCCTTGCCTTTGGAGACATGTCTTGAAAGAAGTCGTTGTAGCCAATCTTGAAGAGGTTACTGCCTAAGTTTTTTTTTTTTAAGATTTTATTCATTTATTTGAGAGAGGGAGTGAGTGGGAGCAGGAGCAGGGGCACGGGGGAGGGAGAAGGAGAGGGAGAGAATCTCAAGTGGACTCAGAGCTCGATGAGGGGCTCGATCTCATGACCCTGAGATCATGACCTGAGCTGAAGCCAAGAGTCGGATGCTTAACCAACTGAGCCACCCATGTGCCCCCTCATTTAAGTTATTCTTAAGGCTTCAATCACAGACTGCAATGATATCACTTATCTGTGCGATCTAAAAAAGCTGAACTCATAGAAACAGAGTGGAATGGTGGTTACCAGGGGCTGGGGGAGGAGGAAGTGGGGAGATGTTGTTTAAGAATACAAACTTGCAACTAGTAGATAAATAAGTTCTGGAGATCTAATGCACAGCTTGGTGATTATAATCAATAATACTGTATTATAAATTTCAAAGTCACTAAGAGACCAGATCTTAATGGTTTTCACCAGAAAAAAAGAAATGATAATTATGTGATGTGATGGAGATGTTTGTTAGTGCTAAGGTAGTAATCATATTGCAATACATAAATATATCATATCAACACCTTGTACACCTTAAACTTACACAGTGTTTTATGTCAATTATATCTCAATTTTAAAAATTGTCAGTCCAGCTCTGATCTCTTTACTGAGCTTTAAAAGCAAGTATCTAATTATCCACCAGACATGTCAATTTGAATACACTACAGATCAAACAAACCAAACCTTCCTCTTCCCCACAAGCCTTATTCTGTGACCAACATCATGATTCTTTGTTCAAACCACAAACCTGGGCAGTAGCCTTGATTCTTGTTTTCATCAGAGTCTACCTTCTCTGTTTGAAGTCCTGCTATGTCTATTTCTTAAATACTTCTCAAACTTGTTTGATTCACAATTTCATTAATCCAATTTAGGCTAAAATCATATCAACCAAAACTCAAGCCACAATTCTCCAAATGGCCACTGGACTTTTATTATTGATAAATCTGAATCCCATCATTTGCCGATCAGGGGATTAAGTGTCTTAACAAAATCCACAAAGTCCTGCATGTTCCAGGTCCTGATAAACTCTTAACTCTCTGGGCACAGTGTACTGAGCTGCTTGCAAGTTCCATAATTCTCTCTCCCCTTGGAGATCTTGAAAATTCAATTTCTTCCTCATGGAACACTCTCACATAGCCCTCCTTTCCTTGCATAAATCCAACTTGTTTCCAGACACCTTGCCCTCCAGGAAGATTGGAGATGGACCCTCACATTGTCCCCAGAGCCTCCTGTTTTTCTCCCATCACATCCCCACTCTATTGTTTCCTTACCTGTGTCTCCCGTTAGGTCCAAGAGACTACAACTTCTTCTCATCCAGCCTGGTAATATCTCTAATGTTCAGCATTAAAGCCAGTTCCTGGCTCAGAATGAAAGAAAAAAAACCAAATTGAATAAATCAAATAATGAATTAAAAACTTATAATAATTTAAGTGGATAACCCTGATTTGTTCACCACTCATCCCATTTCCAAGGTGGATTTGTTAAATTGAGTATTTTTCTTAAAAACCTTACAAGATGAAGTACTGAATCAACTGAGAAGGGAGATTATTATAGTAAGTAGAAAGAATGCTGAATTAAGTCAGGATAGAGGAGACCCAGTTTTGAAATATATTTACACCTGTGAAACCATAACTGCAATCAAGATGGTGAACATGCCCAAAACTTGCCAAATTGTACACTTAAAGTAGTGTAGTTCAGTGTATGTCATTTACACTTCAATAAGCTTTTTTTTTTTTTTTTTAATGAGTAGCATTAAATTGGTCAAGGGAAAACAGTGACAATATAGGAGCTTTAAACATAACGCCTTAACATGTAACATGTGCATTCATTCACAGATGGTAGCTTTTGCTGTAAGGCAAAAGAGAGATAATCATATGATAGCAGCATAACAGGAGAGTTGAATTATTAAAAATACCACTCACCTGGACTGGTTACATGGTATGCTTCTTTCCACCATAGACTCTTCCATCCATCCTCTCCTGTAAAACATCATATAAACACAGAGAGAAGACACTTCACATTTTCTTTGCTACCAGTGAATAAGTTGTAAGCCACTCCATGTGGTCATTTTTGCATTCTGTTAAAATTGATTAAAAATAAGGAAATAGTAAAATTGCACGTCAGACTTTTGGAATTGGAGAGTACCTTACAGAATTTGGTTCATATTCCTAATATTGCAGATGAGCAATCTGAGATCCAGAAAATTGTCTGAGCTCTAAAAGGCCACACAGTGGGCACTTGGAAATAGCATTCATATCACCCATTCAAAAATCCCCCAGTAGAGGGGCACCTGGCTGGCTCAGTCAGTAGCGCATGCCACTCTTGACCTTGGGGTTGTACGTTTGAGCCCCATGTTGGGTATAGGGATTACTTAAAGAAATAAAATCTTTCAAAAAAACAAATTCCCCAGTAGAACACATTGCCAGAGGTCTTTTTTTTTTTCTGAGTAGTTTTTTGATACAATTTATTATTTAATCAAATTCTGTATCAGTCATCTTCTCCAAAAAAGAATACAAATAATATGTCACCTGAGGAACTTCATTCTATCCACTTAGGCAAAAATTAAGGCTACTCCTCACTGCATACATCCATTTTCACCACTGCCTTACAGTTTCTTTCAGGCCCACCAAAAAAATTATCCTGCTGAACTTTTCTTCTTCTCTAAATGTCTAAATTATTATATTTACGTGGTAGGTGATTGGCCAAAATAAATCTACGTAATGAAATTTTGGATTCAGAGAAGTCTATCTGAGAAATCTACATTTTTACTGAAACATTTAAAGAAAAGCAGCCACAGAAGACCATCTCAGTATTATATTTCCTGTCAGCACTCTGAAAGATTACTTATTACCAACTACTTATTTTAGGCCTGAGCACTGAGATGATGGTTCGTTTAAAGATAAAACGTTTACAGTGGCTCACCATAAAGTTGCAATATATAAGCTTTCCATCGCTAGGCAATATTCTTCTATGGTAGTAGAATATCTGCCTGCAAAAAAAGTTTTTGCATTAATCATTGCCTTGACTCTTTCATTTTTACAAGCACTAAGCTACGTTTTTTAAGACTGAAAGGCATCTCAAAGAATGAAAATGCAGTTGGCTGCTTTGCTGACTGATCTTGTTTCCTTATTTATAAAATCATAAAAATAAGTCATTTTCTTTTTTTCTTTCCTTTTTTTGGGGGAGGAGGGGTGGTGGTTACTGTTGTAGTGATTATTGCTTTGGCCAAGTAGGGAGAAAAGAAGGACAAAGAGAAAACATGAAAGATTGTTTTTCTTTTTCCAGTTACCCGGAGAGATGCATAAGGCATTCCATAAAGTATTTATGCTATGATTCTAATGAAATTACAGCCCTAGATAAAGTGACTAATTGTCAGAGTTGTCTTTTACACAAAGCAGCTATTGTATTAATAGCTTTTAATTATATTATTATGGCTACTATCTTTCAATTAAGTTATGCAAAAAATACAACAATGCGAGTTTAGCAATATTTAGAAGGATACAATGTGGTTTCTGTTACCCACTAGAAATGACCACTCATAGTACCCTTCCACATCTGAGCATCCCACTCAAAACGTGAAGATTTGATTCAGCTCAGACAATGATTCATGAATTCACACAATCTGCTTGTTTCCATTAAGCACAAAACTGGTCTGTTTTAGTTCTGATAGGGCTTAAAACGCTAACTCGCATATAGCCAAATTACATAGCATGCCCTTACCAAACACACACTTCCCATTAATCAGGATTCTACTTGAACACCATAAACAAAACTAGCTAGACTGCTCATGGGACATCTGTGTATATATTACATGAGTGTAGCTCAGCACATTTTCACAAAGCAAACACACCCATGAATCCAGCACCCAGATCCCAGACCGAGAACAGACATCACAATTCCAGATACATACCTCCCCTTTTGGGCATGACTCGCACCCATTGGGCAACCACTAGCCTGACTTCTAAGACTTTTGTAAGCATTGTGTAATCTTGACTTATTCGTAAATGGAATCGTTCCATTTTTGGAATGTTCACTATTCAATGGAATGTTCACTTTTGTGTTTAGCTCCTTTTGCTCAACATTAGGTTGATGATATTTATTTATCTTGGTGTGGGTAGTTGCAGTACATTCTCATTGCTAATTAGTATTTTAATTGGGCAGGCTTTCTAAGAGTTGAAAATCAATGTAGTTTTTATATGATCAATATATTTTGTTCTATATGAGTATATTATGTGACAATGTAGATGTATCTGCCAATTGGCAAGTTTTTAAAATAAAAATAAAAATTTATTATGTTTTCCCCTAGGTACCACTCTTTTCTTACAATGTTTTCCCTTTGTCTTTTGATTAGCTAGAGAGAATTATAGACGAAAATGTAGCTTGAGAGAAAAAATAGGAAATATCTGTTAACCATCCTCCACAGTAAATGTTAAAATTGCTATATACAAAATAATTACTTTTCAAATTTATAACATTCCCTGGTTTGCATTATGTCTACTCTCTTCAATGTAAGGAGGTTTTACATCTTATATTTGCATCATGCTTGAGAATAAAGCATTTTTATATTTTTTTTCATTTATATTCCACAGAACTCTGTTAGAAAGGGCAGTTATCTCTTGAGTACCTCTTATGTCTTGTACAACACTAACTATGGTGTGATATTTTTTAAAAGAAAACATCAACAACCACAGAATAATATTATCATGGTTATTGTGCTTCAAGAAAATAGTCTGGGAGGTGAATATGACCAAGGCTCCTGGAAGTGCAGGGTAAGAGGAGAAAGAACACATTGGGAGAAAGCAACAGTCCTGTTTTCATAATACCTTTAATTCCCTTTCTCTATTTTGAAAGTGTCATTTTCACCTACCAGCTTTTCTTATCCCCTCTCTTCTCATCACAGTAGGACTTTGAGGTTGAATTTGAACTTGATGTGAGTAGAAGAGGACCTATCAAGTTAGAAAGCTGTAGAGGGCGCCTGGGTGGCTCAGTTGGTTAAGCGACTGCCTTCGGCTCAGGTCATGATCTTGGAGTCCCTGGATCGAGTCCCGCATCAGGCTCCCTGCTTGTCAGGGAGTCTGCTTCTCCCTCTGACCCTCCCCCCTCTCATGTGCTTTCTCTCTCTCTCATTCTTTCTCTCAAATAAATAAATAAAATCTTTTTAAATAAATAAATTAAAATAAAATAAAAAGAAAGCTGCAGAAAGCACCCAGAGATAAATTTTTCAAAGGTAAATATCTCTTAGCTGGTAGCGAAGAGCCACATCCTCATCTGGGAGGGCTAGTCCTGGCCCCATACAGATCCACAGAGGCAGGAAGTCCTTAGAAGAGTGAGCTCTCAAAGCAGTTGGTTGGGTTGTCAACATGTAAGAGTCTGAAGACAAGTAGTATGTTTTAGCCATGACAAATGGGAATCATGAATCCTTCTATAGGCTGTTCAAAGTTTGTGGGAAGAGAGGACCAAGAGGGAGAATGTCAGGACCAACATCCTAAAGGACATCATGCAGGGAAACATGGATATGATGTATATAACAGGCAAATGTCACCCAGTCACTGACTATTACAATGAACAAAGCAGGGACACAACCACAAGGTAAAATCAGCTGCAGGTGGATGGATATTCAGAATTTCAGCATTAGAAATTCTGGTTTTAACCTGAATTATTTAGCTCTTATTCTAGGATTCCTTGTACTTCTGCTGGCTGGGGATGTAGTTGGCCTTGGGTCTGCATACCACTGATGCAAGGCTTACAGCATTTGACAGTCAGTGTTGGAGGGATGAGCTTAGCATAACATCACTCAACTGTTCTTTCCCTGCCTTCCTCTTCGTAAAACTGGAAGGTTGAGTAAGAATATCTCTAAGGTATTTGGGTCGGCAATTCTCAATTTTTTCATCTTTTTATCATTTTCTCACATAATCTTTTTAGAGGTTAGCACTTCTTAAGGTCATCTCCACCATATGATTCTGAAAAGTCAGACTCATTGAAATAGCAGAATTAATCTTGCCATAAAAATAGACAGAGGTCAGCACAATATCTAAAGCCAAAAGGAAAAAGCAGGGGAGCCTGTGATGAGAAAATTCTGCTCGACCTCACCTTTCTATTTCCTTTGGCTTTGGCTTTTATTGGATGCTATATTTCTGGAGGAACCATTCCCATTTGCTGCAGGTAAATGGTTGTGTTCTGAATTTATTGAGACAAGCAGCAGAAGGTCAAGGTATAGGCCAAGGGTAACTAAAACAGGGAAAGAGAACATTTGAGAATGATGTAGACAAATGCGAACTTCATGGATTAGTCATGTGTTGGCTGGAAAGTGGTAAGCATTTGCAGAAAAATATAACAGGCCTGATTTTAAACAGATAGAACAAAGGAAAACGCTGAGCCCATTTATTTTTTTCATTTCCTCCATTCCCGAAATTGTCCTGGGTTGCGACAAATAATTCTGACAAATGAAAGTCCTTAAAATTATAAAGCATTGCCTATGGAATTTTTGTATTAGTCATATACTTAACTAGTTTTTAAGAGGAAAAAAGCCTGTAATTTACATAATACAAATTCAGTGTCTGGATTTTTAAGAAACATGTAGGTAGCTGTTCCAACCAGATGATACCTTTTTTTTTTCCCCTAATGTAAATGGTCAAAGATATCTTACATTCAAAAAAAAAGAAGAAGAAGATAGCAGGAAGGGAGGAATGAAGGGGGGGAAATCGGAGGGGGAGACGAACCATGAGAGACTATGGACTCTGAGAAACAAACTGAGGCTTCTGGAGGGGAGTGGGGTGGGGGGATAGGTTAGCCTGGTGATGGGTATTAAAGAGGGCACGTTCTGCATGGAGACTGGGTGTTATATGCAAACAATGAATCATGGAACACTATATCAAAAACTAATGATGTAATGTATGGTGATTAACATAAAATAATTTTAAAAAAGAAAGAAAAAATAAAAATAAAAACCATCTGAATGGGTTTAACTGAGCACAGATGTTCTTATGAAAAATAAATAAAAAGGAAATGAGAAGCTGTAAATCTTATACTGTTTCCTTTACAACAAATAGATTCTGTTATCACAGATTAAATAGTTTAGGAATGTTTTCCTTCTTAATAAATATTAAAAGCACTAAATTAGAATCCTCTTTTAATATAGCCCTATCTAGGACATGTAACTATTTCTCCTAGGTTCCAAGTTGGTCAAAACAAGAAGTCTAATAAATAGCTTTTAGTTAATAGCCAAATAAACTTCCGAATATGAGTTCAGAATTTAAGTGAGATGCTCTTACAAATGTATATATAAGTATTTAACTTGGTCATTACCTGCTAAAAGAATGCAGTTCATATGTGTGTATAAAGCAAGGGGATACTGTTGAAGAAAAGCAAAGTTTTCTTTAATTAAACTTTTTTATTTTGAGATAACTATGATTCACATGCAATGGTAAATACTAATACAGAGACATCTCATGTACCCTTTACCAGCTCCTTCCAATAGTAACATCTGGCAAAACTAAAATATAATTATCACAACCATTATGCTGACATTGATGCAATCCACAGATCTTGTTCAAATTTTCATTGTATTTGTGTTTGTGTGTATTTAGTTCTGGTCAGTTTTATCACACATGTAGGTTTGTGTATCTACCACCACAGTCAAGATACAGAATACTTCCATCATCATATGGATCCCTCATGTTGCTCTTTTATAACTGCAAATCATTTTTCATCCCCCAAATGACAGGAGTCAAAATGAAAATGAAAGAAAAAGATTTTAAGGAAATTGGAAAAGATAAGAAAATATGAATGGGATTAGTAAGACACAAAAGAAGATAACAAGAAAGAAACACAGATAATGAATGCCTTGGCCTGGTTTTCTCCCAGAAAGCAGAGCCTGGAACAAAAACTCATATATAAGGCATTCATTTTGGGAATTGATACCAAGGAATCAAAATAAGATATTGGGAAGACTAAGACATAGAAGGTGGAAAAGTTAATTTAGTTGTCTGTCTTTGGAGCTGATCACCACTGAGTCTAGTGGAGTTTGATCCTGCTGGGACACATTGAGGAATGATGTAGAATGCACCCTAGAATTCACTAACAATGGAACAGAAAGGTGAGCCCTCCACTGGCCAAAGTCTGGTTCATAGGGCATTACCTCCTTCATACTTCAAGATACTCACATGGGTCAGAGCCAAGCTGGATCCTATGGAGAGCCCATGCTGCAGCATCTCAGAAGGTCCAGGACAGACCCTTATTGACACATGGTGCAGCTGATAAAGATGCAGTAGAGTTATCTTTGTGAAGCCGGTTGATAGAGTGAAGGATGCAGTATATGGTGGACTGAGCAGAAGTGGAGTAGCACACAAGAAGTGTCTGACATCCTGAGTTTCATGGATGAAACAAGAGAACCACTGCTTAGTTATAAGCAAACTCCTCTCAGATGAGGTGCCTGATCAAACTTTTATTGCTTACCATCAAGGGCCTTGGGAAGGCTCCAATAAATTCCTTTGAACTGTCTTCCTTAAGCAATTGTTCCAGTGGACTTTACTATAGATTCTCCTTTCTGGAAAGACATCAAAATGAAATGATTAGAAGTGAATAAGTATGAAGCTCTGTTTTGTTCAGTAGTTTGTAAAATGCTTTTAAAAAGACCAATAGATTTTTAACGGAGGACAAAGAAGATAGAATTGATTTCAAAATCTTCTTGAAGTCAAACTAAATTATTAGTCTCCTCTGTCACTGAATAATTTAAATTATTTGGCTTTATGTTTTTGCCTAACAAACAACTATAATGAGACCCCAAATATACAATTATTATTAAACTAAATGAAATCAAATTTAAGATTATCAAGTGGCTGGTTGGTTGGGCATGAATTTTAAGGCCCTGTAGGACAAATATCCCACAGTGTAAACTAAAACTATGCTGAATTAATTACTTTGGTGGTGGTTGGGATGTAGAGGGGGTGTTTGCGCTAAGGTCAGACAGAGGTAACTGACTGAGGGTTTAGCTTGATATATTCAATCAGTTAGTTCTGGCCCTTGAAGTCAGTTAAAGTATCAGACTATTTTTGAGCATAATATAATTTCAAAGCCTTCAGAGTGAAAATACTACCAGACTGAAGTTTCTCTGTACTATTTTCATGCTCTGATCATAAGTTCTTCCTTATTTCCAAGTAGTATGAATAGACTGATAAGTAGGTGACCATATAACTTCTCGTTGCCCTGGATCCTTTAGAGGGTAAAGAGGGAACCATATCTAGTTTTTCTAAGTAAACAACTGTTAATTGGGACCATTTTGGGTTCACTAAATGTGTGGTCATCCTATTTACAAAGGCTCTGGGAGAATCTTTAAAAGCAGCTCTCTTGTTTGTTTTTCCTAAGCCATAAGAGAAGTAATAATCATAATAATGACCATTATTAACAATGGTATTGATGGTTGAAAACTAGGAGATGCTGAGTTAGATGTTGAGTTGACAGATGCTGGTAACAAATAATTAAAAATAAAAGTAAAATGAACATTATTTACCTGGGTAATATTGAATATTCATAAGGTTCTTGGGAACCTCAAAGAAACTGCAAGACTGCCTCACTGGAACCTTCTCTCATTCAAATCAAAGTAGCCTGAGTGTCAAGTACTCAGACAAAGCAAGGACCTAAGAGCCAATGAGTCAAAAAAATTGAGAGACCTTGGGATTCCTGAAGAAATGAAAAGCTATAGCATTATGCTTTCTGACCCGGGATCCTTCTGATCACCAGAACCTTAGACAGTAGGGTTCAGAGACCAAAGAACTCACAGTTCAGGATCAAATAACTAGGGTGCTGAACTAGGGCACTGCTCAAGGAACACACTCTTGCTCCAGGCTAAGACATGTGAGTTTCCTGAACAGCCCCCTAATTTGGTGCTTTTTTACTATTACTATTGTGGGGGGGGGGAGCAAGAGCAAAACAAAAAAACACATAACATGAGATTTACTCTATTAACAAAATTTTAAGTGTCCAGTACAGTATTGTTAACTATAAGCACAATGTTATATATCATATCTCTAGAACTTTCTTATCTTGCATGACTGAAACTCCATTACCACTGAATAGCACCTCCCCATTATTCTTCCTCACAACCCCCAAGAACCACTATTTTTATTTTGTTTCATTTTATTTTCTGTTACTTTAGATACCCTATTTATAGACTGTTTCAAAAATATTGTTCAATGGTTGTTTAGAATGAAAACTGAATGAATAATTGAAGAAGGACAAAGAAAGAGGAACCTCTTGTTCTCTGCCTGTCTCGCTGTGGTAGACTGAATAACCAACCCCCAAGTGTCTTAAACCCGCAACTTGTGAATATGTTCTTTTACATGGCAAAAGGCACTTAGCAGACCTCTCTCTAAGTTAAAGATTTTAAGATTATCCTGAATTATTCAGACCGGTTCAGTGTAATCACAATAGAATTAGATTATAAGAGAGAAGCAGGAGTGGCAGGCAGAGAACATGATGTAACAATGGGAGGGAAGATGTGGTAACAGAACAAAGGTTGGAATGAGTCCATTGCTGGCCTCTAGAAATTGGAAAAGGCAAGGAAGTAGATTGTCCTCCAGACATAATGCAGCCCTGCCAACCAATTTTAAACGTCTGATGTCCAGAACAAGATACCAAATCTGTGGGACGCCTGGGTGGCCCAGTCATTAAGTGTCTGCCTTTGGCTCAGGTCATGATCCCAGGGTCCTGGGATCGAGTCCTGCATCGGGCTCCCCACTCAGCAGGAGCCTGCTTCTCCCTCTGCCTGTTGCTGCCCTGCTCACGCTCTCTCTCTCTCTTTCTCTCTCTCTCTAACAAATAATTAAATAAAATCTTTAAAAAAAAAGATACCAAATCTGTGTCATTTGAAGTCATCCAGTGTGTGGTCATTTGTTACAGCAACATGAACGGCAGCAAACTAATATAGAGACTGGCCCCAAGTTTGAAAACCTCACTCAACAAAACTAAGCATCTGCAGTTACCAGGATTCACCTCTTGAAAAGGTGATATAGCATCTTCACCTCACCTGAGCCCTCTGGTCTTACCAGGTGAGATCCGGTGAGACTACTGACCTCTCTACATTATCAAGGTCGACACCATTAAATGTACAGACTTCTCATGAAAAGAGTGATGTCAAACACATTTTCTATTTCTCCCGACATTTCCAGTGATATTTTAGAGCCCAGTTATGCTTTCATGTCCCCAGAAAACAGCCAATGCCAGGTTGATCTGACCCTTAATCTTCCAGGGTTGGAAAATTGTAGGGTAGCCTACACTGCCAGCCAGAGTATTTTTTTTCTTTTCTTTCTAGTTTATGACATATGCTCCGAAGCAGAAGCAGATTTCTCAAAAGTCAAGGATAGAGGTTCTTTATTATCATCACCCTTCTTCTCTCCTAAATAGGGTAATCATTGCAGAGGTCACTAGACAGGGTCAAAACAGAACCAGAGGGGAACTCAAACGCCATCTCAATGAGGCTTCTGCCAACAATCTTATTTCTAAATTTCAACTCCTGCATCCCTTGCCTTGTTTTACTTTTTCTGTTTCCCTTAGCACATATTACCTTCCAACTCACTATGTATTTTTTTCATTTATTGTGTTTATTGTGTATTTTCCATCTTCTCATGCTAGAATGTAATGCACTGGGTCAGGATGTTTATCAAGGATCATTGACATACCCAAAAGACCTATACAGTAGTCTTTAAATGACTGTTCTGTTTCACCTCCGGGTATAACACCTGAAGGTAACTTGGGATTGTTAACCATTTTGGGTGAGGGTAACCATTTTGGAATGCGAGAGGTTTCTATTGCCAGTGAAAATTATTGTTATAGCATGCAAATGTAAGAACGTTACATAGTTACATTATTATTCATGACCTTGGTTTGTTTGTTTGTTTGTTTGTTTGTTTATTTATTTATTTATTTATTTCACTGGCAATAGAAACTTCTCGCATTTCAAAGTTTGAGAAATATTTAGAATAACTGAAATGAAATATTAGCTGTGTACACTGGCATTTGCAAAGCACTCCTTGGCATTTTGCTGCATCCGAATTTTATAGGAGAAATTGACTGGGAACTTTAAGTGAACCAATTTTAAAGTGATAAATCATTTTTTTCCCCGAAGTGAAGTATGTACCTGGGAGTATGAGATCAGTATCCCAGTGCTCACTGCAGGAGTAACTTTAGAGTAACTAAACCATTACAGTTATTTCTGAAGCTAGAGACTTACCTTTCTCCTTGCAATACTTGATGATATACTAGCATCAAATGCTGTCTTGATTCTACTCCAGAGGTGGCTGTATTTCAATCTGAGAACTGTTTAGCAGTCTTTGGTTGACTACACATAGGATCTGGAGGATTGCTTATTGCATACATTCATTTTTTAGTAGTTTCCACTACGATTGGCTGTTCAAGTAATACTTCTATTGGAGTCAATGATTTCATATCTTCTCTTTCTTGGTCCTTTTTGTAACATGGCTACAGCATGACTTAGCATTCCAAGAAAACATTTCGTTTCCCAAGGGATTTCCTGTTTCCTCCTACTTATGTGGCAACCATATTCAAAACAAACATTTCATCAAGACTCTGACACCTTGCCAATTTAGGTCAGGACAGGCATTCATGTTTTAATCAACAAAATTTAAAAGAGATAGAGAAAGAAAGAAAAAAAAGAAAGAAAGAAAGAAGAAAGGAAGGAAGGAAGGAAGGAAGGAAGGAAGGAAGGAAGGAAGGAAGAAAGAAAGAAAGAAAGAAAGAAAGATTTAAGAAAGAAAGAAAGGCTTAACCTGCCCCAGAGATTTGTTGTATATCTACTTTTTTAAAACACAACTTCTTAAAGAGTTTATTTATTTGTTTATTTGAGAGAGAGACAGAGAGAGCACGAGCAGAGGGTGGGGCAAAGGGAGTGGGAAAGAGACAAGCAGACTCCCTGCTGAGCATGGAGCCTGATGCAGGGCTCAATCCCAGGGCCCTGAGATCATGACCTGAGCCAAAGGCAGACACTTAACTTACTGAGCCACCCAGGCACCCTTAAAACACAACTTTCAGTTACTCCAGAATTACAGGTTATAGGAGAAATATATTAGTCTAATAACTACCATAATGATATTTTTTTCAATGGAGTTGCAATTTGTACAGTATTTTCAGTGCTAATATCGATGAAAGAAATTAATTTTGTGTTCATGACCATGAAATATGACAATTCAGAAGGTGTATTGATGGCATAATTGTTTCTCTAAAATTAAAAAGTTATCTAGCTCATTAAATCTAATGAATCAGTA
>NC_138375.1:8695979-8732601 GCF_054177405.1 Leptonychotes weddellii | reverse complement strand
TTCCTTATGTTCCACAAATAAGTGAAACCATATGATAATTGACTTTCTCTGCTTGGCTTATTTCACTTAGCATAATCTCCTCCAGTCCCATCCATGTTGATGTAAAAGTTGGGTATTCATCCCTTCTGATGGCTGAGTAATATTCCATTGTATATATGGACCACATCTTCTTTATCCCTTCATCTGTTGAAGGGCATCTCGGCTCTTTCCACAGTTTGGCTATTGCGGACATTGCTGCTATGAACACTGGGGTGCATATGGCCCTTCTTTTCACTACATCTGTGTCTTTGGGGTAAATACCCAGGAGTGCAATTGCTGGGTCATAGGGTAGCTCTATTTTTAAATTTTTGGGGAACCTCCACACTGTTTTCCAAAGTGGCTGTACCAACTTGCATTCCCACCAACAGTTCTTGTTCTATTTGATAATGTGATTGAACCTACTTCAAGGACCTAAAATGTACATCAGATGCATTGGTACAGATCCTGTCAGGCTCTCCAAAACATCATCTGGTGAGAGTGTCAAATGAGCAAAATAACTGTGTTCCCAAGAACAACTAAATATTGTCCATGAGCGGGGAAGGTGATGTAATTTCTGCAATGTGAGTGAGGGGAATGTAGCAATGCCGGTATGCCTCAGAGTCGGCTTGGGCACTGACATAAACTGAGGAGAATATTAATTTGATGTTGGCCTTGTCAAGTTTATTTGCATTTTGCTAAACCACCAAGTAGGAATATCAGATAAACTAGTATATGCATGAGAATGGGTATCAGATGAAAGCTTCTGCTGGGAATACACCTATTCATGGTCTTCAAAGTAATAAAAGTGCATGATTTAATAGAGGTATTGCTTTCCATGTATCTAGTGTTGAAGCTTGTAATTCATCTTAGTACATCAACACATTTCTCTAAGACTCAACTTTTTTCATTTTGACATCTTTGAAATTATATGATTTGTACATACACACACACACACATATATGCAGTACATCTTCTTTTCCATGTCATAGTAAAATCAAGGAAATATAGTCATATCTTTTATATTTCAAGTTGATACAGCTTTAAATCCCCATTTTAAAAAAATTAGCTCCCCAAACTAAATATTTGAGGATAAGTTTTTTAGGTGACAAAGACCTTCCCATTGTCCATACTTTATGGCATGTAGAATTCAAAAATTGCAAGCAAAAGGTAGAAATGTTGCCTAGGCAAGAAACAGACTGAGTCACTGAAATAGATTCCACCTCTCTCTCTCTCTCTCTCTCTCTCTTTTTCAGAGTCTCAAAGCTATTGTGACACCTCTCTAATCGAAATAGTTCCAAGCAAGGTCAAAAGGCTGGGAATTCATTTACAAGTGGTTTTGAGAGAGTGAAGAGGCTGGAGGACAAAGGAAATGTTTTTTACTACACTCAAGTTTCTAGCTTTAGTCACTGGGTGAATGATGCCATTAAATGATATAGAGAATGACAGAGGAGCCAAATGAGAAATTGAGAATGGAGGGTAATTCAACCTGAAAATTTCAAATTCAAATGAAAGATGAAAGTTGATATTTATGATAAACTGCTGTAGAGTTAGATCTAGAAAGTAGCAGATAATTTTTGACCCTCTATCCTTTTGAAGAAGCATGCAGTTAAGAGTTCACAAGTGCTTTTAGAACAAATTTTAGAAATATGTACATATCCTTTAGTTATACACTATGATTACATTTTTTAAAGATTTATTTGAGAGAGAGAGGGCGAGCATGATTGGGGGTTGGGCAGAGGGAGAGGGAGAGAATCTCAAAAGACTCCCTGCTGAGCACAGAGCCCCATGGGGGGCTTGATCTCACCACCCTGAGATCATGACCTGAACCAAAATCAAGAGTCAGACACCCAATAGACTGAGCCACCCAGGTGCCCTGATTATGATTACATTTTTAAATTTTTTGTATTTTAAAAATTTTTTTAAGCAGGTTCCGTGTCCAATGTGAGGCTCAAATTCACAACCCCGAGATCAAGAGTCACATGCTCTACCAACTGAGCCAGCCAGGAGCCCCTACAATTATATTTCTATCAATAAAATCATGTCTTAAGGGCTAGATCTGTACTACCCAATATTTTGAAATTTCTTAATCTTTACATTTTAGATGTGTGCTTCAAATCTGATAAGGCTGTCCTTCAGTTAGAGAATCTGTTCCATTTGCATTTAACTAAATTCTTATTTGGCCATGAATTCACCTTTCTTCCTCCTCATCTTGCCTTTCTCTTCTGTTCTCTGTTTTTTCTTTGACTTCTCTTGTTTTGATCATTTTTCATTATTCTCTTTTACTCTCCTGTTAGCCTGGTAGATTTGCAAACTTTGAAAGATTGCAAGATTCTTTTATTATGCTTTTTAATGATTACCCAGAAATTATAACATACATCCTTGACTTATCAAAGTTTAATTTATGACTTCCAGAGCAGGCAGTGACCTTTAACCTCTTTTATTTTTTTAAAGATTTATTTATTTGAGAGCGAGAGAACATATGCACAAGGAGGGGGAGGGGCTAAGGGAGAGGGAGAGAGAATTTCAAGCAGACTCTGCGCTGAGCATGGAGCCCAAAGCGAGGCTCAGTATCATGACCCTGAGACCATGACCTGAGCTGAAACCAAGAGTCAGATGCCTAATCAACTGAGCCACCCAGGTGCCCCAGTGATTTTTAACCTCCTTAATTCCATTTGTTCTCGTCCTGATTTATAGTCTATCTTTGTTGTGTGGTTGAATCCTCTTTATTTTAATCCCCACAAGTCATTGTCAACTAGTTTTTAATAGACAATATTCATTTATATTTACTGATGTATTTGCCATTCCAATGCTCTTTTTTAAAACTTTCATCTTCAACCTTTTGTTGGTTATTATTTTTCTTCCCTCTTAAAAAAAATGTAGTTCTTTAATGTAGCTCTGCTTAATGACAAATCCTATACAATTTTGTTTTCCTGAAAACGTCCCTTTTTTAATTTTCACTTTTCAAATGATATTTTGATGGGTGTAGAATTCTCAGCTGGCAGATATCTGCTTTCCATCCTTTGAAGATGTCATTCTGTTGTCTTCTAACTTCCCCTGCTTCTGGAAGGAAGTCCGTGTGGTCTTCCTGTTGTGCCTTTGAAGTTACTGTGCCTTTTTTCTCTAGCTTCTTTTAAGAGTTCTTAAAGCAGACATATTTTACACATCTTGAGTACGTGCTTTCTGGTTAATAATTAATTTGGGGGAGAGTAAAACAAAGCCTTTTAGTTGATTCTTAGCAATAGTCTTTCCTGTTTTCAGTAAATGAAAGAGATCAACCTACAGTCATGATATACCCTTGACGTACCAGGCTGGTTTCTAACAGCACTGTTCACTGTTTTCCCCGGTCACCAGACCATATGTATTTTCTATTCTTTTTTTTAATCTTATTTACAAAAGGAATTTATGCAGAAGTGTTATATCATTATTCATATCAACATTATTTCATTATATCATTATTTATATCATCAATTATTATAACTATTCAAGGCTTCTCTTCAAATGAGATGTACTGAACATTTTCTCAAATAATATTGGTCAAATAAATCAAAATGTGTGCTTTTTTTCACTGTGTTTATTACAAATTCTGGTCATTTTTATAATTAAATTATTTTTAATTAAATATGAACCATCCACATGTGCCTTCTAGGTAATTATAACCGAAGTCTCTGATTATAAAACAATTCACATATGAAATATCCAACTTGCTGCAGGGCATTCATTACGAACTATTTGAGAAGAAAAGAACAGGATTTTGAGTGTGTACATGATCTGGCTTTCCTCTGTATCCTCTGTGTGCTTTATTATATAGGTGAGCACTTACTTGTATGTGGTATTTACTAATTTCTCATAAACATTTAAAAGGTTTTCTGAGAATTCTGCCATGAATTTTAGCTTTCCTGATGTAAAGGACATGTAGGAGCCAGGTTAAACTGTCAGTATATAGTATAGTCACTTCAACATGTATTTGACTTAAATATAGAGAGAAGATGTTTATTAAAGATTATTTATTAATACATTTATGTAATGTATATATGTTGGTCAAATATAAAGAACATAATCAGATGTATAGAATCACAGGCCTACAGGGTTGACTCAAATGTAAATTATAAAGACCCACCTTTTACTACATCTATATTCAATGCTAGACCTTCCTCTATAATGAATAAGGTCCAATAAGCAAGTATTAAATTGATGTATAACAATAACAATATCATCTTATACCTAATACCTGCATCTAAAAATTTTTTCTTCTAAATCCTTAACTCCTAATGTCTGGAAGTCTCTGACTATTGCCAGCTTTATGACATCTTCCAGAATTTCCCTAAGAGCAACTACTTTCTAACCATTGATTTCACTTCAATAACTAGAATTATCATATTTGGCACATCAATCCCCAGCTGAGAGCTGTCCACACTGATTTTTCTTGTAGCTTTCCTTTTTAAATAGCTTTCTCTCTTACCAGCTCTATCACTGGAGGGCCATATTCTAAACTGATATAACCTAAATGGTTCTTCCATCTATTCTTAGTTTACCACTTATACTGTAGCTTTTTTTTATAGATTATCAACTTTTCATTTGGGTAAGACAAAGTTCTACCACAGTACAGGTGCATAATGCTTGACAGAATAGGTATTTAGGGCTCAGAGAACGGAAGGACTCTTTCCAGATCTAAAGACCATGTACCCTATGCCCTAAATATTAGTTTTAGGTGAGCATAAAAAATCTCCAAAATTGTTTCCCGGACTAGGGGAATTCTTCATCCATATAGTAACTGCAAACTTTTAGAGTACGGATTATTCATTATTTTAAAATAACCTAATTTTTTCCCCGTCCTTGCTCAGTTTTTAGATATGGCATGCCTGGTTTTTTTTTTTTTTTTAAGATTTTATTTATTTATTTGACAGAGAGAGAGAGTTAGCGAGAGCAGGAACACAAGCGGGGGAGTGGGAGAGGGAGAAGCAGGCTTCCCGCCGAGCAGGGAGCCCTGATGCAGGGCTCGATCCCAGGACCCTGGGATCATGACCTGAGCCGAAGGCAGCCGCTTAACGACTGAGCCACCCAGGCGCCCCGGCATGCCTGGTTTAATTAAATAATTAAATTATATTAATCTCAATAACATTTTTGGGTTTGGACATCAGTCTAGAAGCATGAACTATCCAGTGTTTTTTAGTTTAGTTGCTAAGAATTTCTAGCAATATTATAGGAAGGCAAAGGAAATCACTGACATGCACATTTCTCAAAGAACAGAGCCTTATTGTTCATTAACATTTAACTCAGCAAAATGCTGGTACTTCAATTATGTAAAAAATCATTGATCAAGAAATGATGAATTGGAGTCAAAAACATAAGTGTGTGCAGTCGCTATTAAGCAGTTACTGAGTATCTTATCTAAATGTTAAGGGCTTTTTTTGTATAATCATTACAAATTTAGAAAGTTTACTGGTGGACCTAAAGAACAGTTCCATTAAAAGAAATAAAGACTTCACAGAATCCATTGGATGTATCTGACTGGAATTTTGTTAAAGAAACAGTATCATCTTCAGCCTCTCCCCACTAGATGCCGGTAGTGTCCCTTCCCCAAGTTGTGACAAAAAAAATGTCTCCAGACATTTGCAAATGTCTCCTGGAGGGCAACACCATCCCGGACTGGGAAGCATTGCTTTTAGATAAAAGTCAAGAAAAGTTTCCTAAATTCCTAGCCTGTGATTGAGTATCTCATATGAAGATATTTGATATAGTGTCGGTTTAACTAACGCCTATGTCTGCATTTTAAAAGAGGAAATTTACCATAAGGAGTGTCCTTCCTGCCTGGACCAGTTCCTACTCCAACAATTATCACCTACCAGGAGCACCAATTGATCTTTCTCCAGTGGTCATCAGCCCTCTGCTCTACATCACATCCAGGTGTCTTATTCTGCACACTTCAAGAGACATCTCCCTTAAAGTTCATTCATCTCCCTGAACACTTCTTATTCCATATGCCACCTTCAGATATTTCTGCAATATTCAGAGTGTTTTCTCCCTTATCCCTGAGTTTATACCTGTCAGGCAAGATTCAGCAGAACTGTGAACAAATGTGTTATCATCTTAGCTGGACTGTAATTTATTTGAAGACAGTGACCATTTAGCATTCAGTAATATGTCTTTCAGTGCATAGCACATCTATTAGGAAATTGTTTCTCTAATAAACAAATTAAAGAGAAGCATTTCAGAGAGTGTAAAAAAACCCTGCAATGACTTCGTGCATTCCCAGTACTCCATAAGTTACAGTCCTAAACTTACCTCCTGCTGTAATTCAAGACCAATCCCTGGCGATGAGTAGGCTTAAACTCCCCTCAGGGCCGCTCTTGCAATTTCACCAGGATATCTCTTCTCCCAGGTTGATGCAGTCTGGAGCTGGGCTCCCTGGCTTGGTCTGCAGGAGTTCAGCTACCACCAACCACACGGACTTGCCAGATGCCTTTATGAAGGATAGAAACTGAACAACCATGGTCTGAGACCTTCTACACTCTATATAGTGGCCAAGGAGAACCATATCATGTCATATTTATCTTCGTCATCCCTTTTCAAAAATTGTGCTACTTGATTGAAACTATATACCATTCACATTCTTCTAAATATTCCACTTTGATGGGAAAAAAGTCCCACTTAGAAGCATTACATAGTCATAATGACTTAAAAGAGATTTTAATTTTGCATTATTTAGTAAATAATATTTTCTCATGTCATAATACATCAAAATTCACTTTATTTTTAGGTTACAAAACCATGTTAGCTCAAGATCTGATCTGCAAATTGATTCAAAACAATATCAAACTCAGGGCACCTTGGTGGATCAGTCGATTAAGCATCTGACTTTGGCTTGGGTCATGATCCCAGGATCCCGGGATTGAGCCCCACATCAGGCTCCCTGCTCAACGAAGAACCTGCTTCTCCCTCTCCCTCTGCTGCTCCCCCCTCTTGTGCTCTTTCTCTCTCTGTCAAATAAATAAATAAAACTTTTAAAAAACAATATCAAACTCATCTTTTACCTTTGATTACTTGTTTTGGTATAAGCCAAAAGATGTCATAATCTTCTGGAATTCCATGAGATTAGAAAGAATAAAATGCATAATATATATCCTGTATAATATCCATGAAGTCTTAAAATCTGGGTTTTAAAACATATTTGAAAATTAAAATGACACCGATTTGAATAAATATGAAATCACTTTCTGTTTCAAAAGTTCCAGTTAGTAATATAATTGACTGCAGCTGAATTTTATGATACAGCACACAACAATCTTAAGGGTGTTAAAGGTGTTCCTGTTTTGATCTACTTTGACAATCGAAAGTGTCAGCTCTAAGAATAATCACCATTTCAATTGTGAAAAGCAATGCTCCAAAGGATCATCCATTGTGACTTCATATTCACTTTACATGTAGATTTGTATTTATTTTGACTATGTAGTAGTTCGGAAATCTGGTACTTTCAAATGGCTCTTCTGAAAATATGCAAGTCTTGACAAGTATCTGCAAAAGCCTATTACTGTGTGACTCTTATAATAGCCCTTTAATGTTCCTCTTAGCAGAAATGTTCCTCTTAGTATAAAAATTACTTGGATCAGTTGGTAATTTGAGAACTTATAATTTCCTACACTTAAATAATTTAATAATTTGGAAGTTCACTCCTAATTACCATAACTTGTCCAATAACTGGCACTTTTCATGAAATGAGCTAAAGGCTCAGTGCCATTCCTGAGTCACCAGCTATGATGACGAATTCTTAGTGAGGCTCTTGGGTCCTGAAGGATATTGGTAAATGCAACTGGGAAGGGAGAATTTGATTAGAAGGCAACTGAGTCACCTCTTTCAATCAGCAAGCCTGGATCACGTATGAACACCACATGACTTCTCACCTTTGTAATTTAAGAGCTGAGTAGGCTAGGCCATCTGGCTGTGCCTCCTTTTTTGGAAGACTGCTCCCCCCATGTACCTTTATGTGGTTAGAGCTTCCTAAGAATAGGCAATCCCTACCAGGCCCTACCTTTCTCTATTACCAAGGAAAGACACAGAACAGCAAAGAAGAGAGTTACTATGGACATCAATGCCCTTCTCCAGTTGGGTTTATATAAACCCCACACTCCTCTCAAAAAAAAAAAAAAAAAGGTCTACCTTCTACTACAATAATGCCTTTAGATTCTTACAAAGTTTATTTTGTCCAAGAACTTCATCAACATTCTTGATTTTTCAGGATAAAGTGAATGGGGGTTTAGCACAGGTCCTTAAATTTCTTGGGTATGCAAAAAAAAGGGACTATCTAAAAATGCATGTATACTTCGCATATAGTTGCTTATTAATAGGCTGTTAATATGAGCCTTTAGCCCAGGACATAGGGTTTTTGACTGGTGGCTCACAAAAAAGACCACCAAAATAATACACACACACACACACACACATGCACACAATATCTATTTATATCTTAACATCTCTATATAACTGAATGTGGGCGTGTAGTGTGTATCTAAATTTAAGTTCATTAGACTTACCACAGTAAGGGAGAATACCTTACTGACACACATTAGTACTGTCTGAGTGGGATACTGTCAGTGAAGAGTTATTTATACCTTTTTGGGGTCTGGTCTTACGTGATTTAAGGTAGGATTTTCTATATTTGTGACCGAGTAATGTAGGCTCAGTAAAGCTAGATTCTTGCAGGAAGCTCTGATTGTTGTCTGATAACTGAACTGTTTGCCCAGGTGAACAATCTATTAATGTCATTGTGAGAGCTATTGGCCCAGATGAGCTGACTCTTTGCCCAATTAAATTGGATTGCAAGAACTTCCTGAAATAAAATGTGATTCTTTTTCTTATTTAAATTGTTTTAATGTCTTTCTGGGCAATGATTTCCTGAAACAAACAGATAATTCATATTTATATCTTTTATACTTCAGTCTGTAGCACCGGGTTTTTCCCTCAGTACACTGAAATAGCCAAACCAAAGTCAAGATTTTGGGGCTTGTTGCAAAGATTACAATATTATCTATTTGAAAACCATTCTTTCATCTTTTTTGTACTAACCTCATCCTCATATTTTAGAGAGCATCAAATTGTCCAATTAAAAACCATACTCCAGAAAACCCCAACATGTACCCTCCCAGTCAATACCCAATCCCTCCTTCCAAAGGTGACAATTACCCAGGGAGCCTGATGTGGGATTTGATCCTGGGACTCCAGGATCATGACCTGAGCTGAAGGTAGTTGCTTAACCAACTGAGCCACCCAGGCGCCCCGGATCTTGAAATTTTTATAATGGAACCATATTATTTATTCTTTTGTGTCTGACTTCTTTCATTCAACATATTTTGTGTGATTTATTCATATTGCTGCATGTAGTGATGGTTTATTTATTGTTATTGCTATACAACCTCCCACTGCATGAATGTAAAACAATAGGTCTATTCATTACATTGTTTGGTTAATGTCTTTCTTCAGTTCAGCAAAGTTCTCAGCCTTTATCTCATCAAATAATTCTTCCCTCCCCACCCCACTGTCTCTCTCCTCTTCTCAGATTCTGGGTATATAGACATTACATCTTTGACTATTTCCTCCTTCCATGTCTTTTTTTTTTTTTAAAGATTTTATTTATTTATTTGACAGAGAGAGACACAGTGAGAGCAGGATCACAAGCAGGAGGAGAGGGAGAGAGAGAAACAGGCTTCCCGTGGAGCGGGCAGCCCGATGCGGGGCTCGATCCCAGGACCCTGGGATCATGACCTGAGCCGAAGGCAGACGCTTGACGACTGAGCCACCCAGGCGCCCCCTTCCATGTCTTTTATACTCTGCTATGTTCTTTTGATTATTAGTAACATTTTTCTGTCTCTTCACATGTCTAGTAAATGTTTATTGTATGCTAGACATTATATATAAAATAATCATAAAGCTTGAGAAGATATTTTTTCCCCAAAGGGTTTCTCCTTCTTCTCTTAGGTAGATAGGGTAAAGAGATGATCACCTCTAGCTGACCAAGTGTTAATCTGGGTCCAACAAGCAAACATTGAACTCTTCTTAAGATTCAGTCCACATCTCTATCACCCTTATTCTTCAGGTATGGCCCAATCAGGCTTTTGATTGATTGTATGAGACTCTTTCCTTAAGTTCTGACTTTTCAATTCTTTGATCTTCAGTCTTAAGCCTCCTGCCTGTGGAATGTTCAAACATTGGTAGGTGTTTTAAGGAGTGATGCTCTGTGGATTTATGGTAGGCTCTTCCCATAGCAGGTCTTTGATTCTTAAGCAATGCAAGACTGTGAAAGATTTCCCTCTGCTTTTGGCCCAGGCCTAGCCTCCTTGCCCATCCCAGACCCTCAGAAATGTTCCATGTGGGAAAATAATTGTTTTTGAAGTTCATTTTGATTTCAGTCCAGCTCCATACAACTTCCAAAAGTCCTCTGGATTCTCTTCCTTCAACAGGGACTCTGCTTGAGGCAAGCCTAATCCTCAGCTCTCATTTTAAATTTCCAAATGTAGGCTTCCCTGGGTGGCTCAGTCAGTTAAGTGTCTGCCTTTGGCTCAGGTCATGATCTCAGGGTCCTAGGATCAAGCTTTACATCAGGCTCCCTCTCCCTCTACTGCTCCCCCTGCTTGTGTGCTCTCTCTCCCTTTCTGTCAAATAAATAAATAAATCTTTAAAAAAATAAAAATAAAATAAATAAAATAAAATTGCCAAATGCTACCAAAAACCAAAATGGTCAGTGCCTATCAGCTCATCTAAAAAAGGTTTGTTTTTTGGGGTATTTTATTAATTCATCTACTGTTCATTGTTTCTACAGTTCCTCATGTCCTTAAGAATATGATTTTTACAGTTCATCCTTTTATTTTTCTCTAATTGTTGCAGCAGGAATTATAGCCAACTGTGCCCTACTGCATCCTACTGCAAGAAACCCATTGTGAACTTTGATAGATGATATTGCCATTAAAATTCAGTCCAATATATTTTGGATTACTATTTCTGTTCTACTTTGGCCCTAGAGATTTTAGAAGTATTTTGTATAAATTTCCTACATAAGCCAATTTTCAAATTATGTTTATTACTGATTTTTAGCTTAATTCCACTAACATATTCTGTATGGTTTCAAGACTTCGAACTTTTGAGCAATATTTTATGGCCCAGTATATGGTCAATCTTGATAAATGCTCCATGCACATTGAAAAGAGGGTTGAAGGAAGGGTTCTGTATATGCCAATTTTATCACATTTGCAAATATTGTTATCAATCCTTAATATACTTCCAAATTTTTCTGTTTGTTTCATGTTATTGAGAGAGATATGTTAATATTATATTTAGATTTGCCAGTTTCTCTTTTATTTGTCAATTTTTATTTATGAATTTAAAGCTATGCTGATTAGGTTCATATAAATTTGGAATTGCATTATCTTCCTTTCTGGTACAATAGTTAAACACTATGAAATGTCCCTCTCTCTGCTTCTTGTTAATGTTTACTTTGTATATTATTACTATGGCTATACTTTTTTTTCTTTTGCAAGTGTTATCTTTTTCCATTCTTTGAATTTTAATCTTTTTGTGTGTTTATTTTAAAGGTATATCTTGGGGGGAGGAAAAGATGGCAGAGGAGTAGGGGACCCTTTTCCAACCAGTCCCCAGAATTGAGCTGGATATCCACCAGACCACTCTGAACACCCACGAAATCAGCCTGAGATGTAAGAAGGTATATCTGGAACTCTACAAACAGAATATCACAGATGGTTGGTTTTGAGGTATGAAGCGGGGAGCCGTGATTCTGCAGGCACATATCCAAAGATAAATGGAAGAGGGAGGGAACCGTGGGGATCCTACACTGCTGGTGAGTGATGGCCTCCAGCGCTGGAGATAGGGCACAGACTCTCAGACCAGTAGTGGTGGGGAAAGGACTTTAGGACAGCCCCCTGGACTGAAACCTGGAGTGGTGGGCCACACGTGTGAACTGGGGACAGCTGGCGGTTTTAGAAGCTCAAAGGGCAGAGACGTGCCCCCATGCCCCTACTTGGAGGCGAGGACTGGGAGCACTGCTGAGGGGCGCACCACCCAGGACACTGCAGTTTTGGCAGCACAGATAGAAATGGAGATAGTGGGGCCTGGAGAGCTCACTGAAGAACAGACCGTGATCTCTCTGTTCTGAGGCAGAGGGTTGGAAACAGTCTCTTCTGCTCTGACTCTCAGAAGATACATGGAAAGCCACCAGGGAAAGCCACCAGAGAACAAAAGTCCCAAAAAACTGGTTTTCACTGAGCCCATCCCCCCCCGCGGGGGAGGGGGGGCGGGCAGGGCAACTCGCCCAAACATAGTTGCCTGAGTAACAGCACAGCAGGCCCCTTCCCCAGAAGATGGGCTGGGAGAACAAGAGGACAACAACCCTAAGGTCCCTACAAAACAGATGCATCTTGCTTGGGTTGTGGTCAATAATTTGGACTCTGTACATTTCCTCAACCACCCCTCAACAGAATGACTAGGAGGAGGAACCCCCAAAATAGGAAAGACTCAGGAGACTGTGACTACTGCCACAGATTTACAAATGGATACAGATATAACCAAGATGTCGGAAATGGAATTTAGGGTAGCAGTTGTGAAGACAATAGGTAGAATGGAGAAATCGATTAATGGCAACATAGAGTCTCTAAGGGCAGAAATGAACACTGAACTGGTAAACTTAAAAATGCTATCAATGAGATCCAATCTAATCTAGATAATCTAACAGCTAGGGTAAGTGAGGCAGAAGAACGAATTAGTGATCTAGAATACCAATTGATAGAAAAGAAGGATAAAGAGGAATCCAGGGAGAAACAACTCAAAATCCATGAAAACAGAATCAGAGAAATAAGTGACACCATGAAACAGTTGCAATGTCAGAATTATTGGGATCCCTGAGAGGGTGGAGAGAGAGAGAGAGGACTAGAAGATATATTTGAGGAAATCCTAGATGAGAACTTCCCTAATCTGGGGAATGAAACAAACATTCGTGTCCTAGAAGCAGAGAGGACCCTTCCCAAGATCAAGGAAAGCAAGTGATAGGTATTAAGGAGGGCACATACTGCATGGAGCACTGGATGTTATACTAAAACAATGAATCATGGATCACTACATCAAAAACTAATGATGTATTGTACAGTGACTAACATAACATAATAAAATAAAATTTAAAAAAAATAAATAAAGGTATATCTCATTTAAGGATGCATGCTTTAATCCATTCTGATAATTGTTTTCTTTTTATTTAGATTACTTGGTTATTTGCATTTATTAGAATTATTAATTTTATTTTAAATTAAATTTGTTAAATCATATAAAAGTTATTTGTGAAAGTAACAATCTATCTAGAATTCGGTTTCAGGTAAATAACATCAAAACAGAAAAAAAGAGGAGGGTGGGTGGAGACTATAAGAATATATCTCATATTAAGTTTCTGATCTCATTCAATGGATAGCTATTTTGAGTAAATCCAAGACAGTTTAAAAATGTGATGTGCCTATGTGTCTTAATATGTTGTGTATTCATATGTAACAAATAATGGAGGGATTATTTACTAAATAGTATTTAAACAACAAGCCTTCTATCTTGAAAAATCTATTATAAAGGAATACCTCAAAACTCCCCAAAATTATTCTCAGGTGGATTAAAGATTTCTATGTATAAATGGATGTTCCAAAAAATATTAGGTGAAATTATAGAATGATAAGATTGTGATTATTTGTTGTGGGAGGTTTTTATAAACATGGAAATCAACAACACATTTATATTTGAATTAAAGCTGATCTCTAAAATACCAAAAAAATTAAAAGATAGACTAAAACAAAGAGTAATGTATGCTACAGAAAAATAATGAATGCTACAAAAATTAACATGTAAGATTTGAATAATCATATGATTATGTGTTATGTAATTATTATATATTAATATAAAATAAAAATAATAAGTTAGCATGTCTTAATATTGTCAAATATTAAAATTCTAAGAATGTCAAGTATCTGTAAGGATGTTTGGAAATATTTTTAGACATTGCAAAAGCACCAGAACATAAGGAAAAATAACTATTTTTGAGGCCAATTTAACAGTGCAAAATTAAAAATCACATGATTTGTAACCCAGCAAAATTGATTTCCAGATATTTACCCCAGTAAAAATGTGTACACATACATGAGAAGACACATACTAAGATTCTTACAACAGATTTATATATAAGTGGAAGCCACTCACATAGTCATGAATAAGAGACTTCTAAATACACTGTTAATTCCATATTGTGAACTATTTTGACAGGATTTTAAAAGAGCATACAATCATGAAATATTTTCAAGACCTGGTGTGGTAGGAATGGGAAGAGGTGGGTAAATACAAATTGCAAAGAGTATGGTCCCATTTCAATAACAAAAGAATTACTACCTTCATTAAGCCACAATACATATTGTCAAAGATATAGAATAAATAGATGAATGAGAGCACAAGCCAACAGCAATCCCAAATTGGACAGGCATGTATGGCGTTGGTTAAGGGGTACATACGGTGGAACTAAATTGTTCTAAGTTTCTTTTTATTTGTTTTTAAGTTTTTATTTAAATTCCAGATAGTTTAACATACAGTGTAATATTACTTTCCGGTGTGCAATTTAGTGATTCAACACTTCCACTCAATACCCGGTGCTTATTACAAGTGCCTCCCGTAATCCCCATCACCTATTTAACCCCCTGCCCACCTCCCCCTGGTAACCATCAGTTTGTTCTCTAGAGTTAAGAGTCTGTTTCTTGGTTTACCCCTCTCTCTTTTTCTTTCCCCCTTTGTTCATTTGTTTTGTTTCTCAAATTCTACATATGAGTGAAATCATATGGTATTTGTCTTTATCTGACTGTGTGTGTGTGTGTGTATATATATATATATGTACATCTTTTTTATCCATTCATCAGTCAATAGACAATTGGGCTGCTTCCATAATTTGGCTATTGTAGATAAGGCTGCTATAAATAGGGTGCATGTATCCCTTTGAATTAGTATTTTTGTATTCTTTGGGTAAATAGTAGTAAAATTGCTGGATCATAGGGTAGTTCTATTTTTAACTTTTGAGGAAACTTCATACTGTTTTCAACAGTGACTGCACCAGTTTGCATTCCTACCAACAGTGTAAGAGGGTTTCCCTTTCTCTGCATCTTCACCAACATCTGTTGTTTCCAAATTTCTTTTTAAATATAATTAGTTATGTTTTATTTGTCTAAAAGGTAATAATTACTTCATATATTGAATGGGGATTCGGATATTTTAATAATAAGCAGAACAGAACGTTTTTATTAAGAAATTACTATTTGGCAGGCTCTTTCTACATACTTTAGATGATTCGCCTTACTTCAGAACAACCTTACTGAGTAGCTACTTACTGTAGCTACTCAGTGTCCTTACTGTACAGTTAAAGAAAAGGAAGGAGACAGATGATAAACAAATTTCCCAGGGTCATGTTGCTGGTCAGTGACAGAGCCTGGACTCCGAATTAGGCAGCCAGTATCCAGAATTCTGTTCTTACCCTCTAGAGTCTACCATGTAGCACATTAAGACTGTGATATGGGTAACCATTAAGTTTAGTTCATCTTCACAAATTAAGGGCCATAATAGCAACAAATTATTAAGGAATAATGATTAGCTGACCACTGAATGAGAGTAATTTTTTAGGTACATTTTCCTGAGTTGATGAATATGATGGAGCAATTTCACTTGCAAACTGTGCAGAATATAATTTTTCAGTTAAATTGAGCAAGCATTTTCACACATTATGTACTGATAGTTTTCAAAAATAAACAATTTATTTCTACTCTTCATGCAACTTGCATTATGATAGACTTTCCATATGCATATACTCAGCAATTAATAATCAATATTTAATATTTTTAGTTGACTGTTATGGTTGATTGGAGCCCCTAAAAAGATAGGTTGAAATTCTATTCCCTAGTACCCCAGAATGTGAACTTGCTTGGGAAAAGAGTCCTTGCAGATATAATTAACTAAGTTAAGATGAGTTCACATTGGAGTAGAGTGAGCCCTTAATCCAATGTGACTGGTGTCCTTATAAGAGGGAAATTTGAAAACACATACATAGAGAGAAAGAGAGCTAGAGAACTACACTATGTGAAGACACACACAGAAAAGATCATGTGAAGACAGAAGCAGGATTGAAGTCATACTGCCACAAACCAAGGAATACCTGAGACTACAGAAGCTAGAAGATTGGAGGTAAGAGCCTTCCCTAGAGACTATGGAGGGAGAGTGGCCCAGCCAACAGCTTGAGTTTGGACTTCCAGCTTCCAGAACTGTGAAAGAATAAATTTTTTTTTATTTTAAGCCACTCAGTGAGTGATACTTTATGAGAGCCCCAGGAACGTAATATACCACTCCAAATAATTCATTACTGACCTAATAGTTAAAATATTCCTTCTTTAAAAATCAGATTTCCAGAATAATATTGGAAAATGTAATTTCTTGACTGAATCAACAAATTGTAACTTGTTAAAGGAATTCCTTTGTATGATAGAATCAACACATAAAATACAATCTTTAGCTCTTAATTGTAGAGAAATTATGTCAGGCAAATTATAGTCTGATGCATGACCACTTGCAAGTCAGTCCAAAAAGACTGTACTAAGTGGTCAAAGATGGTATGCATTGCATTTCCCCCTCAGGAGTAGTAATGGCTGACCACATACTAGTCCTTCTGTTTCCTACAGGGATTAGGGCCATTTTTTAGGCTTCCTGTGAACCTACAAGGACATAAATGATTGAAAATGGATAGTAGAAAACCAACAGCTCCTCATCTCCACTTCATACTATAACTAATTCTATGTACTTTGAAGTATTAAAGAACATGGAAAAATTTAGTGTACATTTGGGCTGCTACAATGATGATATTTATGAGAAAAATTTCTTTTTGTTCAATTAATGCACTTAAAAACATCAGAAACTTCAATATCTTCTCCCTTGGAAATGTATAGTAGAGATAGTAACTTAATTTTTTCTAAGGACAGAGTCACATGAAAAATTCAAAGGTTCCTATACAGAGATCATTCCTAAGGCTAAACCAAAATATTTCACTTAGATCTCAAACTAGTGGTTTTGGCATTCCCAATCCACAGCATCACCTAAATAATACACTGATATAAAGCTTTTCAACAGCTGGGGCAGTATCTTTAAATAGTTCCACAATTTGTTGTACATGCTATATACCAAAGTATATATTATATATACCAAAGTATATATATATATATATATATATAAAGTATATATACCAAAGTTGTATATTATTATCTTATTGTCTGTACGAAAGTATTATTGATTTGCAATATATTAACTTGGACATATGAATGGCATTCTAGCCTTTTTTAAAAGATTAAAAACTGTTTTAAATATATACCAAAAGAAATAAATTGTCTAAAAATATAACCTTTGTAAAAGGAACTGACCAAAATTAACTGAAATGCACTATGTAGCCTTGCATTTCCACGAGAATGCACTTAATGGGCTCATGATCAGGGATTTATAAGTAGGAAAATACTATCTGACTGAAAATTTTACTTAATACAATCATGTGAAAAGATGAATAGTACATTGTAATTTTAGATAATGATGATTTGAGGAAAAAAATACCAAGACAAATGGAATTTTTTAAATGGATGATCATTATAATATCATTTTATAACATTCAACTGTAGGAATGTGTTTGGTGTTTACATTCCTAGTTAGATATTCTTAGACTTTAATTTATTGAAAGTCAAATAGCTGGTGGATAATAAGAAACAGCTGGAAGTAATATCTTCAGAATTTTAAGTGATTGTGTTTAATTTTGTAGATGAGAATCTCACTTTAGATAAAGAAATATTATATCAAAAATACCAGGCCTTATGTTAATAATTTATTGATGTATAGAAATTCTGCTAGATTTTGAACAAGATAATTAACTAAACTGAGACTTAGAAAACAAAACTATTTCTTTAGTTTTGTTGGCAGATATCTGTGTGTGTGTGAGAGAGAGAGAGACAGAGGCAGGAACAGAAACAGAGAGAGAATTATATATTGCCTGCTCTTTTTAACTACTCAACTAAAAAATTAATGTAGGTTTATAATTTCCTTGAAAAGCGATTAGCCAAGTTGATGTGTGAATGGATAATGCAATGTACAAAGACAATACTGTGTTCTGGGAGACCACCTGGGAGTTCGGTATAGTTCCATACAGACCAAAGATGGTGGCTTGAACCAAGATGCTGATGGAGATGTCAATAAGTGAGAAGTAGTGAAACACATTTGGGAGGAAGAATCAAAAGACACTGGTAATCAATGAAAGAGATAAAAGGATCAAGAATGACTTCTCATTTCTGGCAGGTGCAACCAGAAGGACAGTGATGTCATCCACTGAAATGAAGAACACAGAAAACTTGAATCACCAATTATTACATGTATAGTTCTTGACATTCCCTTATAATAAAAAAATGCAAATTAACAGGAAAATGAATTATCCATCACTACCAACATGCAACATCAAACCACTTGTTGGTGGTGGTGAGGGGAAGGGGACAGCAATATGCAGATGGTGAAAATATTCATTGATAAAACTTCCTCAGGGAGCAATTTGACAACACTTATAAAGCTGAAGATACCAACACCCGCGGGACTAAGCAATCTAGCAATGTGTCCTAAAGAAACATTCACACATTTGCCAAGGAGACACATCCAAGCATCTTCACTGCAGCACTGTTTGTTATAACAATGCAGGGAAACTGCATCATCCTTCTCAGGAATTATAGTCACTATAATTTTTTTTCAAACAATGGAATGTTTCTATAGCAGAAAAAGAAACTGGGCCAAGATGTATTAACATGGATAAATAACTAAAATGTGAGGTTAAGTTTAAAAGTTGCAAAAGGATATTATAGAACTGCTTCTGTAAGTTTTAAAAACGTGAAACAATACTATATATTGTTTTTATGGTGGTACAAATTACAAAAGGATATCTAGGAGTTATTAGCACCATTTTATGATAGTAATTACCACTAGGGAAGAAAGGTATGGGGAGCTTTTATACATGCAATACAAAACATATCAAGGAATTCAAAATAATGACTTCTGGTGGGTGGAATCATGAGTGTATTTTATTTCCTTCATTACCCTTTCTATAGTTTTTGTATTTTAATGATAATTTTAATAATTAATAAAAGTATTCACTAAAAATTAATTGAAACTATTTTTATTAGATCATAAGTATCACCATCCTTTATACTCAAGTCATTGAATATGGTGTTTTCAAAAATGCAGCATATATTGTTTCAATAGGCATACATACTTTGGCACCGTTATATGCAAGGGCAAGTAATTATTAGCTTATCAATATTAACAAGCTATTCACTCAAACATAATCTGAAAGCCAGAGAAAATCAGCCATATTGCAGGCAAAGCAGGTGGTCTGCAGTTAGACTGGAGTCTTCACTCACCTTCCGTAGGAGGTCGTCAAATAAAAACAAAGTTTTTGTGCAATGATTATTTATTTAGTACCATGCAATCTCTTACTTTTATGTCATTTCCTCCCCATTTGGGTTTTCTCACCACCCCCCACTATGCCCCCATAAATGTTGCTTTGGAGATGTGGCTGGTGGAGGAAATACACTTAGGAAAGAAAAGACTCTTATTAACTGCAAATTGTTTTGCCCTAGAAACCTAGAATCCTAAAACGTGCTCTGGGTCACACTTGCAAATAAGAAAGTCAAAGTGTATGTATGCATAAGTACTGAGGTGTGAGTACTGAGGGTAGATCAAGGACACTTGACCTGCCACTCTGCTGAATAGCAAATACTACGGGAAATCCCAGACTAAGTTGGAAATATTTTTTAATGACTGAATGCTATGTTAAGGTTTTCTTTGTAGAAATATATGCCTATAACACTTGTAAAATTACAGACCTTCCAAAATCATCATAGCTCATGTCACATGTGTAATTCGAGAACCTTTTTACTTTGTGTTTTGCCTCCAAAAATCTTTGAATTTTTGAAAATGAGATCAATATAAGTGCCTATGAAATAAATCTTCATAATTTATGTTTTTTTTTATAATTTCTAAGCAAATAAATTCTGCTCTAGGGTAGACATAGTGATAAATTTCATTGTCCCAGAGAATATTGGTAATTTAAGTTCTCTGCACTCTGAAGTTCTTTATTGATTTTACTTAACTCTGAAGATCCAATTTAAAATGAAATCTTCTTTGTTTCCAACAGAGATGCGGAAAGAATTTTGGAGTAAAGGAATCATGGTAGTACATACCCAAATATTATTTCATTTTCATTTGTCATTTCTTTATTTTTTTAAAGATTTTATTTATTTATTTGAGAGAGAGAATGAGAGAGAGAGAGCATGAGAGGGGGAGGGTTAGAGGGAGAAACAGTCAGGAGCCCGATGAGGAACTCGATCTGAGGACTCCAGGATCATGACCTGAGCCGAAGGCAGTTGCTTAACCAACTGAGCCACCCAGGCGCCCCTGTCATTTATTTATTAATTCTCTTATCTATTCTTTTTTTTTTAATTTTATTATGTTATGTTAGTCACCATACAATACATCATTAGTTTTTGATGTGGTGATCCACGATCCATTGTTTTCGTATAACACCCAGTGCTCCATGCAGTACGTGCCCTCCTTAATACCCATCACCAGGCTAACCAATCCCCCCTGCCCTCCCCTCTAAAACCCTGTTTGTTTCTCAGAGTCCATAGTCTCTCATGGTTCATCTCTCCCTCCAATTCCCACCCCCCCTTTATTTTTACCTTCCTTCTCTTACCTATTCTTTGTTTTGTTTTGGGCAGGAACCGAGCCCAGGTGCCATTTTAAGGATTTTGGAAGAATTAGAACTAACCTGGGGGAACCCATTCTGTCCCTGAGTTTCAATCCTGATTTCTCTGAGCTTCAGTAACTCTCGAGAAGATGGAAGATCTAAGAAAAGTGAGTACATTTGAGGTGCTTTTGGGACTAAAGTTATTTCTAAGTGAAAAGGAAAGTCCTTATTGATTCCTCTTTATCCTGAAATTTATCCTTTGAATTTGGAACCACACTTTTTCCCCACAATGCATCTTATTTGGTTATTTAACAGAGACCATACAGGCCCTGTTCTAAGTGCCTTACATAGAAAAACAAATTTGGTTATCACTTTGGTGAGATAGGTACCAAAAACGTGAAGAGCAGAAAGATGGGTAATCACCCCCCAGGTTATACAGCAAGTTAAAATGAAGTCCAAGCAGTCGACCCTTAGAACTCATGTCCATGCTGCTTGTGTTGCTAAAAGAGAGGTAGGATCTGCCTTGAGCCTTTGGTGCACAGCATTGTCTACCCTATTGGAATTATTGGAACGACCTAAAAATTAAAGTACCCTCCACATTTTACAAATTTTTAAATTTTACTTAATTTCATCTCATTTATAAAAAGGACTTTTTCTTATTTGTTAAGAATATGGTAATCTTCCTCCCTGTCTTTCTGGGCTAATAACACTATCAGCTTTGCCTGCCTTCCTCCTATCCTTCTTCATGATCGGAGCATGGGAAATAATGATGCCTGTCTCTCTACAAGGTGTTCAGAATTACTCACTTTACATCTATTCCTGCTATGCAGTATTAGTTCTATTCATTTTATTTCTCTGCTAGTCAAGTCTCCCTGCATCTATCATGGCTCACTCTTGTTTAAAGAATTTTAAATACTAATGCTTGTTTCCTTCTCACTTCAGAAAAATGATTGATTTTTTTGACAAAAGCCTATAACACATCTAGCCTCACCTTCTGTTGTTATTCTTAGTGCTGATCCTGGTGAAGACAATAACTGTATGAAAAAGGCTTTTCTTTGAGAACCCTTCTCCCTGACCCAAACCCTGCTCCACCGAAAATGCAATAATCTGAACATGGTCTTTTTTTTTCTCACCATCCCTACTTACTCGTCTGTTGTCTGACCCTTCCAGACCACTCACTTTTTAACATGCTCTCAAACTAATCCAAGAAACCAATCTCATGAATATGTATAAATAGTCATAAAACTTACACCCCTTCTAACCCAAATAGGCCCTCGCTCTGACTTTTCTTGTTTCTCATAATGATGTCATAACATCCAAAGTTAAAGAATTCTGAGCCACTTTGAGGCATTGTTCCTTTCTCTTGATGTATATTTAATTGCTACTTCACAAAGTATGCATTTAAAATCTATCTCTATCCTATTTCCAGATTTTATTATGTCTCTACTGTATTATTATAATGGTTTTTAACCAACTTATTCGACGACCTCCTATCCTTATCTGATCGTTTAATATTTTAACAAACATTTTCAACACCAGCTCCATGCTTACAGCCAAACAAAATTCTGGTAAGACAAAGTCATATAATACATTGTTCCTCTCCTTTATGAAGTGTGATAGCTTTACTTTGTGTATGTGTGTGCTCATTTTTCAATCCCTCTCATCATAACCATGTTCATATTCCTAAAACAGATTTGATTATTATATCTCCCTACTTAAAATGCTAACTCACACATATACCATCAATTGATCTTTGACAACAGTGCCAAGAATACACAATGGGGAAAGGATAATGTCTTCAATAGTGTTGGAAATAAAACTGGACCCCATCTTATACCATACAAAAATCAACTCAAAATGTATTAAAGACTTCAGTGTAAGACATTAAAGCATAAAACTCCTAGAAGAAAACATGGGAGAAAAACACCTTGACATTGGACTTGGCAATTATTTTTTGGACTTGACAACAAAAACAGACAAAAAAGCAAAAATAGACAAGAAAGACTATATCAAACTAAAAAGTATCTGCACAGTACGGGGAATAATCAATAGAGTGAAAAGCAAACTATGGAATTAGAAAAGATATTCACAAACCATATGTCCAATTAAGAGTTAATGTCCAAAATATATAAGAAACTCCTAAAACTCAATAGACACACACAAAAACTGATCTACAAATGAGCAAAAGAGGGGCACCTGGGTGGCTCAGTCAGTTAAGTGACCGACTTGATTTCAACTCAAGTCATGATGTCAGGGTCCTGGAATCGAGCCCATGACGTGCTGAGCACTCAGCAGGGAGTCTGCTTGAGAGTCTCTCTCTCCCTCTCCCTCAGCTACTCCCCCCCAACTCTCTCTCTAAAATAAATAAATAATTTTTTAAATGAGCAAAAGATATGAATAGTTTTACAAAAGCCATAAAATGGTCAGCAGGTATATGAAAAGTGCTCAACATCACTCATCATCAAGGAAATGCAAATCAAAATCATAATGAGATATCATCTCACCTGATGAAATGACTATTATCAAAAAGTCAAAAGATAACAAGTGTTGGCAAGGATGTGGAAAGAAGGGAACTCTTACATACTGTTGGTGGGAATGTAAACGGGCACAGTCATCATCAAAAACAGAATGGAGTTTTCTCAAAAAATTAAAAATGGAACTGCCATATGATCCAGCAATCCCACTTCTGGGTATATATTCAAAGGAAATGAAACCATTATCTCAAAAAGAGCTACACTCCCATGTCCACTGCAGCATTATTCACAGTAGCCAAGACATAGAACAACCTAAGTGTCCATCAAAGGATGAATGGATAAAGAAAATGCGATATATATAATATAGCATTGCTATGTACGTACAAATATGTATATGATAATATTATTCTGCCATTTGCAACAACGTGGATGAACCTGGAGGATATTGTGCTAAGCAGAATAAGCCAGATACTGAAAGAAAAAAAAAACAAAACTGCATGATCTCACTTATACGTAGAATCTAAAAAAAAAAGGTTGAGCTCATTGTAACAGAAAGTAGATAGAATGGTAGTTACCAGGAGTTGGAGGTGGTAGAATTTTGGAGATGTTGCTCAAAGGGTACAAACTTTTAGTTGTAAGATGAATAAGTTCTGGAGACCTAATGCTGAGCATGGTGACAATAGCTAATAATACTGTACAGTATCCTTGAAATTTGCTAAAAGAATAGATCTCAAGTGTTCTCATCACACACACACAAAAGATAACTATGTGAGGTGATGGGTATGTTAATTAGCTTGATTGTAGTAATCATTTCACAATGTATATGTATATCAAAACACACTATGCAACCTAAATATATGCAATTTTTTTAATCACAAATTTTTGTTATAATTTTTGCAGGGTTATGGGGTGGAGGCAGAAGAGTAGAGAGGAGATGAACCAGGCCCCTTCCCAGTGCTGGGGTCCACACTCAAGTGGCTAGGGCTGGCAAAACTATACCAAAAGGTAGAACCAAGTTTATGATTGTTAACATCTTGGAATGAATATTCTAATTATGACATGTATTTGCAATTAAAGTGACTACTGGACTTTTAATTACCAAAGAAGGAACAGGCAAGAGAGAGTGCCTACATGAGTTTTCATTCTTTGGAAGGAGAAGATTTTGCTCCCAAATAAAAAATAATAAAGGTTCACTTTGATTGCCTGTCTTATCAGGATTGTTCAATATACTACTTATATTCATCTCGTGGGCCTCCGTGGGCCTACCAGCCACATGGTTTAGTCATCTCCCAACAGATCACGCCCAAACAGTCCCACGTAAGAAGCCCCACGCTCAGATAATAGGCGCCGGAAGAGGTGAACTGTATGAGATCTTCTCGACTGCAGCTTTGTCTTTCTTATCTACCCCCACGTGCGGAATGCAAAATCCAAGGTTTTGAAGTGGTGCCATGTACTACTTGCCTCTCCTCTCTCTCAGTAAAAAGCTTTTATTTTGGAACAACTCAAAGAGGAAAAAAATAAAACGGACCCAAAATCTAAAGATACAGTTTTTAGAGTCCTATTGTAAATGACACCAGACACAGTTGCTTTGTGCTCTGTGCGTGAGGGAAGAAACGTTCAGTTCAGAGAAGAAGAAAATAGAGGAAGGAAACAGGAGACCTGTTTAGCTTTTCAGAGACCTGATTCCATCAGGAACAAGGAACACACAGGGGCAGCATTGCTCGCCGCCTCGGTGAAGGACCCACCTTGAATTGCCCCCTCGTTAATGTTTCCATGTGACGCCATGTGGAAAAGTTACCAGTGCTTATCTTTTAGGGTCTCCTTTATCACTGACATGCAATTCCCTCTAAAGGCTCATCTCTCTTTCCTTTCAGGCTCTCTGGCCCTCTGCCCAACATGCCTCTTAAAATTCTGTGAATGTAGATTTGCATTATGTGTATAAAATACCAAGAAAAAAAATTATGCTTGACTTGAAATGCTCATGTAATCAGAAATAAAATCTAATACATAATTCTAAGAGGAAATGTATGTCAGAGTTTCTGGCATGTTTTTGTGGATATGATGCCAGTTTCTCATATATCCTTTTATAGACAACCATCCCCACCTTTATCTCCCACCCCCTGCATGCATGCACAAGCACACACACACATGCACAAATGTACACACGTGTACACACAAAACTTGCTTGGATTTTACCTAGGGACTAAAAGCCCTAAGGATTACACAGCATACACCAGCTAACTTATTATGGATCTTCCATTTCTGGATTGTGTGTGGGATAAATCCAAGGCTCTCCATAACCCTATGGAGGACACTCATGGGTCATTCAGAAGTTACATACATGTTTTTTTATGATCATAATTGCAAGTCATTTATATAGACACACCCATTTTTAAAAATTTCCTTCTATTTCCTGTGTAATTTTTTTAAAGATTTTATTTATTTATTTGACAGAGAGAGAGAGAGAGATCGCAAGAGCAGGAACACAAGCAGGGGGAGTGGGAGAGGGAGAAGCAGGCTTCCCGCCAGGCAGGGAGCCCAACGTGGGGCTCGATCCCAGGACCCTGGGATCATGACCTGAGCCGAAGGCAGACGCTTAACGACTGAGCCACCCAGGCGCCCCTCCTTTGTAATTTTTTAAAAAATATTTACCACCTCTTTGAGAATAGCCAACTGGATGAATAATTTAAAAGAAAGACACTATTAACCATGTTTCTGAGAATAACAGGCCAGCTGAATTTTTTTTTCTTGGTTGCAGAACCAAATGAGCAATTTCTTGCTGATTCAAACCATCCTTACATAGCCAGCATCAGGGACTGGAGGTAACAGTTTTTTTAATTATTTTGACTATCGGGGCACCTGGGTGGCTCAGTTGGTTAAATTAATTTGACCATAAAATCCACAGAATCTCTACAACTGAGAAGCTTCATATAGCCCAATCTTTTGGGGGAAAAACTGAAGTTCAGAGCCTGTAAATTATCAGTTCAAATGGAATTGAATCTAGCATACCTGACTCTCTTTTCCAAAACTAGTTAACAATGTTCCTAAAACAAGATTAGGTACACATTGAGATTGATTCACACACATTGCTATGCTCTGCATAATTATTAAATTGTTTTTACAAAGATGTTTTTGATGTATATACACACTTTGAGCCAGTGAATCCAGGAACTAAAGTGTTGGAACAATAGTTTTCTGCAAGTGAAATCAGAGATTTCCTGTGCCATCTGCTAGGGTAGCTTGGGGTTTACAAGGATTGTACCTTTTTTCAACTTACTGAAATTTACCCAGTTGAATATGGAGAGTGAAATGTCAAGCAGACTTTTAAAAGGGAGACATCTTTTCTCTGAAGTTTTAAATTTTCTATCTTCAAAACAATGTTATAGTGCCAAGTGTCTTAATTATATAAATGTTACTAAAATAATTTTATCTGTATGAAGTCACTTAGAAAATAAACTGTTTAAAAGCCTGGTGAATTGTTTGCATTAGAGGTAGATAGAAAAATATTAGTTATTGCTTTGTGATAATTACAGAGGAAATGAATGCAAGTTAAAAAAAAATTAAGCACACTAAAAAGAAGCACTAAGCCAAAAATAAATCATCAATATAGATAAAATGTAGATACATGGATAGAGACAAGTGCTCCATACATGTTTGATCAATTATGTACTGGCTTAGAGAGACATGTAAACTTCTAATGGGGAAGGGGTTTAAAAGGATATTGTGCTAGAATCCTGTAGATTTTGTAACAGATTACCACAAATTCGGTGGCTTAAAACAAAACAAATTTATTCTCTTACAATTCTCCAGGCCAGGAGTCTGAAATCCAACTCACTGGAGTAAAGTCAGGGTCTCAATAAGCCTGGTTTTGTCTAGAGGTTCTAGAGGTGATTCTGTTCCTTGCCTCTTCCATTTCCAGAGGTTGCCCACGTTCCTTGGCTCCTGGCTGCATGACAATCTCCTTTGTAATCGTTCCACTGCCTTCTCCTCCGCTTTGGCCAAGCAGGTCTCCCTCTGTCTCTCTCTTTTAAGAACACTTGAGGGTTGCATTTAGGGTTTGCTCACACAAGCCAGGATAACCATCCCATCTCAAGATACTTAATCTCATCTACAAAATCGCTTTTGTCACATAAAGTAATGTTTATAGGTTCCAAGGGTTAGGATGTGGATATCTTTGGGGTTATTATTTAGTCTACCATGGAAATGCTCGGGTTATTCCTGATGAACGGTTTAGAAAATGCAGTTAGAATTCCCTAAAATCTCTAAGCTAGTAGGAAGCTGAAGCCTCTCTGTCCCCAGCAGTCCTCAATAGCATTGGTAACGTTGGAAAATGTTTCCTCAGGTTTATGTCAATAATTTATTGAATCTGTACCATCGCTAGAAACAACTTTTGTCTAGAAAATAGTAGGTTTTTTTAACTGTGAATCTTTTCCTAGACAAGCCCTTGGGAGGGACTTTTAAACTACATTAAGAGGATGCTAACATTGATCTTTGAAGCTATTCATTAGTGAACTCATTATTGGCATATAACTATCCCCTTATTGAAACAATAAACCCTAAATGCTGGGCAAAAGTAGCCGTATGTTATATAACAAGGACTGAGAGATTAACTAAGCTTTTGGATAAATAGATCAATGGCAGAACACTGATTACTCAAGTTTGTTTTTTTTTTAATTAAAGCATCAACTAATTATAATACTTGGTTGTATGGATGGGTGAAAGATAAAGACGCTTATTTTATATGCTTATATACTTTAAAGTAAAATATTTGAATAGCTAGTAAATTATGTATCAAATTAAGATTTTGATAACTGTAAATGATTACTCCAGGAGAACGACTTTCATTTCAGTAGTAGTTATTTTGCCTAAATTTGCAATAATTCTTTCTCACATAGGCTTCAACGAGACACATTGGGCTTTTCCCCAGGGAGACAAGAGGTTCATTCATATACAGATATAGACCCTGCATAAGTACTTTTCAAAGCTATCTGTGCAGGGTCTCATCATACACCTGCAAAACAGCTGTGTGTGGTCAGACTGGAGGCTGCTCAACTAAGCACTCATCTTTGATGACTCTAGCAGCCAAAACCCCAGAGAATACCTTTACCATGAGGTAAAACTCTCTATTGATTAAGCAGAGTGGCATTATTTCTCATGTTATCCTTACGCCATGTTAATTTGGAGGTGAATCCCTCCAAAGTGTTCAAGTCAATCATTTCTGTGCCTTTGCGGTGTGAAACATGTGGTTCTATCAACACTAATAGAACAAAAATATCAATTATATATCAAAGATAAACTCTCAGATCACTTAAAAGTAAAAAAAAAAAATATTAAGGATAATAAACACAGTTTTTACAATTAACAAGTCCTCCAAGCACACTACTTTATCAAATCTTGCAGATGAGACATTAATTTGGAGACAAACTCTGGTAAGTCATTTTCTTGTCCGCATCTGTATTATTAAACATTTAGTTTTAATTAATTGCAAATAACCAGAATATTCCAAATTACAACAGAATAATGTGAAATTCATATCATAGCAAAGGTACTACTATGGTCTTAGTGCTCAAAACAACCATTACCAAAAAAACAGTAATATGACAAGCTGTGCTTCAAAAGATCCCATTGTCCTAGCTTAACAAATGAAATATTGAATCATCTTGAAATAAAATGTATACATCAGAAATAATTATAAACTACTACAGTGTTGTAAGTAGATTTATACCATACTTATGGCTTTCCCTCGGTGAATCACCACAAAGAACAATTAAATTCACACTTTATTAAAGTTTGATTTGTTGCACCTTAATTTAGGAAAAGGAAACTAGGGCATTTTTTTTTCTCAAAATCAACAACTTCAAAATTAAGCCGAATTTAAGCTTTTATTTCCTACTAATGTTGATGAACATTGCAAATGTATGTCAAGACCTATCCTGATCTAATTTCTGTCCCAAAGAGCCTTAGTATAACCTTCCTTTTATCCTACAGAAATTAGGGTTCCCATGGTTCTTGAGAGCATTAAATTAATTGTTGGTAAAGTACTTAGAAGATAAAAAGCCCATAAGTGCTAACTATTAATTAGTATTTCTATTATAGGTATGACCTTGAAAGAAGAAAATTGTAACTCACACAATTAAATATTAGCTATACTTAGCAGCTATAAATACATCTCAGTGAAATATCAGATTTTAGATTGAACAAAGATAAAATATGTTATCTAAGTACATTCCATCTTTAGCTTGAGAAGAAGCAAACTATCCTATATGTATGATACACATATATTGTATGTGTATATATATATACATAATTTCAGCCATGATAATTAATATTCTCTTGATTAAAGACAGAACTATACCTAACCAACTTGTAATAACAATGGGGAAAAGATATAATTTGCTTCAAATATAAACATTCACGAAGTGATCTCTGTGGAGATACTGTTTCATAGTTTTTTAATAATGGACCTCAAATTCTACTGGATCCCTATCTGAGAGGGTGGAGGAGACATAATTTTAGTCAATTAATAGTCTTCCCATCTGATCAAAGTTCTGGAATAGCTAACAACGGTGAGGCAGGCTGTGTGTGATACATTTTCCCTTTTCTAGCCCATCTCCACTGACACCGTTTGTTATCATTTGATCTCTGGGGGCTTCTTTTGTGCATGCTTGTGGCCACTGCATGTTTCTTATTCTCGACAGCAGGACACAGAGCTTCCCTGCTCTAGGAATCACCCAAACCTCTTTTATCCATCTACTGTTTCTAACAATCACATGAGATTGCTGTTCTGAGAAAATGAAGAAATGTTAAGAAACACAGCACAAAAATAGCAAAAAATCCTAAATATCAGCAATCCCAAATTTATATTTGTTCAAATTTTATTATATCATCTTTTCTTTTTTTAATATTTTATTTATTTTTGAGAGAGAGAGAGAGAGCACAAGCAGCGGGAGCAGCAGAGCGAGGGGGAGAAGCAGGCTTCCCGCTGAGCAGGGAGCCCAATGCAAGGCTCAATCCCAGGACCCTGAGATCATTACCTGAGCCAAAGGCAGACTCTTAACCGAGTGAGCCACCCAGGCGCCCCTATCATCTTTTCTAATGAAGAAAATCTCTTTAAATTTTTTTTTATAGAAAACATTACAGTAAAAGTTGAAATCACTTTATCTCCAATTGCCAGTTTGATTTTGCTTCCCGCTTTGCAGATGCAAAATCCCTAAGTCCAGGTTTATATGCTTACACACAGAGAATTATAAAAATAAAAAATATATTTATTATTATTATTATTTTTACATTATATCAATGCTATCCTGCTATTTGCATCATTCTGCAACTTACCTGTTTTTAAGAAAGATATGTCCTAGATTATAAACATTCATCCATGTTAAGGACTATGCAATCTTTCCTCATATTAATATAACACTATTTACATATCTGTATCTTTTTCCATATTAACAACCATTTAGCCTATTATCATCTTTGTTGTTATTACAAACAATTTTATAATTAATGCCAACACAGAAGTGCTATTTGGTTTAATTCAAATATATCAAACTTTTCCTTTAAAGTTTATGTTTTATATGCTGTGTTTAGGAAATCTTTTCAAGCCTAAGATAAAAAAATATTCTTCTGTAGTTTCTTTGAGATATTTAAAATTTTAGATATCTTTTCAGTTGGGACTTTTTTGTGTGTAAATGGGTAAGGTAGAAATTTTGTTTACTTTTTTCCATGTACACAGCAAATTTTTCCAGTACTTGCTGCTGGACAGGTGATCCTTTCCCACTGATTAGTAGAACTGCCTGTGTCATATATGAAGTTCACGTACAAACATGGATTTTTTTCTATAGTTTATTTTAGTTGATTCATTTCTTTTCTTTTCCTTTTTTTTTTCTTTTGGTGCAAAAAAGTGGTTTTATTAAAACATGGGGACAGGACCCAGGGCAGAAAGAGAAAGAGCTGCTGACTGGTTGATTCATTTCTATATCTTTTCTGACTCTACTCTATTTCAGCCTTTCCAGATTTTCAATATGCCTTGAAATCTGAACTGACAAGCTCCACGCCTCCCCACATGCCTATATTCCGGAAGATTTCCAACAAATCTTAGAATTAATTTTTGAAGTCCCACCAAATGTTCCATTGTGATTTGCCTAAAAACTGCATCTATTTATAGATTCATCCATAAAAAATTTACATCCTTAAAATGGTGCCTCTTTCCACCTTCTTTAAAAACCTTGAATAATGATGTATTTTCAGCATAATGCACACACACATATGTTTTACACATATTTCGAGAGACCATGTAGTTTTTGTTGCTTCTGAGAATAGGCTTGAAAAGGAAAACATTATTGCATTTTCTAATTGGTTACTTCTGGGATAAAAATATTAACGATTTTTGTTTGCTCTCCTGTTTCCACATACTTATTGAAGTTTCTTATTGTTAGTATTTTGTACATTTTCTTGATTTTTATGATTTTTTATTTTATATCACTTATAATTCCATTTTAATCTTTTAATGACTTTATTGTATTGTCTAATATCTTGTATCTTCTTCTGACTTTATTATATTGCTTAATATTTCCAATAATAAGGTTACATAATGGCTTAAAGTATAATAATGTTACATTAAAATATTATTATTAAGTAATAACAATATACTGTTATTGACCTGTTCCTGACCTTAATGGAAATGTTTGTGTTTTTCTGTAGAGTTATTAACAACTCTTTTGTGAAAATGAATTAATTTATGCCCACATAGTCTTATCCTATAGGACACTTTCACCTTGAGATTACTGTGCCAATATTTTTTTTTAAATTATTAGAATTATTTACATCTCTTTTCCTGTTTATTTTATATATACATATGCCTGTAGTTAGTAGCTCACATTATACATCTTAGGTAATAAACTGCTAATCCAAAACTCTAAGTACTTTACATTTTTGCATTCATTTTATAGATATTATCTAAAATTAAGTGTTAATCCTACTCAAAATGCATGTCAATATCCCTTAATACATTTCACTTATTTAGTTCATTTGTACCTTTTCCCAGAAGTGTTGTGCTTTTAGACTTTTTTTCCAGATCATGTGAGACTTAATGAGCAAACAAATATCCTGCCTGTCTAATATTCTGTGCTAAAATCAGATGTTTTTTCAGATGACCTAGTTATAGAACTACAGTGATAATAAATAGATAAAAAGAGCTTTTTGAGTCTTAAAAACTTAGTCTATCAAGCCTCTCAATTCAAGGCTTCAAGAATGGAAATGTGACACCTTTTGAATTCTATTTATTCTTTCCATAAATACATAAGCAATTTATTAAAATATATTCATGTGGAATTGCATTTTAAAAACACAATGTATAGGAGTTCATAAAAGTGACACACATTTCAATGTTGAACAATGAATAACTAGCCAAGATGTATTTTATTTTGTGTTGTAAAACATCAGTGTCTTAAATATTTAAATTGCTTTTGAGATGCTTCAGTGGTCTTGAGAATATTATCTACCATTCTAAACCAATAGATCTCTAGGGAATAAAATTCTATTCATAATTTTCCTTTGAATATAAACATGGTGATAGTGACCAAAATAAGATTTCTATATAAGTAAATTTAGATTGTAATTCACTTCCAAGATTTTTAAATAATGACGTTAAAATGGAAATGAATACTATGCTAAAAAGGGTTTTCTGCTCCTACTTATAAAGCAATGGTTAAATTAGTGGTCAAGATAAGTTATGCAGTTATCTGAATTTATAAAATGCAGCAAAAAAATCTGTATTATTTAATTATTGCCTAAATAATAAAGTTCAAATTCCATTGGTCTGTCCAAATCTGTTTTTCCATCTTTATTTGCTTTTCCCTTTTATAGATTTAGCAAACCTACAATCAATTATAATATTAATCATCCTAAGACAATTCCTTAGAACTTCTTGCTTGTGTTTATTTAATCCCAGTCTTTCCTCCACCAAAAATACTTTTCTCCTTCCCAATATTTGCCAGACAGACTTTACCCAAATGTCCTACGACCTCTGAAAATCCATAGCATTTGTGAATACTTACAAACCACCTTTATTAGAGTTACTTCCTTGTTCACTACTTGAGGTCAGATTTTAGTAAATAGCAGATATATTTTTCTGTTTTCAAGAAAATAGTAATGTCACTTAAGAGCTGTCCCCCAACCCCAAGATATTCATGCTCCTTTCACTTCCATCATTAGAGCCCATCCTCACTCTGTGCCACCTCCCTGGATTCTCATGGACTCCCTGGACGTTGTCCATCTCCACACCCTCCCTGGCATTTCCTGAGGGCCCCCAGATCCATACGTTGGCCTGGTTGTTGCAGAGTTCTCCCCTAATGTTCCCCAGAGGGAAACAAACATAACCACCCTACCTGCGAGTGTACCACTCTTCTCCCATATAATTACCACTGCCAGTGGTACCACTGTTTTTAGTAGCCAAAGCCCAAAACTTGGAAGTCACTCTGAAGTCTTCACCTTCCTAAGCTTTTTTATTCGCTTAACCAACAAACCCTCTGGATTTGCTCTCTTATCTAATTATGTCATCTCTCTATATGTATATTCTTTCTTCATCACTATTGCCACTGCTGAGCTCAGGACCACAGTGTGGTTCTTAGGTGATCATGGGAGGAGTGCTTGGGTGACGCAGTTGGTTGAGCCTTTGACTCTTGGTTTCGGCTCAGGTTGTGATCTCAGTTTGTGCTGAGATTGAGCCCTGGGTCAGGCTCCAGGCTTAGCACAGAGTCTGTTTAAGACTCTTTCTCCCTCTCCCCCTTCCCCTGTATTCTCTCTCTCTCTCTCTCTCTCCCCTAAATAAATAAATCTTTAGATGACCATGGGAGGATCTTCCCTTCATTTAAATCTCTACTTCCCTCCACTCCAATCCATCTTGCAAACTTCTTTCACTTCAGTCAATTTCCAAGACGCCAACCTGTCACTTAAGAGACATGCTTCAAACTACCTGTCATCTCTCTACTGACCTCAGAAAATGCTTAACCTCTATTACGAATATCTCTTTGTAAGCTGACTTCTTGGTTTTGCTAAGTACTTTCTCAAACACACTCATGAGTAAACTGTAATTTTCTCAACATCTTTTAAAAATATGCTTCAGTAGATTTTAGAGTCTAAGTAAAAGGTCATGGTTCCCTTTGAAGAGTATGGAGTAAAGATCACCAGTGTTGCTAATTAAGGACAATTCTTCATATATTATATGTCACAAAGAAGCATAGTTAATAAGGTTGGAATTATTTCACCAATAATTAGCAACTCTAATCATGACTTTCAGATAAGTAGATGATCCCCTCCTACTTCCTCAAGTGGGAAGACAGAGGGATGACCTTTCTGGGTCCATACAAACTGAAAAAATGACTAAAGTTTTTACAGTTCCACACCTGACATGACTACTGTGAGCATTGGGGCCTGGAAAACTTTCAAGCAAGTGTGACTTGTCAAGAGATCTGATGCTAGGAAAATCTCATTAATGATTTCATTTAAGTTCTGATTTTGTTCACTGTACTTCTAAGAGTAAGTCACCAGTATAATTTACTGGACAACTATACAAATGTGCTTAGACCAGACATAAAATAAGAATATGGGGCAACTTTCACAATTCCGTTAGTGTGGGGTTAGTTGATTTCATTTCATTCTTGCTGAAAATCTTTCAGTAAAGTCATTTATTTATTGAGGTCATTCCTCTTTTATCAGCATATACAATAGCATTTATCTTTCTACTCCCTGGAAAACTGGGATGTACAACCACATGATTTAAGCCATTTTCAAAATGATAAAGTTACATGCCAAAAAGTATGTAGAAGAGAGAGAAGAGATATGATAATCCTAAGATAATAATGAAAACATATTTATTTATCCTTCTCCCATCTGCAGTGAAAACTATAAGGGAATGAAAAAGAGGGAAACTTGTAACCAAAACTACAATATCCATGTAGAAAATCTGCCAAAGTCACTGAAAATATGGGCAAGAGACGGAGGACAAAGGAAGGGTCCCTGGTCTAGAGAATCCAATAGATTCTCAGAGAAAAAGGCTCTCTGGTAGCTGGCCCAATCTGAAGGACAAAAGCAAAGATCTTTTGTTTGAAACAGGATGTGGATACAGGGAATGCTGTGGTTGCTACCCAGTTGAATAGCCTGGCATGTTTAGGGACAGCAAGAGCACAGAAATCTCTGGGCAAGATAACTTTGCAAGACACAGGGCAAGGAGGCCCCCAAGTGGTGGTGCACAGCACTGCACTTCTAATCTTGGTTTGCTGGGATTTATCAAAGAAAAAACACCCTGCATTTGTCCACTCAGTACATAATTTATTCGAATGTGTGTCATGTGCCAAGCGTTAGCCTTCCAGGGGACATGAATGAACACAACAGACAAATATCTCTGTCTCTCTGATCTCCCCTCCTCCCCCTCCCCTACACACACACACACACACACACACATTCTTATTTTACTGGGTTTTAATGAAAGGCATGGAATCTTCCTACAGACATTTCTGTACACTATTGCTCTTTAAATATCTGTTCCAATAAGAACTCCTCTCATTCAAATACAAATAAGGAAACAAGAAAGAGAAGAGTTGCTCTATAAATATGCTGTAAAGGGGGAGAAAATGATAATGAACAGGAAAACAAAACCAAGACACATTTTAGGGGGAAAACATACACTTTTCTCATGGGGTCAAAAAGAGTGATTAATCAATTCCTCATGGAGTCAAAAAATATAGTAAAGATGATCTCTGTAAACAGAGCTCAAAACAAAGGCTCAAAAATACAGTCTTAAAGTTGCTTATTTAATTATTTAGGGATTTTCTGTGGCTCAGCAATGCTCTTGCACCAACTCTTCCTCCTGTTTGCAACTTGGACATTTCAAACTTTCCCGGTTCCTCTAGGATAGAGGCACTTGGTGAGGTGGGGACACTTTACTGCCTGCTAGCAGCTCTAGTTCAAGGTTAGGAGGTAGAGACATTGAATATACTGACCAAAATGTGACTAGGGAATTACTTGTGAATTTCAATTCATTCTACTCTCATATCTCATTATCTTGGGTGATTAGAGTTAGCTGTGTTTTTGTGATCGAGGAGAGATTTTCACGGTGCTGTTGGTAAAGTTATGATAAAGCAGAAGATAGACACTAATAGAATATGAAATTTAGTACATAATACAACATTATGCTGTCCTTTACATATATTTTTAAATATGCCAATAGTGTTTAACTCTCTGTATTAAAATATTATTTCCAAAAAATGAAGAGTTGGGAATAACAAATTATTCATTGAAAGATACAGAAAAGTGG
>NC_138375.1:8670158-8695479 GCF_054177405.1 Leptonychotes weddellii | reverse complement strand
AATTGTTTTAGACAAGAAAGGAATTATTTTCTTTATATCTAGAATCAATACTTTGTGTTCTATTACAATGCTTTATAAAACTAAAATATTTTTTAGTTCTTTGTTCATTTTGTACATCATAATAATGAAAACATTCATAAGAGCTGGAGGCACTAAGAAAAGTAGCAGAAATTGTTAAATGTGAAAAAGATGAATAAAATTTCAGAATCAAACCAAGTTTTAAGAATTATGCTTCTTAAAACTGGTGGTATTGCTTATACTCAACAAATCTGTTTTCGACCACATAAGATAGTCTGAAATTTTTACACTCAGAAATATTACTCTCAGGGCAAATAGCTTTTAATTAAATGCAACAAAATGACTTTAGCCACATCTTCCTCTCTGAGAATTGACATCTACAGTGGTGTCAACTACCTTAAGGAAGCCCATTTAAAGTTTATGGGTTTTTTTCCTCTCAAAAGAAATAATCAATCAATCAACCAACCAACAAACAAACAGCTTTTCCCTTTCTGAGTGACATAATTTTTTTCCTGTATGGATTTAGAGAGAGAACCAAGTGTAGGTCGAGCCCAGAAATTGGCCTGACTTGTTCAAAAACACCTAGAGACTCAGGCAGGAGACCTTTCTTCTATACAATTTGACTTTATTCTATATTCAAAAGGTAGTGTCAACATCTTCTTCCAGCTCCCACCAACCAACCTGGCGCATATAATGTGGAGTGACAAATGGCAAACAAACTAAGTAGGCAGACAGAACCCAGAGTGAAAGAGCTCCCCGCGGCACACGGGGTAACCCTCAGAACATGCAGGTGACAGGTATACCTCCAGCAGCAGGTGCCAGCATGAGAACATAGCCAGAATGGATGGCATGGATTAGACCATCAAGCCAGGCAGAAAGACACTCGGTGAGAGAATCCAGGATGCTGGGTCCAAGATGAGGAAGCCAGTAAAAGATCAAGTTTAGCCTAAGAAAAATAGGTGAATGGCTCTAATCCATACTTGGGAATGACTGAGAGCAGGGACAATATCTTAGTCATTCCTGTCTCATCCACATTTCCTGCTATAAATTTGTAAGACCAACTAAACAAGAGGTTAGGAAAGTTATGAACACTGGTTCCAGGCTAGGGAAAATGTATTACCTTCCTTAGTCTTGTACATTTTTCCTAGTGTGCAAGAGTGAGAGTCAGAGATTCAACCTACTACCAGTAAGGCAATTGATAATTGAAACTTTACGGTTTTTTGGTTTGTTTATAGTATGTTTCTCCCCCAGTCCTCCTATGGATGGAAAACCTACATTCAGTGACATGCAAAAATCTCAATTTTTTATTCATTGCATTTTGATAAACCTGTGTAACTGAACTATATATCAGGATATAGAATATTAGCAACACATCCCCCTTCCAAATTAATCCCAGCCCTCACCCACCTCCAGAGGCCACCACTGTTCTGGTTTCTTTTTTACATCATAGCTTAGTTTTTGCCTGTTCTAGAACTGCAACATGAATGCAGTGTGATATAATATATCCTTTTGTTTCTTTTTCTCACCAAAATATTATATAGATCCATCCAAGTAGTAGCATGTATTAGAAATCCATTCTTAAAAAAAAAAAATCCATTCTTTTTTATGTCTGAGTAGCATTCCATTGTATGAATATACCAGTTTCTTTATCCATTCTCCTATGGATGGATAACTGAGATGTTTCTAGTTTTTGTTTATTATGAAAAATGTTACTGTAGACTTTATTATACAAAATCTTTTGGGAATTTGTTTTAATTTCTCTGCTGTAAAAATCAAAGAAGATGGGTACATCTTTTTTATTTGTAAGAAACTGCCAGATATTTTCCAAAGTGATTGTGCCATTTCCATCCCAACCAATAATGTATGAGATTTCCAGTTATACCTCAATCTAGACAACATTTGGTTTTGTCAGTCTTTTGAATTTAAGTAAATCTGGTGGATATCAAATCTTAGTTTTAATTTTTAGTTCCCTGATGACTAATGATTTAGAGCATGTTTTCATGTGTGTTTTTTTCCCCATTCATAGATTGTCTTCTGTAACACATTTGTGAAAATATATTGCCTATTTTACTGATTTTTGTTACTCATTTTTGTTGGGTTGTAGAGTTCTTTATAAATCTGGATATCAGTCACCTGTCACAAATATGATTTTCATTGTTCTCTGTGGCTTGCCTATTTCTTTCCCTAACAGTGTCTTTTCCTAAGCAAATAATATTTATGAAGTCTAGTTTATTATTTTAAAACTTCCTGGTTTTAGCTTGTATGTTTAGGTTTGTGAACAATCCTGTATGGTTATTATTTTTATATTATAAATTTGTGTGGTTTTGTGTATTGTGTAAGGCAGGATGTGATGTTCATTTTCTCTGTATAGTTAGAGATCCAGCAAAAATTGATTAATAGATTTCTCATCACCCCCCCCATTGAATTGTTTTGGCATTTTTATATTTTTTTTAATGGTCTTAAAAATTTGGGTTTATTTCTGAGTTGTTTTCTGATTCACTTATTTGTCAGTTGTTATACCAGTAAAACAGTCTTTATTAATTTAACTTTGAAGTAAGTATGAGGTCAGATAGTGAAAATCTTTCAAAACTACTCTTTTTTTTCTCCAAAGATTGTTTTGGATATTTAGGTCCTTGCATTCTTATATTAACTTGATAATTACCTTGTCTATATCTTTAAAAAAGAAAAAAGGCAGCATCCTGATGCTAGTGTAATGATTCAGATCACATTGAATCCATCAAATTGTGGACAACTGGCAATTTAACAATACTAATTCTTCCAATCTCTGAGCATAGTTTTTTTTGTTGTTTTTTTTTTTTTGTCTTCTTAAAATCCTTAGTAGTGTTATATTGCTTTAATTGCAGAGGTCTTGCACTTATTGTCAAATTTATTCCTTAAATATTTTATGGTTTTGATACTATTATATTTGAATTTATTTAATTTTATTCTCTAATTTTTTTGCTGCTAGTTTATAAAAGTTTTTTTTTGTATACTAGTCTTCTATGCTGCAGCCTTATTAAGTTAACTTACTAGTTCTAATAATTATTCTGCATATTTCTTAGAAATGTTTATATAAACAATTGTGTCATATGCAGATGAACACAGTTTTACTTCTTCTTTTCCATCGTTGTAACTTTTATGTCTCTTATTTGACTTATTGCAATGGCGAAGAGCCCAGTACAATATTGAACACAAGGGGTGAGAAGGAGCATTTGCTTTGTGCCTAATCCTAAGGACAAATATTAATGATATTAGATGTTGGAATTTTTGTTGATGCTCTTTATTAGATTCAGGAAGTTTTCTCCTATTCCTAGAATTCTTATCATTTTATCATGGACAGGTACAAATTTTTTTCTTTTTTTTTTAAAAGATTTTATTTATTTATTTAACAGAGACAGACACAGTGAGAGAGGGAACACAAGCAGGGGGAGTGGGAGAGGGAGAAATAGGCTTCCCGCCGAGCAGAGAGCCCGATGCAGGGCTCGATCCCAGGACCCTGGGATCATGACCTGAGCCGAAGGCAGACGCTTAACGACTGAGCCACCCAGGCGCCCCTACAAATTTTCTTTCAAATGCTTTTGTACATTTATGGAAATGATATTATGGTTTCTCTTTTTTGTTCTCTTACCAAGTAAGTTGCACTGATCGAATTTCAAATATTAAGTCAATCTTACATTCCTGTGATAAACCATACTTGCTTGGTCATGATGTATTAACTTCTTTTACATATTGCTGAGTTCAATTGGCTAATATTATGCTAAATAATTTTCAATCTATTATCTATTTCCTCCTTTAATCCATTCAATTTTAGCACACATTTTTTGCAAGCTCTTGTATTAGGCACTTATATTATACATCCATGATTGCTATTGAGAATTGATTCTTTTATCACTATCCATCCATCTTTTCATTTTGTTCATTTACATTAAATGGACACCTTCTATGTATCAGGCACTGTGTTGGTGGCTGAAACAAAAATAAAAAGTAAAAGTCAGTCTTTCTCTCAAATAGTCCACAGTGTAGTTGTGGAGGAAAACAGCCAACTAACAATCAAAAGTTGGTGCAACGAGTCCTATATATTTTTTTTTAAAGATTTTTTTTAATTTATTTATTTGAGACAGAGAGAATGAGAGAGAGAGAGCACATGAGAGGGGGGAGGGTCAGAGGCAGAAGCAGGCTCCCTGCCGAGCAGGGAGCCTGATGCAGGACTCGATCCAGGGACTCCAGGATCATGACCTGAGCCGAAGGCAGTCGCTTAACCAACTGAGCCACCCAGGTGCCCCCAACGAGTCCTATATTTTAAATTATACATCATTTAATATGAGATCACAAAGAAAAATGCAGCTTTACAGAGGAATTGGCACTTGAATGATCTGTAAGTTTCATCTTGGTATGTGCATGCAGAATAACACTTTTGTGGACATTTCACTGTGTCACTCTGCCTGATGAGGGTAGTTACATAAATTTTGAGTAAAGATATTTTATCACTGGGATAATCCAATTTACTGATATTAAAAAGATTAATGTATTGCCTTAAATTCTTTTATGGACACAAACATATTTATCTGGTTACACCATTCTTAAAAAAAAAAATTTATCCACCTATAACCACCATAGTGTAGCTAATTAACAGAGATGAAGTAATTACAAATGTAGCTTCCCCTCCTTTAGATTGGGACCTTCTAACTAAATTGATACCCACCAGAGATACCCCTCTTGCAGAACAGAGCTCTGATTCAGCTGGGAGTTGTAATCTTGTGAGTTTGCCAATTGCAGTGCCCCCTGCAGGACTCGCACTTGCAGAGGTGGTACAGATGTTTTCACCAAGTAGCAGAAATGCTACCCTAGGCCCATAGATATCACTGTAATTTATCAAGTAAATGAAATATTATATGAGAGAGTCTCTCCCACCATCAATAAAAGAGAATGCAAACTTGATTTCCATATCAGGAACCCAAGAGAGATGGTGTCTACCTTTTCATGTGGGTTTCAATTTATGTCTAACTGACTACAGAAGTAAAGTTTCATTGCTGGAAAAAGAAACTGATGATTATCATGTTGAGAATTTGTGCCTGTCTACAAGCAGTTATAAATGAGGCAGTAATATAATGAGTCTGTCACCTAAAATCATCCATCACCTGTCTCATCATTAAGATAGCTTAATTTCCATAATCGCTAAATTGCATAACCACTTCTCAATGCATAATTATTAAATAGAGTTAAGCACTGTGTAGGCAAAGTGTCTGGATCATCAGTTCCAGGCACTGCGAAGCCTTAAAAGATGAAGCCCATGGCTGTGTCGTTCAGGCAGCAGCGTGTTTCTAGAAAGAATTAGTAAACTGAATGGCAAGAATGATATCCATGTTTTATAGGTTGTATGGTCTCTAAGCTCCAAATTGGTACATTTTGGTTGTTTTACACATCACTTCCTCCTTTTGTGACCGTTAAAACCCACTGAACTAATCATTCTGCAAATCCCTGGGAATCCACAGCTCTTGTCTTGATGAAAATTTATGTAAACTTTTCTTTCAGAAGTTAAAGGGTAATAATAAATAAGAAACCAACACATCTTTGAAATTTTAGGGAGTATATGAATATGATTATTAAAATAGATTTGTGATATTACTACGCTCAAAATATATACTGCATCGTAAAATAGGCAATTTACTTAAAAGTAATGTGGTCCATTTCCTTTTATCATGGGATCACAAAAGTTCCTAAGACTTTAAAAATATGTTGTTAAGACATGACAGTTTATAACCGTTACTTTGCAGGACACCTCTAGGTTCTTACATTCCTAATCAAGACTCATTTCTCACCAACTTTTGATGATTTAGAAGGAAGAAAAAATTATTTTTCCTCTTGATTTATTCTGCCTGTCTAATATACAACCCTAACTCTGAATTTTTATGAGGCTTTTTCCAAACATCCATTGGTACAGTGGATGGTGAACTCGTTTTTGGACTAATAAATTTTTCCTGTGAGTTTATACAAAATTATTGGGTTCTAGAGATTTCCATTTCATAAAATACTGAAACACAATGTTCTGTATAACAATCGGAGGGGAAATATTATGGGAGGTGGTTTAAATTAAATACATCAGCTAAGGAATGTCATAAAATTCATGTTCTTCCTCAGTGTTGTGTGAAACTTCTTACATAGCGGTAGATAACATCTGGATGTACCAACGCTAATTAAGCAAACACAGCAGGAAAGTATCTCCTTATTGCTAATCCACCTGACACCTGCAAATTCCTCATTAAACCATACATACCAATGAGAAGAATTAGCAAAGCCTACCACTACCCTTCACGGCTAAACATAACAAATCTAATAATGTGTTTAAATCTAGACTCTCAACTACCTTGCTTTACTTTTTTTTTTTTTCTATTTTCTAAATTTTTAATGTACAAAAATACACACACAGTTTGCGTACTACTTTTATCATGTAACTGTTAAATTTAGTATGTAACTTTTGATTCGAATGTACACTATTTTAGGCTTTGATTTTTAATACAGTCAGAAATAAGGCCAATTATTTTTCCCTTTAGGGATGTGTTACTTCTTTCCCAAGAAAAATAGTCCAGAAAGGGACCCACATATCTCTTATACTTGAGAAATATTTCTTGGTGAAAAAAAAGGTGTTTTATCAACAAATAAAGCTTGGTACATTTCATTCTTTTATCTAACTTGAATGGTTACATAGTAACACATTAATTTCCCTGAGAATTGCTGCAGTAAAGACTCTTGTCTTCTTTGATGATGACCCTTTTTTCCTACTGAAATACCTATTAGAAGAATTAACTCTTGTGCAACATATCCTAGAATATTCACTGGTTTCAATTTCATTTAGTATTTGCAAAAAAGAATCTCAGGTAGGGGCACCTAGGTGGCACAGTCGATTAAGTGGTTTCCAGTTGGGTTGTGATCTTGTGGTCCTGAGATCTAGCCTGGGGTCAGGCTCCATGCTCTGTGGGGAGTCTGCTTGAGATTTTCTCTCCTTCTCCCTCTGTCCCTCCCCCAGTTGTGTGCATTCTCTCTCTCTCTCAAATAAATAAATAAATCTTAGAAGAAGAAGAAGAAAAAAAGAAGAAGAAGAATCATCTCGGATAGTAAAGCTAAATAGCCCCTCATGATACCAAGGTCCTGTCCGTTTGAAGGGCTGGCATGCCTAGCCCAAAATGCTGAAAACTCATGAAATGCCTACCATCTGGCAACTGCAAAACTGGTATGACAGGTATGAATCCAAACAGGCCATGTCTTTCAACCCCTAAAACCTCCTTAAAAAAAAAAAATGCAAATGCCCTTTATGCAAATGTAATGCTAAGTGAGTGTCTTTCTTCTTTTTTCTTCCAAGTTTGTATTTAAATTCCAGTTAATTAACATACAGTGTAATATTAATTTCATGTGTAGGATTGAGTGATTCATCACCTACATACAACACCCAGTGCTCATCACAAATGCCCTTCTTAATATGCATAACCATACAGTCAAGTAGAAGAGCAAATCTATCAGGACTACTAGAATGTTATAATTTCCCTGGCTTTGATGGGTTGTAAAACTGAAGAGGTGTCCTTCTAGGCTATGTACTTTATTCTACAGATGACAGAATAATCTGTCTTTATTACTCTTAAAAGTTGCACCATCCTTTGTGTCATGCAATGTCAGCACTTCCTTTGATGAAGCATGCAACCAAAGATTAACATCTAACTTAATTTTATTTTTTAAATTTTTAATTGATCATTTCCTCTACATGATAGTTGTACTAGGTATAATATACCCAGTATACCATTCAATCAATTTTGACACATTAATAAACTCATAAAAATCCTACTCCTATAAAGAATTCTTTTATGCTGTCCCCAAGACCACCCCCCCAGGTTTAGTTTCTTGCTAGGAGAATCCCAGGACTCAGTATGTTGTACTCATAGCAGTGGTTTATTACAGTAAAAAGATACAAAGCAAAAATCAGCAAAGAGAAAAGGCTCCTGACTAGAGGAAACCAGGCACAAGTTTTCGAGAATCCTCGACCAGTGGAGTCACACATGCCAAGTTTCATTACCTGCGTAGAGAATTGTGACAGCACATGTGGAATGCTGTCTCACAAGGAAACCCAGTGGAGATTCAGTGCCCATAGTTTTTCCTGGGGTTGATCATGTAGACACAATCTGCCTAGGATGTATGAAAATTTCAGCCTCTAAAAAAGCGGTCATTCAGCATAAACCACTTATGGTTTGCACAAATAGCTTAGACCAGTGAACCATTCCTAACAGAGAATGATGGGAACCATCCTGAAATGCAAATTCCTGGATGCCAGTCAAGGGCCAACCTTGCAGGCAGGCGTTGCAAAAGATAGTAGAGGTTATCAAGGAAGAGTGGCTTTCAGGAAGGGCAGGATCCAGCCCTTGGGAGAGGGATGACACTAAGGTAGAAAACATGGTAATTTGGTGGTAATATGTTTCCAATGTGGTAATATGTTTAGTATTTTTAGATGGCTATAAATTTTAAATTCCAAACCAAAGATATTTTAATTTACTTAACAACATTATCACTCCACTAGGGACCTGGGACACTACAAAAATGAACAGGAGGAAAATTCTGTTCTTACATTGTCTGTTGTCTAGACTGGCAGTTACAGCCAGCCCTGTGACAATTCAGCAGATTGTCTGAAGTGGACAAAAGGGGGACACCTGGGTGGCTCAGTCAGTTAAGCGTCTGCCTTCGGCTCAGGTCATGATCCCAGGGTCCTGGGATCGAGTCCCGCATCGGGCTCCCTGCTCCGCGGGGAGCCTGCTTCTCCCTCTGCCTCTGTCTCTCTCTCTGTCTCTCATGAATAAATAAATAAAATCTTTAAAAAAAAAAATAAAAAAATAATAAAGTGGACAAAAGGCATTCTGAAAGGCATGCTGAAGACAATTACATATTTCATTTTAAAATAAAAAATGTTTTCCCCATTATATTTTCATTTTCCTTAACTTCTTGATAAGGAAATTTATCCGACAATTATTTAGTCAGAAAGCTAAATGCCAGGGTTCAAACCTCAATCCACCATTACTACTCTGCCTATCCAGGCAGGTAAGAGATTGAATAGAGGGTACTTGGTAGCCAAAACAGAAAATAGACTTCATAACTCATTTATCAATTACAATTTTTAAATTCTGATCCTAATAGTGTTATTCTAATTGAATTGTATTCATGGATTAGAAGATGCAGTATTGTTAAGATATTAATATTTTCCCAAGCTGACCTATATATTTGTTTTAATTCCTATCAGAATTCCCACAACATAGATGATAGATAGATAGATGATAGTTAGATAGATAGATAATAGATAGATAGATAGATAGATGACAGATAGATAGATAGATAGATAGATGACAGATAGATAGATGATAGATAGATAGAGGTGATATAGATATAGATATGGATATAGGTATAGAGATTTAGATATTTTACAAACAAGCTTTAAATTTTATTTTGAAAGGCAAGTGAACTAAAATAGCCCAAATAAATTTTGAAAAAAGAATAAAATTGTCCTGATTTCAAAACTTACTAAAACAGTAAAGCAATAAGGTATACTAATGAGGGAAAAATATACATATTGATCAATATAACTAAATAGAATATCCAAAAATAGACCCACACATTGATTTTTGGCCGAGGTCAAGACCAATTCAATGGAGAAAGAACAGTGTTCTCAACATGGTGCTGACACAAGTATCCATATGACAAAAGAATGAACATTGATTCTTACCTCATATATTATACAAAAATTAACAAAATTATTTGGTAGACCTAATGTAAAACCTTAAACTATAATGCTTTTAAAACAAAACACAGAAGAACATCTATCATGGGTAGGCAAATATTTCTTAGATATACAAAAACCACAATTGATAATAATAAAATTGATACATTTATTAAAAAATGATGACACTAAAAGAAAGTGTACAGAGAAGCCACAATTGGAGAAAATATTAGCAACCCAAAAAGAACTTGTACTAAGAATATATAAAGAACCCTCAAAAGTCAATAATCAAAAAATAAGCTATCCAATAAGAAATGGGTGAAAGCACATGAAAACATGTTCAACAGCATTAGTTACTAGGGAAATGCAAATTAAAACCACAATGAAAAAAAAAAAACACAATGCAATACCAAAATACATCAGTAGAATGGTTTAAAAGAACACTAGAAAAAATTTTGATTTGATGGGAATATTCTATATCTTGATTATGGTGTGGCTCCATGACTGTCAAAATTCTGTTAAAACAAAAAAAAATTAAACCAAAAAGGCTAAATTGTACTGAATCTCAATAATACCTTCGTTAAAAAAAAAAATTATGACTGAAAAACAATAGTCATTCACAGATGAAATTGAAAACTAAACATTTTATTTGGCTTTTGAAGTATGTTCTCCAATTTGATGCCCCAAATTGTAAATGTTTAGAAAATTGAATAAATATGGTATAATTATCACATGTGAGTAAGAATTATCTTATGTAAGCCTATGGATGGATAGATGATTATTGATAGATAAGATATGGTTATGGGGATACATATTCATCTTCAACATGTTTTTTTCTCATAAACTTTTTAAAATAGTGATGGTTAAGCCAAAGTAATCACTAACAAGTTATAGTCATCTGAACTAAGCTAAGTAATAAAAACTCTAATAAAAGACATAACTCTAATTTAAAACAAAACAAAATGAATATAATCTAATGCTGTCACCCTGAGCCATTTAAGGAAGTGAATGACTTCTCAATATTTTAGTAACTACAAGAGTACTGGATTTAAATAAAGTGCTTTGGCATATCATGAAAAGTACATGTATTAAAACACAACATTTCCTATAGGCTACTAATAATCTGGCCTCTATTTTTTTTTTGCAAAAGTTTTTATGTACATTTCAGGTTATGTATGGTTTTCTCTTGCTTCTAATTTTAAGAACAAACCTATATTTTTGCTTTACATTTGATCTTTACATTTTACAGAAGAGCACAATGAAACACAGAAAGTTTTACCAAGATTGACAATTTTCAGTAATGGGGCAAGGATTTGGAACTGGCAGTCTGAATCTACAGTCCTCCCTCTTAAAGACTGTAGAATGCCATGAAGAAAAATTCACTGTGAATTTTGTGATAGATATATTTATTTATCCATCTGTGAAATGCTGTTTGATATTTGACCTTCTGGGGCTAGAGCTCAAGGCAATACATATCAAATCACACCCATTAAGGATACACTGGGGATAGTTAATGAGAAAACATCTCAAGGAGTTATTTTACCAAGTGGTCGAGAAGGTGAAGGAGACAATTCAAGAATGAAATGCATCTCCAAGAACCTGGCATATGAGGAAGCAATCAGTCTTGGAGTCCGACTGGAAACACAGAAACCTTGCTGTGGAAGTCAAGCGAAACTCACGCAAAGCAAGAAGTCCAACTATGCCAGGTCTCCTTGGGCTTCCCTGTGTCTAGTTAGTAAGACGATGCATTGTAAGATATACATATCTTACATATACTTATATATACTAGAAGAATCATTTTTATCACATCTACTCTTATAAAATATTTTACATTGAGCAAAACAATGCAGATCTTCTTACCTCTATTTAATGGTGAAGAAATGGAAACTCACTTGCTGGCCAAGTATATAAATTCCAGAAGCAGTTCAATGTTTGAACTTTCCATGAAGTGTTCTTTCCCCTTGACCAGATTGCTTCTTGTTTGAAAAATTCTAGAAACACGGATAGCTAATCCTTAATGTGGAATTAATTTATTGTTAAGGTGTCTGTGCTGCCACATTTAATTAACTTTGTGTATGACAAGCAAGGAGTGGTAAAATCTTGGAGTGCTGATACTTGTACTTTTTAACTTAGCTGAAGCTTTTTAGGGCCTTAGATTGATGGCCTACAGGATGCAGTTGGTATCCCTGGAGTCAAGGGCTAACACTGAGATTGTGATGATACCAAAGCAGCTTAAATAACCCAGAGTCTAAATTATAAATTCTTTTTTTAAGATACCTGCTTTGATTTTTCATTTACCAGGAAATTTCATAGAACATCCGTGGTTTATCTCCCAATTACACGTATGTATGTATTTATAGTTAAGCAAATGTATTCAATGAAATATATAGATTTTATAGGTGATTTTATGTATACTGTGATACATGCAATGTTCCCACTTCTCACCAAACCTGCTCCACTCAGACTTCGGTATCTTGTTTAATGGAACTTGTTGGGAATTTTTCCAATAGCTTGGTTTGTTAACTCCAATTTCCCACACCCCAAACATCAGCATGATCTGCCTTCAAAATATGTCCTCCTCTGATCACTTGTCACACCTTGCCAGGCAAGTCCACCCTGGGCCAAGGTCCTTTGTCTCTCACAAGGCCTACCCTAGCAACCTCCCTCCTTCTTCCCTTTTATCCCTGTTTGGCTCATTGTAGTCCAATCTCCATGCAACCACCAAAGGGACATTCTAAATTGTACATTATATTTTGTATGTGCTATCTTCCCACTTGTAACTCTTGAAAGGCTTTCCATTACATGCAACATTATATTTGAAATAAAATCCAACTACATACCCATGGCCAACAAAGTCCCACAACATCTATCCCTGCTAGCCCTTCAATTCTATCTTCTATGCCCCTTGACCTTTCTCAAGATAAATCAACAGGGCATCCCCATCCCCACCTCAAGGCATTTACAGTTGCTGCAATTTCTGTAACATACCCTTCCCCCCACATCTCCCCAGAGCTGAAATATTTCTTACCCTTCAAGTCTGATCAGAAGTTCCCTGTACAGATAGCTTGTCCATAACCAACTAATGAAAAAACATATTCTTCCAACTACCATGTGATCACATCCTGTTACCCTTCTTCATTTTCCTTATGGCAATTCTTATTGCCTGAAATGACATTTATTTACTGTCTTTCCACTAGATAGGAAGTTCCAAGATGGCAGTGACTCATTTGCCCTGTTCCTTAGGAAATACTCAATGCTTTGAACAATACTTGGATTCTCCAAGGGGCTTACAGTGGATGCCAGTAGTGGTCTGCCCAACCTCTCCTCTGACAAGTGCATCCATCCCCCAGCTGAAGTGAGTGTTGGCCGAGAGTAGTTGTTTTCTCTGAGGCATTCCCTCACTCTCACCTGAGGGCTACACATGCCCTACCACGTGTAGATCTTGGCCAGTGATCACTGACAGAGTACAAAAGTCCATCCACCTTGCACCAACCAAAGTAGGGTGATGAATACTTCAGTCAATTTGTGCTTAGGAGCTTCTCCCTAGGATTAAAGCCAGTCCCCAGCTGAGACCCCCTTCTTCCCTAGCTCCCCTGCCGAGGGCACTCCCTCAATAAACCACTCAAAGCAGAATCAGCATCTCAAGCCCTGCTTCTAGGGAAGCTGAACTAAAGCAGCGTTCAGTAAATATCTTGTGATTGAATGGCTATGGACATATTGCCAAGCAAGCCAAGTTAATGAGGGCAGTAGATTTGGAGGCTCCTGTGGACCTGAAAAAAGTCTTGAACATGAAATGTTTTTATATTGGTTTGTCTCAACTTTTCTAAAAGCCTCAAAAAGCAACATCTATTTTTTAAAAAGAAGGAAAGAAAGAACAAAAGAAAAAAACAACTTTCCTAGTCACATATTCTTGAGAAACATTTCATGCTCCCACAAAATGCCTAGGGATTGGTATTAGCATATTAAAGGACCTAAAAAAAAACTTTAAGCCCCTATAAAATATTCCATACACTAATTCCTGGAAACTGTGAATATGCTATTATTAGATGGGGAGGGGGATTGGAGTTGCAGATGGAATTAAGATTGCTAATCAGCCGATTGGGGGGGGAGGTGCCAAGAACAGTGTAGGTGGCCTCTGGAAGCTTGAAATTGCGGAGAGTGAATTCTCCCTGGGGCCTCCAGAAAGAACACAGTCCAGTTGATACCTTGATTTTTAGCCAGTGAGACCCACTCTGGAATTGTGACCTCCAGAAATGTAAGATAATAAATTCGCATTATTTTAAACCACTTCTGCAATAATTTGTTACAACAGCAGCATAGAATTGATACATGCAGCAAATAAGCTAGTTAACTTTTTTTGAATTCATTGTTATGTTCATCAAATTTATCGGATGAAGAACCATATTTTCCTTAAATACCTGCTAATATTTCTTGATTTCTTATTAAATGTACATTTTAAAAATATAAATGTTACTATTATTATATCTAAATTAAATTAAACTCAATTTCCTGAAATGCAGAAAAGTCATTTTACAAGATAAGTCAATCTTGTAAACTGTTCACAAATTATATCATACAGAGAGAAAAATCATAATTAAATATTAAAAGGTACATGGCACCAACCTTGGTTTGTTGCAAATAATGAAAATATATTTTCTGTTATTTTTTTCTATAATGGTTGTGTCATTTTGTAGATCTGGAGTCACTCCTTTAGAATAAATATTGATTTTTAAATGATAGAAAATGATCTCATTCACCATGTAAAATACAGTGAGGACCTTTAAACAAGTAGTATCAGTATATTAGCTTCTAAAGCCTTTGGAATGAAGGGGAAGTCTAAGTAGCCATCTTCCAAAACATCCAATACTTTGTCACAAAAAATTTTTTCAACAGTTGATGAATAAAGTCAGTTATATCTTCTGTGTCCTAGAGTGTTTACCATTTCAGAGATTCTTTATTCTCATCTTTTGGCCTTGAAAATATACCAAAAAAAAGGAAGGAGAAGAATGAAAGAAGGAAGGAAGGAAGGAAGGAAGGAAGGAAGGAAGGAAGGAAGGAAGGGAGGAAGGAAGGAAGGGAGGGAGGGAGGAAGGGAAGAAAGAAGAAAGAAAGAGAAAGAAAGAAAGAAAGAAAGAAGGAAAGAAAGAAAGAAAGAAAGAAAGAAAGAAAGAAAGAAAGAAAGAAAGAAAGAAAGAAAGAAAGAAAATGTCCTTGATCTTCAAACTACCCTCTTTCTCCACCACCACTGACATTCTTGAAAAGGTGTCTTATGTTCACTAACCACCTTCCATCCGTTGTGATCTGGCATTTACTCGCCCTCCTCTTCTGACTCCCCTCCTGCCACTACCACCAGCGATTCAGATTCCAAGTTAGGGGATGTCCACGTAGCATTTGACACAGATCAGCAGGGCTCCAGGCAGACGTGGGAGATGTGTTTTGGGTATAACCCCTTGTGTGGACAGAGAGGTCTTGAGTGGCACGAAGCAGTGTGAAAGCTAACATGTTTAAGAGTGTAGATCTGCTGTGGCAAAGTTTTGGTGGAAATGGAAACCATTTTAATAGACTAGATCTATAGTCTCAGTGAATGTTTGTAGACAGATTACTAAACTTTGTAAGTTTTCAGGCAAACAGTTATACATAGGGAATTACGTCTCTTACATAATTAAATCTTAAAAAATTAATTTTTCTAAGTTAAGGACTTCTATAGCAAGTAATTCTTTTGAAGCTGAGCTTATTGTTTGTGACTCTCAGTTCAGGCTCAAAAATTGTATAGTAAGATGTGTAATAAACTTCCAAATTCTTTACAGAACTCAATAGCACATGTTATGGTATAAGTTCTTCCTTAAAACTGAATCAGGTACTAAGGTACCCATAGAGATGTTCAATTTATGAAATAATACATTAGGTAGAAAGGGGTGTTAATTCAAAAATAAAATTACTATGATTTGATAAAATTCATTGATCTCTGGGCTTTATAACTGTATGCCCTCTAAATAAATGAGAATGTGCAGAATATCCTAATTAAAGCACATGTACACTTGCACAATTATAAAAAATTTAAAGGAAACTGTGGCTTTATTCCATTTATTACTCTTTCAATCAATTTTTCTTTGTGAATTAGCCAAATGCTAACTACTAACTAATAAAGTTAGAAAATTTATATATACTTCCAATTTCAAGAGAAAAGCTAAATGCTCAAAGGCGTCAAAATTATTGATGTTATAGAACAAATGATCTTCTAAGAGACTGAGGCACAGCCGGTCATGTAATTTGTCACATCCTTGCTCAAAATTAAAAGCCACATCTTTGACACGTTGTACCTTTGCCCAATTGACATTTTCAAAACAAGCTGTGCAGTTAAAATGTCCAAGCAATCACTCTATATCACTAAATGCTTTATTATTTTCTTAATCTGAGGTTTTTATTCTTCAGAGAAGGAAATCTGGTTAGTGTAAAATAGTTAACATTCTTGATAAAAAAAAAAAATACTGAATACCTGCATTTTATTACCAGGAAAAATAAAGCAAGTTCTATTTTAGCATATAAACGTTTTAACTTTTAGGACATTTTAATTTTATAAATGGACACACAAAAATAACTATTTCAAACATACTGAAATATAGTTCCTTCTTTTTGTGTGTGAAAATGTGATAAACTGGAATGATTCCATTTTCTATGGTTTGAATGACAAAGTACATTTGTGGAAGTAGCTGAATGAAAATGAGACATCTAAATGGTTAACAGATTTAATAATAATGAAGTTGTAAATATTAGTATTCCAAGTTTACATCTGTGTTTTCTTATTCTTTTATAAGTAGCTGCTACTTGATTAAACATCCTTTAAACAGGCAATGTCATTTATAAAAATCTAACTTCTGCTCCCTGCCAAAAAAAAGCATTTTAGAAAAGAGATGGTAAAGCAGAAGAAATATTTAAACCATACCAAAGAAAAATGAGATTCCAACCATAAATTGGAAAGTATAAAAGTTTATAATCTAAGGACTCATAAAGAAAATGTGAAAGTGTTTTTGTACTGCAAGTTACTGAACTTTGCAATTGTATTCCTGCTGAGCAGAAGGTAAATTGACCTAAATTTTATAGACTCTCCAATTCTGTGTAGTAGAGATTGGCTTGGAAAAAATAGAGTTGGAGAATTATCGTTCAATTGCTTGGGGAACACAGCTTCAATTGGTATATTTGATTTATTAATATTGATTTTTGTATCAACTTCACAAATCCACATGTTTATTTTCCACTTTGAAATAAATTATCCCTTCTTTTGAGGGGGGATAGATTTTTACTTGAAGTTTTGCTGATGAACTGGTATCAAGAAAATATTGAGCTAGTATTTTATGAAATCTACAATGCAAAGCCTTAGAGAGAAGAAAACAAAAGAAAAGAGTAATTTACTATCAGGAAGAATGAGCTCTGGGCAGGTGGAGAGGGACTTCTCGGGAGAATGAGTGCCAGGAAACTTAGTGGGGCAGCAGAGAGGACAGCTTTCAATTCTGCTGAGTGCTGGGATCAGAAGTGACTGATGGCAAAGCAAGAGAAGCATAGACCATTGTGCAGGTGATGAGAGAAAAATGTATAAATTAAGACCCTGTGGCAGAAGAGTAGGAAATAGTACAGATACCACTGTCCAGAGTGAACCTGCTGGACTTTCCAAGTAGATACAATACTGCTGTAGGAGGAGTGTCAGAAAACCATACACCCCTGCACCCAGCCCTATATCTACTCTGGCTTCTCACAGGTTCCTTGGTCTCCAGGTCCCCCATACTCAACCTACTTTCCTCCCAAAGTCCCATCTGTGGGGTCTAGAACCCGAGTCAGCAGTGATATCTATCCTTCGGAACAATGTACACAGTTAAGTCATTCGAAGATAAAAGGAGGACAATAAAAAACTTATGTCTTTTCCTATTCCTCCATCCTGCTTTGACAATAGCAAAGGAATCCTCTTTCCAAGAGACCACCTTTCTGGTTTCAAGTTGCAGTCGGGCTGAAAATGCCATCAAGATGACTAATTACATCCTGTGAGTAAATATCACCATAAAAGCCTTGCAGCCATAAGTCCGGTTCCCAGGCCTCTGCTGGCCAAGAAGAAATCATCTATGGATTACATAATCAACCAGCAAAATGTCCAAAGTTTCAACACGACGTGACCAAGAGGATAACTGTGCAATTTACCAAGAAACAAGAAGCAAAAAGAAGGAATGGGAACAGAAGAGAAGGGAAGGACATAACCACTGTGTTCTTGGTGCAGACTCCTGGTGCAGAAAGGTAGGGCGTCGTAGGCAGGTCCTGTGCAAATGAGCCTCAGGGTGAAAGCTTCTCTTTCACCCAAAGCAGCTGAAATATGCCTTGTATCAAGAGGAAGATAGCCGTATGTTAGTGTGTGACAAAGAAGTCTTACTCTTTAGATTTCCCAGGACATAAAATGAAATCTTAGGTTCTTGGTTCTTAGAAATCTTTTCTTTTTGGTGGGAGTGGGGGGGATTGATGTGAGGTCTGAATTTGAAATAAATAAGGCTAGTAATTTTTTTAAAGATTTTATTTATTTATTTGAGAGAGAGACACAGAGCGTGAGCAGTGGAGTGGGGGAGGAGCAGAGGGAGAGGGAGAAGCAGACTCCCCACTGAGCGGGGAGCCTAACATGGGGCTCGATCCCAATCTGGGACTCTAGGATCATGACCTGAGCCAAAGGCAGAAGCTTAACTGACTGAGCCACCTAGGCGCCCCAAGGATAATAATTTTTAAAAAGAAAATTAAATTGATTACCATATTACTATTTGAATAAATATAATTTATTATTATTCCATATGAGGTCTTTATAGTCGACCTTAAAATTCATGTTTCCCAGTATCTGTTCAATTCCATATTTAACATTACTTCAACTTAATTGTACTTCATAAGTTTACAAAAAAGTTCTTTTTTTAAGTATTAATAGTGAATAAGAGGTTGGTATTTCCAGATTCTCTATTTGGCATTGTACAATTTCAATCATAATGAGAGTCAGGGACTCATCAGTACTGGGAATTCAAAACTCCTGAGATATACGGAATAGAATCTTGACACGGGAGGAGAGTATCAATAAAAATTCAGGTGTTTGGTATGACTAGCCAAAGTTACAAAACAAGTTTTATTAATTAGAACCTTAAGTGATGTTGTAAAGAAAACTTGGGGAAGCATTCTTCACCACTTATATTTAGTTAATAATGCAATAAGCTGTTCCTGACACCAGACAGAAATATCTGCCACAAACAAGGGCCTAGCAAGCCAATTAATGCTAAATTCTTACCAATGGTAAGGCTGCGTGCTATACCACTATTGAAGATGATGTCACTATAGATAATCTATATAGCATATATCATTTGCTAGTTGCTGGTCTAAGCACTTAACATGAATTCACAGTGATATCATGAAGTAGGGCATAATCACATCCCCTTTTATCACATGAGAAACAGAAGTTCGGGAAATTTAATTTGCTTGCCAGGAGTCACATAGTTACCACGTTTGCAGGACTGGATTCCAGACTGTCTGGCTTCTGAGTCCAAGCTACTGCATGAGGCTTTAGCTGATAATACCCTAACACATCATGTCTTATTGTGCCTACACTATTTTTTTTCCAAAATATGAAAAGAATTCTATCTTTTATTCATATAACAAATTAAAATACAAATTAAAATTTTGGAGGAGATTATTTTAATGGTATCGCTCAATAATGATATTTTTCTTCTCAGAATTGATATGATTAATTTTAAGAGTTTTAGACGATAATTCACATAAATAGAATTTAAACTTACAGTTAAATCTTACAGATTACAAGTTTATTCATAAGACTTCTTGTTAGTACTGAAACAATATTCCTTTTCTCCTCTAAATCAGCACACTATAATGGCAATTGTAGAGATTCATTTATTTAAGAATATTACTGAATATTCCTTATGTACTAAGATAATTTCTAGGAATATCCAGCCAGATATGAACAATGAATATTTAAATACACAGATGGAGAAGAAAGAATTTACTGAGAACTTGGGGAAAAAATAAATATATCAATACATTGCAATTCATATACTGCTTGCTAAAAAAAATTACACAAATATATTTGAGCTTGGGTTCACTCTCATTTGTCAATGACAACAGAAAGCCATGCGAAGAGAATTCAAAATGCAGGAGTTTAAAGCAGCATCTCTTTGCCCTCCACTGAGTGATACTTTCCACGACAATGTAACTCTGTTTAAAAAGATGTTCCTCCGACTAATTATGTGTAATGAGTGCCTTGTAAAATTCATGAATTCTTTCAAAAAAAAAATGAAAAATGAATATTTTCATCAAATAGTAACTGGAAAGAATATCAATCTCTAACACAGAATTACTACACGTCTATAAACCCCCTTATGGCATTTTCTCTTCTTGTTGGTTAGTTGGTTGTTTTTCTTACTGCTACTGTGGTTCATTCCACCAAGAGTTTGAACTAAACAGTGACAATAAAGACAAAGAGTTACATCCAAAGCATTTGCTGCAGTGAATGCTGCCATTTAAAAGTAAATAAATAAGATTTAAAAAAAAACAAGTTTCTGGGCCTCTGATTTTTCATCCTATGCCCCAACTATAAAAGAATAAGGCAGCAAAGAGCATGGGAACTGTTCTTGAACGGGAACAAAATAACTTTTGTCCTGGTTACACTTCTAAATCACTTTCACTTGAATAATTTACTTCTAAATTAAACATCACAAAATCAATGTTTCTTCATCATTTCTCTGGAGTGTACTGGATCCCAAAGCTATTACAAGTATTTTTGAAACAAAAACAGGAGAGAAAGGAAAAAAGAACCACCGGGGAAAACTACAAAACATCAGTGATTGGATGGTGTTGACAACCCACAAGGCAAATCTCTCAATGAGATTTTTCAAATCATGAACTTATTTCACAGGGTGTCAGGAAAAGTAGAAAAACAATCACCCACATGAATAAAAAATTACATGTTATGAGTACCAAGAAAGAACAATGTATAAATGTTCATAAAAGGGGGGCCTGCCTGTGTTCAGGAAGGATTCCCTCTGAAAGGGGGGTTAGATGGGAGAGGGGAACGATGAGGGTGTTGTTTTGTGCTTTACCCAATCACCAACAGCGATGCTAGGAACGTGGACACATTTCCCCAGATGTACCACAGCATTGCTGCAGGTCATGCACCTCAGGGTGCTAGGGGTGTAACTTCAGGTTTTAAGGCTGTGAATATTTTCACACTTACTAGATTTTTGCCCCATTATTTTCCAAAGCACATATTCTCATTTACATTTACATTTCCACAATGCAATTTACATTTCCACAATCATTTCTATGGTCTCCATCCTCACTGATACTTGAAATTATTCAATTTTTAATTTATTGCCAATCCGATAAGCATAAAATGGTATTTTTTGATGGTTTTTGCATCTCCCTGACTACCTGTGCATTTGAGAATCTCTCATGTGTTCATTGGCCATTCTCATAGTCTCTCCTTTAAATTTCCTGTTCATTTATTTCTCCTGGTTTTCTATCAAGCTACTTGAATATGTTTACTTATATTTAGATCATTCTACTTTATGAATATTGTTTATTGCATTGATGTTTTGCAAATATAGTTCCTAATCATGGCTTTGCTATTTATATTTCAGTTTTGAATTACCTGAAATGAGTTTGGCGAATATAGCAAAAACATCCAGTTTCATTTTTTTACATATGGATTACTAATTGCCCTCGCACTCTTTACTTAATAATCCGTTCTTTCCCACCTGATCTGTGTGGGAAATCCAAACCTTGTCCTGTATCAAATTCTTTATGTGTGTGCCACTTTTAGCATCTTTATTATACTTCTCTGTTCAGTTTGCCCATTACGGGGTCAGTACCGAACTGTCTTAATTATGAAATTTTAGGTCGTTATACCTAGAGGATGACTTCCTTCAATGTCTTCCTCTTTCCTTCCTTCCTTCTTTTTTCCTTGGAGGAGTTTAAAAAGAATTGTAGTTTTAAAATATCACTATGACAGCCTAGGGAGGGCCAAGAGTAAATCTGAGGAAACCATTAAGAAAATCAGTCAGGTGAGGGGGGAAGGTGTCTGACACGAAGGAGGTGGTAATGGAGACCAGGGGAGATGAATGGATGTAATAGATACTTAGGAGGTAAGATGAAGGTGATGGTTGATTGACTATGTTTGATGAGGGAAAGAAATGGATGATGGATGACCTCAATACTCTTGCTTGAAGAAATGCACGAATGAGAGTGCCATGCCTGGAGACAGAGAATACCAAAAAATGGTAAAGAAGATCTGTTACTTATTCAGGAACTAGCAAATCTGTGACTCAGCCAGCATTAGTCGAGGGTTTAACCCACCAGAAAAGAACCATAGTTGTTAGCTAAGATTCACTTATGTTTCCTAATTGTCCCTGCACTTGATATACTTGCTGTTAAAAAAGATAGAATTGTTAGCAGGTGGGTAGTCCTTGAATACAAGAGGTTGACAGATAAACTGTCATGGTGTATATTCTGGTACTATCTCTTAATTATTAAAATGGTTTTTATTTTGAAAAAAAATGTATTCTCTCCACAAAATATGAATTTCAGATTCGTCCTAGCTAGATTTTATCTTCTAGGGACACTTTCCACCCTATTATTCTATTTATTGACATTCGACGAAATCAAGAATTATGCCATGTTAGAACAGGAAGGAATTTAAAGATAGTTATCTCCTCCACCTCCAGCATGGCAAGCGAAGCAGTTGGGACTTAGACATTAAGAGTTTAGGCTCTGGGCGCCTGGGTGGCTCAGTTGGTTAAGCGTCTGCGTTTGGCTCAGGTCATGATCCCAGGGGCCTGGGATCAAGCCCCACATAGGACTCCCTGCTCAGTGCAGAGCCTGCTTCTCCCTTTCCCTCTGCCATTCCCTGCGATTGTGCCCTCTGGCTCTATGTCCCTGTCAAATAAATAAATAAAATCTTAAAAAAAGAGAGTTTAAGCTCTAAGCTAGACTGCCCAGGTTCAATCCTCTCCTAAGGCTTATATGATTTGGCAAGTTATTTAACGCTCTCTGTCTCAGGTTTCTCAAATTGCAGTGGTAATATTATCATTTCCTCATATAATCGTGATTGTGATAAAACGTGTTTACGTATGTGACCGTCTGAATTGTGCCTGGCACATAGTAAGTGGTCAGTAATATTGGCTGCTTTCTCATTAAGCTTGCTTCCATACAAGAGATACATGGAATCTCAAATAACTGCCAATGGCCCGGTATCCCACAGCCAGCCAACCCTTCAGACACAGTGTTACAACCGAACAAAGTGGCATGTGTTTTTTTGCCACCTTGAATGTTCTGAAATATAATGCTGACCATATCTCTTCCCAGTTTGATCCAAATCACTTTTTTAATTACCTGATGTAACTAATCATATTTTGCAATTGTTATTTAATATTGCTTAGAGTTTATGAGCGCACTGGTATTGGTATTTTGGGCTGAAGCAATTAACAAAATCTGGGACAGTGTTAATTTCTAAAACCCCTGCCCTACACTGTAATGGAATAAGGAGAAAAAGAGAAGAAATACGATTCACAGACACTCATCAATATCTTACAGAAAGTATACCTAAAAGCAAACAACAGTCTATCACCATCTAAATATAAGCTGATCACAGATATAACTAAAATATGAAGAAAATTAAGTTATAAATAAATTACTTCCTACCTGCCTCCCAAGCACCAGCTCAAATAAAAAATCCTTGAAATAAGTGCCAAACTGACTTTAATTTCATTATCACTTAACTAGTTTATAACACAATATACGAGTTGTCTCTCATATGCTTAAGATCCAAAAGGATCTAAGGTCAAATCTGGGACTTCTCACATCCAAATCAAAGAACACATTTATTTAAATCAAGAAAGAACATGAAGTTAAAATGCCTATAGGAAAAAATCAGAGATTCTCCTATTCTATGATAATATTCTTCAACTCCTTCAGCTTAAAAAAAAAAGTATCAGGGTATGAAATTTGTATTCTTTTCACATATTCTCTACAAAGCTGCTCTTAAGTAATTAGAAATCCATTAATAACATCAGATATTTCTTTACCCAGTAGAGGGCAGTGCTACATATGGAAAACAATGTATTGCTAGGTTCTTCCAAAGTTTGTGAATGAATGACCCCTTTGACTCCTGTGCCTGGAATAACTTTATTTTGCTTCTCAAACCGTAAAATCAAATCCAAAGGAAGTAAGTGGCAATACAGATATGGAGAAGTAAAGTGCACATAGCTAAGCAATAACTACAGAGCTGTAGCAACACTGTTAACACTACCTTATTGTTCATATGAGTTATAGAGTGGGTCAAATAATGGGTGAAATAGAAATGTACATGACAGCCAGAAACTAGACAGATTTTCAGAATTAATATTCAATAGTATTAGAAAACATATAAATTATCTTTTATTTTCCTCCAGCTGTCTAATTAGGATAAGTATGACATCATAATTTTGTATGATGTAAATTATACCTATTGAAGTTTTTGCACCAGTTGAATCCTCACAGTGAATAAGTCAATCTTTTGAATCAAAAAATTCCCAATTCGTAATCTAGTTTTACTTCAATATATCTTATGATGACAACAATATCCTAGAATCAAAAACTGAAATAATAGCTCCTAATAAAACCTCCTTCTCAAAGACACTGAAATAATAAAAAAAAAATCTTCTTCAGCAGTTAAGCACCTTATGAGGAGCTGTAATATACATGTAGGATCCTTAGGGAAAAACAGCATCTACTCTTTTCTACTACATATAATTTCATCTGTTTCTACTCCATGTGCTTACCAAACCAGCTCCTAAAAATTGTTATGCAGATTTGTCAATTATACAACTTGGACACATCATCTTGAATAGACTGTCCACTTTCAAACATTTCCACGATACTTCTTAATTGAATCATTCCTTTAAAATCTGTTTGATTTTTTTATTCGTAAATATAATTATTGAAAAGACTCAATTCTGGTTGTTCAATCTTTAGACTACTCTCTTTTCAGACTTTAGATTGAGGAAAAAGGAATTATGTCTTCTTTATCTTGTAAAGTACTTAGAAATAAATATTTGGGGCGCCTGGGTGGCTCAGTTGGTTAAGCGACTGCCTTCGGCTCGGGTCATGATCTCGGAATCCCGGGATGGAGTCCCGCATCGGGCTCCCTGCTCGGCGGGGAGTCTGCTTCTCCCTCTAACCCTCCCCCCTCTTGCGCTCTCTCTCTCACTCTCTCTCTCTCTCTCAAATAAATAAATAAATAAATAAATAAATCTTAAAAAAAAAGAAATAAATATTTGGTGATGATGATGACGTTGAAGCTTTCATGGGATTTCTTCTCTAGTCCATTATTTAAATCTTGACTAAGAGGATTTAAAAATACCTGAATATGAGTTAAACCCTTCCAGCTAGTTTACATTGCAATACCTACCCCACTGTAGTGCTTGGTAGGAAGCAGAAATTGATAATTTGACAGAAAATTACTATTCAAAATAGTTACTCTAAAAAAAAAAAAACTGT
>NC_138375.1:8664180-8670058 GCF_054177405.1 Leptonychotes weddellii | reverse complement strand
GGGCGCCTGGGTGGCTCAGTTGGTTAAGCGACTGCCTTCGGCTCAGGTCATGGTCCCGGGGTCCTGGGATCGAGTCCCGCATCGGGCTCCCTGCTCTGCGGGGAGCCTGCTTCTCCCTCTCCCACTCCCCCTGCTTGTGTTCCCTCTCTCGCTGTGTCTCTCTCTGTCAAATAAATAAATAAAATCTTTAAAAAAAAAAAAAAACTGTCTACAGAAATCTCCTGGAACCAACTCTAAATTATTTTATATTTAATCATTTGACCTGAAAAATGTGAAACCAAATTATTCTAGTATCATAAAAAATGTATTGGTATAAACTATTCAGTGAGGAAAATGAAGTTAATGCGAATAAGGGCAAACTATTTTATGATTCACAGTGAAATGATCTTAGTTGAGTTCTAGGCTCTGCCACACGCTCAACCCGGTTAACCTCGGTCTTCATATCAGTTAATTGGTAGCAACGGTACCTTCCTTAGAAGGTTGCTGCTAGCGCCTCAGGCAAATGTATGGAAGGCATCTATCTTAATGACCAAGCTGTGTTTGTTACCTAGTAAATGCTATTGACTCTTGTTAGCTCTGCAAATCACTTTGTATTTGATGTTGGGCAAATTATTGACTTCTTTGAATCTCTTCTTCATCCCTCAAATTGGAATTATAATACCCACCTATCCTACCAGGGAGTGTTGTTAATTTGAATGAGATAATAAATGTGTAAGTGTGAAACACTTTGCAAGTGATAAAGTGCTATATAAATATTAGGATATATAATTAATTGGGAATATACACGAGAATTAAAACTGGCATAAGGAAAGCTCTTTTGCATACTCCTATCAACTGGGGAAATTGTTTAGAAAGATCATTGTGAATGAAAAGTTTTCATTAAATTGTAGAGAGCAGATCATTTACAGCACCATTATAATTTCTGTTTTGTGGGAATCATGTTTATATGTTTCAGAGTTTTGCCTAAATACTGATGGATTGATTTAGTGGGTCAGAACAAACATGGTTGACTATATGCTTAAAGTACAAAACTCCCAAGATACACTTACATTTACCTTTTTAAGGTAAATTTTAGTTTCTAAAAAGGTGAGATCTCACTCAAGGAAAATTTTGTTACTGCCTATTTAATGATAAGAAAACTCTGCCGGGGCACCTGGGTGGCTCAGTCAGTTAAGCGTCCGACTCTTGATCTTGGCTCAGGTCTTGATCTCACAGTCATGAGTTTGAGCCCCACGTTGGGCTCCACACTGAACATGAAGCCTACTAAAAAAAAAGAAACCTCTGGCCAGTATTACAAGAACTTATATTCAGAATTACTTTATATATCTGTTACTTGGGAGTTCCTTAAGGAACTAAGGATACGGATGCCTTAAACCTGTAATTTCTGAAAAAAAGCAATACAAATGTTGAAAAGCCAATCTTATATCCCTCTGGAGGGTCATTAAACAACAAGCATCATCAAGAGCTAAGTCCTTCCTGAGGGCACCCTAAGGAAAAAAAAAATGTTGAATAGCCTTTAAACCCATTTCAGAATCTCTTTCCCCAGAGAACCATGGCTTCCCTGTGTTCTCCAAATGCCCATTCAGGTCTGTCTTCCTCAGAGGAGAGGAAAATACTATTTCTATGCTTAAACAAAAAATATTAGTAGTTGTGAGGATATTGGTAATACCTAATTCATCTATCTACTGATTTTTCTATTTATTTATTAAATCTAGGATCCCCCAACCTCCTAAACACACACACAAACACACATACACACATACACACACACATACTGATCACACTAACATTTAGGTAGATGACAGATAGACGGATGGATGGATGGATAGATAGATAGATATTTGAAACTTGTGGAATTGCCAAGCCTATGGCTATAGCTATCTTCTAAGAGGTAGTGAGTTGTCCCTCTAATGGTCCATATTTATAAGAACAAACAAGGTATGAGACAGACATATTGTCTACTCTGATGAGCAGATGCCCCAACCAAGGGTAACTGTAGTGACCTGTTTGATTTGTTCTTTCAATAGATATATGAGTGGACACCAGCTCCCACAATAAGTCCAACTGCCTAATAAATCGCTCAGAGCATCATAACTTAATACACACATATCTTATAGTTTTCTCTCTTTTATGCCTATAAATTACTTTTCCCTCCACTTCCTAAAACACACCATGCTACTTGTTACCACAGGCTCTTTGCATATTCTTCTTGCTCAGTCTGAAATGGAATATCCCTGCATCCAGGTCAGACTCTTTTTGAATGAACTGTCATTGAACTAAGACCTTTCCCTTAAGAGTACTTATCTGTAAATGTGTATCATATACCTATTATGTCTATCAATGTGTCTTTCCCACTAGACTGGAAGCCAAATATTACAAAGGCTTATTAAGCATTCACAGTATATTTTTAGCATATTTTAAAGGAATGTGAAGAAGCCCTTGTTACTCAAAAAGTGCTTCTACTAATGAAATCATAATTAAAACCTCGTAATTCTACTTAATTTTGATGATATGCCTTTATTCTTCAGAAACAGTGTTTCTATAGTTATGCTTACATTTTTCATTTGGTAGGTATCCAAATACAGCTCACTGCAAGTTATATATCATATAAGCTAAAAATAATATCTGGGTATTTGTTTCAGAATAGACGGAATTCTAAACTAATGTGATAAATGGCATTCCCCTAACTGCACCCATAACAATTCCATTTTGATTAAAGAGTCAGCTCCAAGACTAGACAGAGTCTAAAATGTCTATCTTAATGCACTTTAAATTTGTGATATTCATAATTTCAGGAATGGGAGTATCTTTGACTCTGTGTACTTTAATCAGCAGATATAATGGTGAATTCTAAAACATTTTTTTTTCATTTTATTTATTTGAGCAGCATCTGAATGGTGCAAAGTTAAAATAGGAGCCATGGGGGAAAGAAAAATTATTTAGGACACAGCCCTCATGTCCAGTGGTCTTCTAGTCCAGTGAGGGAGAATGCCATGGTGTACATTCTTTTCCTTTTTGAAAATTCATTTATACCCCCCCTGGAAACCCACATAGATATTGTTGCTATGCCAAATAAGAGTAGAAAATCATTATTACTTAGACAGCTAAGAATTCAATAACATTGCAATTACATTATTAATGGTCAGGATTAAATTATTTTCTTTCAATATGTTCCTTTCTAGTACAACCATGTCTTCAGTTAGAACCATAGAAAATAATTTCTCGATGGTGAGGATTAGATTCTAAAGAATATCAAAAAGAGCAATAAAAAGTGTTCGAAAATTTCATTCATTGACCTATCCTATTAAACATTTTTTTTCAAGTAAATCTTCCCAGCCAGCCACAACTAGTTCCCCGTCTGCAAGAGGAACAAATATCGTGGCACCCTGAAACACACCATCAAATAGGTCAAAACTAGGACCAAGATATGGTTACTCATTTTTACCAATTCCTTGGGGTGACAGTGGGAAAAGGTGGGAATGGTGTTAAGTAATCACAGGCAAAGATGACGAGCTCTACCACAGTTTGCTGATTGTGACAATCTTTGTCTAAAAGGGAGAATATTTTACTTTTGGTTAGAGATGGGTTGGCAAGAACTCAACTCTGAGCTCGCAGCTCCATGGATACTCATTAATTTTAATTGAATGAATCGGATGTCCAGTCTAGATACAATTTTTCAAACCCAATTAATAAGGTACTTAAGGTGTTGGCAAAAGTCACTGCAAGGCTTCCAGCTATAATTTTAAGAATTTGAAAGCTGGGCAAGATGCCTAGAAATTATAAAGGAGTCAATGCAGTAATTCTAGTCAAAAAGGGGGTGGGGGAAGGTGATACCCTATGCCCTAGAAAGCTCAACTTATTTATATTTATTGACATTTTATTTAAAAATGTCAATTTTAAAACACCTGGATGAGAGCAGAGTACTAGGGAACAAACAACACTGCCTAAGAAAGAAAAACTTATGTCAGATTCATCTTATTTCTCACCCTGGATAGGAGCCAAAATTAACCTCTTATTCTAGGATCTTTTCAAGTACTATCTGACTTGTCAAGAATATCCTTATCTTTTCTTCCTTTGGCAAAACTTTAATATTTTGTCATCTACACCAACCCATTATTTACGTTTAATCATGCCTCTCCAGGATAAATTTTATTGCAAGTTTGATGTTATATACTGCAGCATGCCTGTTTATAACATATTACACTATATGGTAATGCTACATGTTACACTATCTAAAATCAATAGGAGCATCTGGGTGGCTCAGTCGGTTAAGCGTCCGACTCTTGATTTCGGCTCAGGTCTTGGTCTCAGGGTGGTGAGAGTGAGCACCCCCCCGCAGCCATGAACTCCCCCCTCAAGATTCTCTCTCCCTCTGCCTCTCCCTGCTTTTCGCATGTGTGCATGCACACATGTTCTCTCTTGCTCTCTCTCTCTAAAAAAATAAAATAAAATAAATATAATTCACATCCATTTATTATTCAGTTTGATCTGTGCAACATTGTTGGTTACAGAGCAACGTTGGTTTTGCTAAAGGCTATTTTAAGGAAGAGCCATTTCTCTGGCTGCAATGGTGGGGTAAGATGAAGCTAGCTAGCAGAAGGTCAGGGAAGGAGGAGGAGCAGGGATTGCAGCTTGGTTCAAAGGGATTCAGAGCTAAGTCCTGCTCTGCCAGGTACTGATCCAGGGCAGGCAATGAAGGTATGACTGGGGAGAAGCCTGAAAGAAGAGGGCATCAATGTGGGCTAAGGAAGTTGACGTGCAATATCAAGTCCAATAGGGCACCAAGAGGCAGCGAGGGCAGAATGAGTCCAGCCACAGAGACTGGCAGTAGGTTAGGGTGTGAGGCACGAAAGAGGTCAGAGCAGACATGAGGGACAAAAGCAGTGAATAACAGGAGGGTGTAAAAGGACTATTTTATCTTGCCCTGGTTCCCGGCTTTAGGGACAGTATGAGTGCTTTCTGAGACTCTCAGGGGATAGACAGAAACTGAGACCAACAAAATGAAAATGTTCATTCTTAACTTATGGAGTATACATATATTATATCAATATGTATTACGTTATTACAATAGGTTTCATATGTTCTAAATATAAATATTGATCTATACATAGAAATATAGACAGAACCTGCTATATACATAGTAATGTGCTAGATTCTGATAATCTTCAAATAAAAGCCCCATTTCAAGTGTATATGTCTTAAATTGAATCTAATTAGAATCCGTTTGAGAATCAAAGCAAGGCAGTGGGTAATGAGCTCAGCCCTCCCCCAGCGCCAGCCTAACCAGAAGAAGAGAGCATATTAAGTGGAGACACAGCAGTCTCCAAGACCCAGGAGCAGGGAGACAGCTCCACCTCTGGAAGAGATGCTTTCTGCTTTTCCTCCCCTCAGCTCAGCTCATCTCAGCTCCATTTATTTTATCTCCTTCATCAGGCTTGCTTCCCCCGCCCCCCACCGCCCCCGCCATATGGAAGAGAGAAACAAATGTTCTCTATGCTGTCAAACTTGCAGATGTAGACAAACTACATGCCAAAGGAAAATGCTCTGTTCTGAGGGGTTCAGTCCAGTCAACTCTGCAAAGGGGTGGCTTTGGGGCATGAAGCTTCTGCCTGTGTGGCCTTTGGTATATTGGAGGAGGAGAGACTTTAATAAAAACTAGAAGTGTCAAGTTTTTTAAGTGATGTTTTTTATATAGGCCTCACATGGGATAAATTTTGCTCAGACGTCTGATGTGTCTGGATTATGAAGTCACATATATACATGAAGGGGTCAAATGCTGCTTAGAAACATGTGGTAACTGGGTGGGCTTCGTCAAATGCCAGAGTAGCAGGGAGACAACTGCAGACTTGTAATATCACTAGAACTATGCATGTCTCTC
>NC_138375.1:8569857-8663680 GCF_054177405.1 Leptonychotes weddellii | reverse complement strand
TTTTTTTTAAAGATTTTATTTATTTATTTGAGACAGAGAGAATGAGAGAGAGAGAGCACATGAGAGGGGGGAGGGTCAGAGGCAGAAGCAGGCTCCCTGCCGAGCAGGGAGCCCGATGCGGGACTCGATCCAGGGACTCCAGGATCATGACCTGAGCCAAAGGCAGTCGCTTAACCAACTGAGCCACCCAGGCGCCCTCCACTCTGCTTTCTAAGTGACCATTTATCCGCACACTTTCCTGCTGCCAAAAGGAGCATCACATGGCTCCTTCACCGCTGTTCCATTCCCATCCCTCCTTTTGGCATCGTGAGATTATACCCAGTTTCTCCCTCCCTGTCATTTTAACAGTACGCAGGTAGTAACCAAGGCTCTCTAGGGTCAACCTCCCATTGGGTGACTTACTAGAAGAACTAGGACGGTCACAGGACACTTGCCCAATGTACTCACAGTGCGCTTTATTGCTGTAAAAAAAAAAAAGAATTCTTCAGCAAAGGAAAAGGAGTAGGAGGGAGGAAGCCATCAAGAGGATGTGACCACCAGTTGACCTATAGTTGAGCTCCTTGGAATGCACGTTCTGTCCACGTTTCCCAGAACTGGAGCCATTTCAAGGAAGCAGTTTTGAGAGAGTAAGGTGTTGTTGAGACCATCCGGACAAAATCCATGACTGAACCTAGTTAAAGGGTTTATGTAAATGGTTAAGTTTCTGGCAGGCAGGTGTGGAGATCTACTTATCTTGCAGCCACCCAAGACAAGCCTCATGTATTAAGTTCCTTTGCTTCTTAAAACTGCGACCTACCCATTTGTAGCAGTCCGCCTCTTTCTTCAGTCTCTCCTTGTCCTCCATGGACAGGGACTAATTTCTGATTTCACCCAGGGAGCTCCCGAGGTATGTGAACCAACAGAAATGCCAAAGAGTTTAGAGAAATCCATACACAGGATCCCCATGCTCTCTCCCTTCCAGCCTGAATGGGGTCACGCTAAGCCTGTTTTCTCCAGCAGTGAAAATGCAGCAACACAGATGCATTGTTGCTGCCTAAGAGAGCCAGTTTAAGAATCCGAATGCTGAGATTTTTACTGGGTGCTGGTGGTGTGGGTACCTTCTGCCCATGAGGTCATCATAAATCGCGTTGTTGATGCAAACAAACCAGACACAGCAAAACGGACTTGTAGTTAGGGACAGAGAGACCAATCTGAGAGCCAAGTTCCCAGGTGCCAACCAAAGGTCAGTCCTGCAAGCAGGACCTTTTAAAGTTCAATCCTACAATGTTAACACTTCCCTGCAAAGGTGATAAAGGAGATAAACCTATGTAAGGAAATATTATTAACAAAACTAAAGGCCCTTTTGATCTAGAAAGCCACTCAAAAGGGAGGTTTATACTACCCTGAGTTCATACTAAAACCCATGTTGTAGTTAATAAATAATATTGAAAGTCAGAGAAGTCGGTAATTATTTTTTCTGTGGTCAACTGGGTTAAATCTCAGGTTTTTATTTGTATTTTAAAGCATGCGTGGAAGATAAATGAATTTAAGTAAGCATAAAACGGCATGAACTAGCATGTGATGTTCTGCATAAATGTACATTATAAGGCAAAAAATAAAATCATCCATTACTCTAGAAATGGAATCACATTTGGAAGCATGTGGAGGTAAGAATTTATGGGTACAATAGAGGACAATGTTGAACAATAAATTTTGGCATTCTGCTCTAAGAGAGGTATGAAGACTTTTTTTTTTTTTTCAGGAGAGAGACATAATGGAATTGATACAGTGTAGAGAAATGGATCTCTCTAGGATCCTATTATGGTTCTGTTTGGTGACTCTGGCCTTGTTATGAACATGGGCAGCCATCTGAGCTGAGGCTGTGAGAATTAAAGTATTATTCTGACTACAGGCTAGAATTAAAGTATGCATTAAGATAGCAGACTGATGTTGGGAGGAAAGGAAAAGGTTAAAGGTCAAAAAGAGAGTTTTTAAAGGATGAAAGTCAGAAACAGATCCAGATTTTCGTTTCCTGACTGCACAATGAAAGAGAGCTGCTGATGGTTATTTGGAGCAGCAAAACTTATATACCTGAGATAGATAGATGATAGATAGATAGATAGATAGATAGATAGATTAGATAGACAGATATACATACCTACACATATATACACCAAGTATTGTCTGTAATAGAACATTCTCACAATGAATGGGTCTCACACAGACATATCGAGGGGAATAATGTGCTTCCCACAGACCATTCAGTAAGATCTATATATTACCATTTCCTGCAGCGGCACTTCATGAGGATCAATGGAAAACTGCCCCAGTGCATCTGCAATTTTCCAAATGGCTCCTGGATGCAATACTCAGGCGGTCTAACTTAATTAAAAATGAAATCTTGAGGGAGAGAGTCAGCGTGGTCATCCACAGTCATTCATAATTACCACTTCTTTGAAATCATCCTTTGAGAAGGCTAAACAGAGACATTTCTGGGTTGTGTTCTTTGGTGAAGAATTAGAATGTAAGTGAAGCAATGTGACCACTGATAGTTAACTCTATTTTATTTATTTTACATAATGTTATTTTTTTATTTTATTATGTTGTGTTAATCATCATACATTACATCATTAGTTTTTGATGTAGTATTCCATGATTCATTGTTTGCGTATAACACCCAGCGCCCCATTCAATACATGCCCTCTTTAATACCCATCACCAGGCTAACCCATCCCCCCACCCCCCTCCCCTGTAGAACCCTCAGTTTGTTTTTCAGAGTCCGTAGTCTCTCATGGTTCATCTCCCCCTCCAATTTCCCCCCCTTCACTCTTCCCCTCCTGCTATCTTCTTCTTCTTTTTTTTTTTTTTTTGACATATAATGTATTATTTGTTTCAGAGGTACAGGTCTATGATTCAACAGTCTTACACAATTCACAGCACTCACCATAGCACATATCCTCCCCAATGTCTATCACCCAGCCACCCCATCCCTCCCACCCCTACATAATTTTAAATGATTTTTATATTATAATATTTTTAAAAATGTATCCAAGACAACATGATTACTTCCCTTGAAAGTGGGATCCATATTTTTTTCTACCAGTGTTACAAATCGTTCCTTCCTTATCGTTCTCTTCTGGGTGTATCCGTATGCAGATGTGGCTTGTGGTCAAAACCATATGAGCCACAGGCAGTTGGGCAGGGAGTGGGCTCCTGGCAAGAAAGTACTGTCCACGAATGGTAATGTGACCCGTTTGACACAGTTAAGCTAAGATCATGTTATTTTCTATCTTGAGAATGTGAACCCAAGAGGAAGAAAATTTGGTGGGAAGGACTTCAGCAAATAGGTCATGGGTCTTTGAAAATGGGGCAGACTTCATGGAGCAATGGGCACAGGAAAGTGGGGACCAGGTGAAGATCCGGACGTAACTAGTCAGGAGACACAGACAAAAAGAAGCAGTTGCACAGAGAAAGGGAGAAGTCATAAGTAAAAGAGATGGGAGTTAAAAATTACTAATCTATGAGCTGCCTGGAGTCCTGCCTCTGCGAGCACATCTTCGTAGGACTTACCGCAGAGTCAGAGAGATGTTTGTGCATTGTTGGAGTGCCAGAGAAGAACCATTGTTTGAGATCGTCTGGGCATAAGGGAAGAAAATAGAGCAGACATGCAAAGAAGGACAAACAGAAGTAAAACTGAAACAAACCATCGGTGCCTTACTGATGAGAGAAAGCATCCAAGAGTCCACAGGTCCCAGGTCTCAGACCCAACGACATTCTCCTTACTCTCTTTATGGCTATGACTTCAATTCCTATGGAATCCTTGCAATAAGCCCCCTCCTCATTTTTCTTGAGCTAGCTCAAGAGGATCGCTCCTCTTGTGGGAAAAAAAAAAGACAACATTCATTAGCATTGTTTTACTCAAGATAAATAAAAATAGAACTGTGTATTATATTTCCTTGTGAAAACATATTATGTAAATAATCCTAGCTGTTACTTACCCTGCTTCTCTATCAAATGCTATCTCACTTAAACTTTAAAAAAAAAACCTTTTCACAAAGACGAAAGTGAGACCTTAGTTGTTATTATTACTATAATCAAAATTCACCTAAAACAAACGCTCTTGAGGAGATCAAAGAGATGGCATATAGTTTAAGGTAAAATAACTAAAGGAATAAAGTAAGAAATTATAATTTAGTCCCAAATATGAGTTAAATTAATTTAAACCAAACCTTAATAAATTGTGATACATAAAAGAATTGCCCTAGCTTGGCTTTATTTTGTGAAATTTAAATATAGAAAGCAAAATCAAAACATATTTCATGTTATGATGGGCTTATATATACTAATACACAATTTTCAGAATTCAAAGCACAAATCTTTTATTCCAACTACTGACTGTTTAGCTGGTTAAGTCTTTGGTTGTAACATATTTGTGTATGAATGTACTTGGAAATGCATTAAACAAATTCCAGGAACAAATAAATCACTTAAGCATCTTAACACATAGTGAACATATTAGTTTTAATCTTAAAAAAATACTCACTGATTACCTGTTATGTATCAGGCCTTTGTGTGATGCAATATAATAGCTTTTATGAGTCCATTTTACTTGTTTGCCTGAGTTACAATAAGAGCAACAAAAATGAACAGATAAAGGAGAATTTGTGAACATATGAAGATGAGGGAATTTGCAAACCCATTTGCAAAGTCCCTACAGGGCATATATTTTTGAAATCCAAATTGTTCTGCTCCATGGGTTATTTTCACGTAGACAGCAAAGAGGGGAAAACATAAAATGTCTGTGGGTAGAGAGAGACTCAGTCTTGCACTGGCTCACATGCTTGGCCCATATCCTTGCTCTTTCTCCAGACTTTTCAGCATCTTTCTATTTGATCACAAAAGGGTTTGATGGCATTCTCAGCTGTTAATCCAAAGAGAAGTTGTTCAGGCTGATGTCCAAATGTTTAATACGTTAACTAGATCTAGAAGATCTAAGGGAACTTTGGGAGCCAGAATAATTTTTTCCCCCACTGAAAATTCAGACCTTTAATATCAAATTGGAGACAATAAAAACACAAACATCATTATTGAGGTCTCATTTAAGCCACTATTTTCAACTTCTTTCACCTTGAAATTGAGGCCAGCTCTAAAATTGAGCAGTAAAATTAGTGGTTTGACCTCCCTGTTCTTTCTTTCCACTTGGCACTACGTGGTATAATACTGGAGATTATTGAAAGGACACAGTTTGTGGGCAAGGGAGGAAAGTGAAGGAGAATAGCAGTTCTTTTATATTCTTTAAACTTGATAATTAGGCCAAAAATATAGGGACCATACTCAACCAATATTTCATTACAGGGTAAATTGGGAAATTAAATGTATCATTCCAACATGATTTTCAGTTATAAATTTTTAAAAATTCATGTGTATTACACTAAACTGGTCACTAGGAACATACTAAATTAGAGTTCGATATTATTAAGATATGTCAAAAATTAAAGCAAAAATAAGATATATCCCATCTCTTTTCATCTAGAGTGATATTTAAATGTTGATCAAATCAACTAGTCTGCTACTTTAAAGGAATTGGGGCGATTTCTACCAAGTGGAAGTGGATAAAAAAGACAGTAAAAAAATAAAAATAAAATACAATAAAAAGACATAAGGTTTTCTGAGTGTCTAATACAAACCAGGAATCTCAAGAGGGGTTTTTCCAAATGAGGTCTAATGATTTGTATACATATTTTATTGGGAATAATTCTCCTCATTTAAAGATGAGTGAAGTGAAGCACAGAAAAACTAAGACTTGCTCTAGATCACACAAGAAGAAAGAGGCTAGGCCTTTCTGAAATTAATATTCAGGCATATCTAGGCCAACAAACCAGTTATTTTAAAGCTGCCAACTTTAAGGCAAAGAGCAGCTGTGTTTTAACTCATCGTTACCAGAGAAACAACTTTGACATTCGAGGATCTTTGAAATTGACTTCTGTTACTAAAATATTGATTGGGAAAGTGGAAATTGGGAGCTACAAGATCTCACCTACAACTTTGATAAAAAGCTAAGATATTTCTTGAAACACAAATGCATTAAATATGTTTAAATCCATGAGTTTATTATGGTAGGGGAAATATGCATTGGATATCTTTAAAGTATATTAAGAAACTAACTAATGCCAGAATTGATAAAGGAAAGGAGTTAATTTATTTTTCTATATTTTTTCCTTTCCTATATGAATTGTACCTAAGATAACCAAATAGTTGATATGCGGAATTTTCTTATTATGGAAGTATAATAAGTAATAAGATAATAAGTATTGATAGAATTAGGATATCACTGGGACGCCTAGGCAGTTCAGTCAGTTAAGCGTCTGCCTTTGCCTCAGGTCATGATCCCAGGGTCCTGGGATCGAGTCCCACATCAGGCTCCCTGCTCCTGCTTGTGCTCTCTCTCTCTCTCGCTCTCCCCACTTCTTTCAAATAAATGAATAAAATCTTTAAAAAAAAAATTAAGATATCACCATTCAGTAACCCAGAATTAATTAAAAGATTATATCAGTTATCTATTATGATGTAATAAATCTTCCCACAACACAGTAATTTAAAAGAACGGTCAAGTGTTAGTTCACAATTCTTTGAATATAAGTACACAACCAGGCAGATCTGCTGTTTTCTCCTGGATCACACGTATGGAATCAGTCAAATACACTGGTATAGAGGGCCTCACTCACACATCTATCAGTTAATACTGGTTAAGCTATCAGCTCAGTCTCTCTGTACTCATCATCTCTCATACTTAGAGAGGTTACCCTGAACTTCTTCAGCCAGTGGTTATAAGGCACGAAAGGGCAAGAATGGAAGGCTTCTCTTGAGTCCTAGGCTTCGAACTCCCAAATTCATGTCCACTGAATTATGTCAGTCAAAGCAAGTCACAACAGCAGAGTTATGAGCAGGGGAGTGAATGCCATCTTTTAATGGGAGGAGTGGAAAAGTCCATTGCAAAGAGAGCAGGGCTCATGGGGATAATTTGTGACCATTTTTTGAAATCTACCAAATAGTTCAAGACAACGATCACTACATACAGCTAACATCTCAAAAAATGAAACAAATAAACATTATGAACCTCCTAATCAGTACCCGCCCCCCCCAAAAAAAGAAATCAAAATCTGATCAAGGCTCTAAATCTAACTACTAATCTTGGACAGGAAATTCAGGGTACAGAATAACAAGCTACACAAAATCACAGGCAAATCAGATTGTGGTAAAGTTTATAGCACAATCTGGTTTCTTCCAACCAATAAAGGATGGGTAAAACAAAAATAAAATTAAAAAGGCAAAGATTGGAAAAGGAAAAACAAAAGTGTTTTATTTGCAGATAAAATGACTCCCTACATAGAAAATTCAAGAGAATCTATCTACAGAGTATTATGAATCATGGTGACTGGATAGACTATCAAGGGAAGAATAGTTTTTCTCTACAAAATAATAAATAGAGAGACTAATTAAGATTGCCCTTTTACTATACCAACAAAAATAGAGTGTTCTTAAGAAGAAATCAAATGGAAGTTGACCAAGGATTCTGTATACTAACTTTAGAAAAGCCAAAAAAGAGGAGCTCTTTATGTAGATTGAGATTATTTTTTAAAGATTTATTTATTTATTTATTTATTTGAGAGAGAGAGAGAGAGAAAGAGAGAGCAAGGGGGAGGGGCAAAGAGAGAGAATCTTCAAGCAGACTCCCCACTGAGCGTGGAGCCTGATGATGTGGGGCTCCATCTCACAACCCATGAGATCATGACCTGAGCCAAAACCAAGACTGGGACACCTAACTGACTGAGCTACCCAGGTGCACCTAGATTGATTTTCTAAAAACTAGACTCAGAATAGGTTAACCATTCTGATTTGTGGATTGAAAGCAATTTCAACTCAAGTCTGAACTAAAATTTGAATAAATAGTTCTAAAAGGAGTATGAATGTGCAAAAGCCCACAAATGGCCTAGAATAGTTTTTTCAACAAATGTTATTGGGGCAACTGGATATCCACATGAAAAAGAATGAAGCTGGACCCCTTTCTCACACCATTCTCACAAGTTAACACAAAATGGGTCATCAGTCTATAAGAGCTAAAATGATAAAAATTTTTTAAAAGAAATCATAACAATCAATCTTTGTGACCCTGGCTTAGGCAAGGCTTCTTAGATATGCCACAAAAATTTAAATTATACTTCTTAAAATTAAAAATTTTTTGTGTACCAATGCATATCATCATGAAAGTGAAAAAATAACCATATAATAGGAAAATATATTTGCAAATCATATATCATTAACCTTAAACACATATTCAGAATATATAAAGAACTTCTACAACTCAACAATAAAAAATAAATAACCGAGTTGTTGGGTTTTTTTTTTAAATGGCTGAAAGAGTTGAATAGACTTTTCTCCAAAAAGAATCTACAAATCCTAATGAGCACAGAAAAAATATGCTCGCCTCTTTCATCACTAAAGAAATGTAAATTAAAACACCCTTGAGAGTGGCTAAAATCAAAAGACAGACAATAATAAATGGTAATAAGACAAGGAGAAATTAGAATACTTATCATTGCTGATGGCAGTATAAAAGGGGTGTAAAGTTGCCTTGGGAACTAATTTGGTAGTTTCTCAATATGTTAAGCATAGAGTTATCATATGATCCAGCAATCTCACTCCCAGGTATATACCCGAGAACTTAACATATGTATCCATGCAAAAACATGCATGCAACTGTTCATAACAGCATTATTGGTAATAGACAGAAAGTGGGAAAACCCAAATGTCCTTTAACTGATAAATGGATAAATAAAATGTGGTATATCCACACACTTGGTTATTATTTGACAATAAAAAGAATGAGTATCACTACATGGACAACATGTGCAAACCTTGAAAACACTAGGCTATATGAAAGAAGCCAGGCACAAAAGACTACATGTTATATGATTCCTTTTATATGACATGTCCTGAGAAGGGAAATCTGTATTTTTTTTAAGTTTTTTGTTTTGGTTTTGGTTTTTAGTAATCTCTATACCCAAAATGGGGCTCAAACTCATGACTCCAGATCAAGGGTCCCATGCTCTACTGACTGAGCCAGCCAAATGCCCCAAGGCAAATCTTGAGAGACAGAATATAGATTAGGAGTTTTGAGGAACTGAGGGTAGTGGAGATGAACAGTGACTGCTAGTGAATAGGAAATTTCTTTTGGGGTGTTGAGAATGTTCTGAAATCAGAGAGTGCTGATGATTACCCAAGTCTGTGAATATAGAAAAAAAAAAAAAACAACCCATCGAATTGTACATTTTTAAAAACTGAATTTTATGGTATGTGTAGCATATTCCCACAAAGCTATTATTAAAAAAAACCCAAAACTAAAATCTGCCTGCGACATCAAGGTTACTTTCAATTTAATATCTTTTTGAAGAGTAAATAAAAAATGCTTAAAGCTGTATAAATTTTTCAAAGGCAACTTGAAGATATGCTAATTTCTTAGAAAGTAGAATAAAAAACATATTATCATTGCAGAATTTTTAGACTCTGAGTGGGCCTTCCTTATCTTTTCATTTACTGAATTGTCCACTTTAGAATTAGCACTCATTGAACTGAGATAAATTGTCTATTTTTGCAGATGAATGAACCAAAGTCAAGTGAAAGAAATTGGAACTTTTAAATGATGTCCAAACTTTAAATTATAAAATGATATTACCCATTTTAAAGAAATATCATTTCATTTTCTTCTCATCTTGGTCCACATTCAGACTACTGAAAAGCCTAACAAATCAAGGAAATATACTAATGATATACATTTCAACAGACAGAAAAGGGAGAAAATTCTCCGTGCTGATTATAAAATGCTAATTGTAACATTCATCCTTTATAATTATACAAACTTCTAGTTTTTGTTTATTAAACTTGGACAGATTCTTCTCACTTTGATTTATTAGAATGTTTTATGCAAGGATGCACTTACTGCAATTTTTTTTAACTAGAATAATGGAGAAGTTTAAAATAGATTTCCACTTTGTCTTTTTAAGTTGTAAATAAAACTCAAAGAACAAGTTGTAAATAAAACTCAACACAGGATAACAGGATTGCTGGAACTAAATGAGCAAAGGATTAAGTGGATTGGGATTGTCTTTGGGATGATTTATCAGTTTACTTAGAAATAACTGGGCTATTTTACATGTGAGTGCACTATATAAAAATCATGAATTATAAAGCTATATAAACTGAAATGACTGTCAAGGTTAACTTCATTTAAATTCACCTCTGAAACCATCATTTTCATAGTTGTTTAATTTGTGTCTACATTTAAACAAATGTAGTGATGCTCCCACCATGTTTTGTTGACTGGATATTTTTTAAAATAATTCTTTTTCTTTTTAAAGATTTTATTTATTTTTTTTGACAGAGAGAGACATAGCGAGAGCAGGAACACAAGCAGGGGGAGTGGGAGAGGGAGAAGAAGGCTTCCTGCAGAGCAGGGAGCCCAATGTGGGACTCGATCCCAGGACCCTGGGATCATGATCTGAGCCGAAGGCAGACGCTTAACGACTGAGCCACCCAGGCGCCCTTAAAATAATTCTTAATTGGTGAATGTTACAATGAATAGAATTTCTTTCTTTTTCTTTCTTTCTTTCTTTCTTTCTTTTTTGTTTTTTATTCCTATTTATTTGTCGTGTCAAGCCTCAAGGGTCCATTGATAGTCTGAATTTTTGTTTTAAAGCACCTACCTAGTGCATACATTACATTTGACTAACGTCTTGCCTTGGATCAAAATAAAAATTTCCATCTTTATTTTGTTTTGGTTGGATAAAATATTTTAGGTTCACACTTTCTTCCCCTCAGAATTTTAAACATTATTACTTTTTTCACACCAGAAATTGCTGAGTGGAAACCCTTTTATGATGAAAAACAAAACACAAGGAAAACAAAAATATCTTCTTGAAATGAGAAACTTCCCTACTGATTAAAAAAAGACTTCAGTATATATTATACTAATACTAGCAAAGGAACAGCAGGGTAAGGATAAATTTAATAAAAGATATGCAAGAACTCTATGGAGAAGATATCAAAACTTTATATAATGACATTAAAGAAAGCCCAAATAAATAGAAAGTGAATTTCTCAAATAGCTCCATCCTTGCATAAAACAAAAAGTGGTTTGGAATTCCAAATGCTCTGGCTGATTCTTCTTCTATTGACATTTTGCTCAGCTGATCATGACAAGTTGTTTATTCCAGGATGAAGGAGATTAAACACATGGAGTTTGATAGAAGGTACAGACTCAGTCAAGCCTGCACACAGTACGACTTTCTTAAATTAACTATAAAATGAGTTCCGAAAGCTCAAGCCGTCCCATACTCTGGATTATTTAAAGAGCCGGTGCATCTGATACATGCCCCCTTCTCCAGCAGGCTGCCTTAGGGCCCTGGCATGTCATAGACCTATCATACATGCAGTTGTGATCTCTGAGTTCTGTCCAGCAGAGGGTCCACTGAGGGCAAGAACCCTTTTACCAATCAGTCTTTTTTTAATGTGACTAGCAAAGAATGGGCGCTCAATACATAGATGTACAAAGATGTATTGGATTTGAGCCTTGACTTCACAACTACATTTGAGAGTTCATTACCAAATATGCAAAATCAAAATTTTCTCATTTATGAAATAGGGTCCACGATCCTGCTCTCTCTAGTCTCCAGCGCGGTTTAGAGAATCCAATGAGACCACGTGTGAAGGTGAACTAGACTACAAATCACTCCGCACAGCAGACGCAGGGCAGTACCGTAATCTTTGTACTTTATGTACTTCGTTTTACAATGCTATCAGTATTGATTTTATTAACATCATATACTCCAGCAATTAAAACTTACATAAACATATGACTAGTTTCGTATAAATAATTCTTTTAAACACAAATTACTTCTAAACTTTTTTAAATGTCGTGTATGTTCTGATTCCTTTATATTGGGATTTCCCAAGGGTGACACTGACATTTAGAAAATTATATAGTCAGGGGCACCTGGGAGGAGCAGTCATTCAAACTTCCGACTCTTGGTTTCGGCTCAGGTCATGATCTCCGGGTCGTGATCTCTGGTCACGAGATTAAGCCCTGCATCAGGGGTCGAGCTCTGCACTCAGCATGGAGTCGGCTTGGGATTCTTTCTCCCTCTCCCCCTGCTGCTCGTGTTCGCTCTCTCTCAATCTCTCTCTCTCTCAAATATATAAATAAACCTTTTTAAAAAAAATTATATAGTCATATGTTCAATAAATATTCACAAAAATAAATTATTAAAAGATAGAATAGCAGGAGTGAAGGGCCATTGATGAAATAGGGTGAGTTTTGCCTTCTGTATTTTGTAATTCGTAAGTTATTATATAAAGAGAACCAGATGTTTGTGTTGGTTGCAAGTCACAAAATTTCACTGCTTCAAAGGAATTTGAAACACTAGCTTAGGAGAAATTAATATCTTTATTTCCATTAGCCACTAACTAAAATATGTCATTTTCTTCAATGATTAATAAGAGCACCAAACCACAGTGGTTAAGAATAGTACTTATGAGGGCTGCAAATAGAAATCACAGGTATTGTCATTTCCTACTATGGACTTCAGACATCTCAAAATGGCAATATTTTGAAATTATAGCAGTTATTAAACCTCATGTTAGGCCTTGATATTTGATGCATTACTAATGAAGCACATATATTAGTATACAGCAGACTGTTATGATAGTTTGATACTGGTATTTATAATTGCTCAGTTTGTAATTTTATGAATTTTATATACATTATTTTGAGAAAGGTCCATAGGTTCATAAACTTGTCAAAGGAGCCTATGACACATATTATTTTAAAGATGATTAAGAACCCCTGCCTTTGAGGGTATCTAATCATACATCCCATCCTCTGTGACTTTCCCCTTGAAAGGCGTGACCAGCAGCATCCACATGGGCTGGGAACTTAAAAATGCAGATACTCCAGGCCTACTCCAAAAATCTTTAATCAGAATCTGCATTTCAACAATATCCTTTGGCTATCTGGACATTTTTCCGTGTATTATTCCATAATATTAACAAGACCCCTTTGGGACTTACATACTTTTGGGACCTATATACTTTTCATGACATTATCTAAACATTAGTCAATTTACCAGGATAAAACAAAGAGAGATAGAAAGAGGGGGGAGAGAGACCCATTCTATTACCAATAAACAATACATTTTCTAAGTTTAATTAGACAGAGACACTACTTTTCTAAAGTAATTATTCATTATATTAAATCCATGGATGAACTCATCTATCTAGGTTCCAAGAGGTTTTTATGACTCTGGAATTGCCAAAAAAATAAATACATCTTCTTCTTTTTAGTCCCATTTTGGAAGTTTAAAATCCTTGAAAATATGTTTATCCTGGAGGAAGGGAAGAAGGAAGAAGAAGCAAGTCACTAGGAAACATTGATGCATTTGATTAGCAATAGCGTCTATATTTAAAACTTGTGAAATGAGAAATAAGATAGAAAAGAGATTGCTAAGGAAAAACTGAAATTGGTGAATTATTTACCATCCAGTTTATTTGCCATCCAGTTCTGAAATTTCAGCAGATATTTTAATATAAAAAATTATTTTAAAGTGTTCTTAGAGGTAGTAGAAGTATTTGCATGATTTTTCAACGAAATCCAAAATGATACTGAACTTTTGGAATGCAAAGTTCATAAAGTAAATGATGCAATATCTTTCTTTGAAAATTTTGACTCAGTAATTTCCTGCCAAAAACCTTTTTTAGCAGTACTGCCTTCCAAGAATATAAATAAAATGATTAAGCACAGAATACCTTTAAAATATGAGATAAGGCAACATGCTTATGTAAGGATACTTTTGGAAATAAAATTAAACGTGAATTTTTATTATTCTTTTGCTGCAATAGGTATTGACTATGACTTCAAAATTCTGAGTAGCTCATGAAGAAATGAGTGGGTAAGCAGACATTGACGCAGCAACTTTCAGTTTTTTAGATTCCATGGATTAAAGTTATTCAGTCAATTACTTTTTTAAAAAAGCAAAGCACAGGTGCCCCTGGGGTGGCTCAGTCGGTTATATATCTACTTTCGGCTCAGGTCATGATCTCAGGGTCCTGGGATCAAGCCCCACATCGGGCTTCCTGCTCGGCAGGGAGTCTGCTTCTCCCTCTCTCTCTGCCCCTCCATCTGCTTGTGCTCTGTCTCTCTCTCTGTCGTATAAATATATGAAATCTTAAAAAAAAAAAAAAAAGCAAAACACACACACATGCACACACACAAACACCCACTATTTAATCAGTAGATGTAAGTAAAGACTTTTTTTCCAACTGCAAATGCACCATTAGAAAAGAGCATAGTTTTATTATTTTTTTAAATAATGACTAACATGTATTAAGTGTTTCCTGGGAGCCAGACACAGTTTTGTTAATGTCATTTAGTCCTAATAATAACTCTGTGACATGGACACTAGTATTTCAGCCATTTTACAGATGAAGAAGGCAGAGGTCGAAGAGGTTCTAACCCAGAGAGTTAGAGAGCGACAGAGTATGAACGCAGGGGCTGTTATTTGAGAGCCTGAGACTTACCCCCACATGCTTCTTTGTTCCCGTGGGAAGAAGTCCTGTGTGTCCAGATGCTTGCCTGGCACCCAGGGCAATCAATCACACCATCACACCAATCACACCATCATCAGCCCTCTGGATCCCGGGCCTCCCTGTGCCTGCCTTGAGCTTCCCAGGAGTCAAGAGTTGTGGGAAATTTCCTCTCTGCGTTCCCACTGGTGTGCTATTCCTCCAGAGACTGAGAGTCTGCTACTCACCTGAAAGAAAGAACTCTGTCACCATGCAAGCTAGAGAGAGAGAAAAAGAAGGAAATTGAACACCACAGGATACTGGCTGGCTATTAAGTCATGTCGTAAGAATCCTTTGGAACAATTCTTAATTGGTTTTTTACTGAAGTGGAGAATGAAGTTCTATGAATTCTACTCCTGAAACCAATATTGCACTGTATGGTAACTAACTAGAATGTAAATGAAAATTTGAAAAGAAAGAAAAACAATGAATTTAAATACCTGCTGATTTTTAAAATCCTTAAAATCCACAAACCACTTTTGGGATGGCAAAGACCTTTGGTTCTGACTTGAGGGGTCAAGTCATTCTTTTCTTTTTCAGGAAATCCCTTAATGACTTGGCACCACCATCTGTGAAATGGGGAAATAATCTGATTCTGTCCTCCCCCAAGGGAAACCCCTGGAGAAAAACCCTGGAGAATTTCACATCCTTATCTTCAAGTATAATGGCCTGGGGCACTTCACAGAACTTCATTCTCCACTCCTGAGAGCATAGCTTTAAAAGAAAATTTTCCCTGAGAGAGCAATAATTTACCAGATCAGAAACTAAGAGTAACTTTTCCATCATAAGAAAAACTGAAAAATACAGGTAAAAATGATGAAAGATACTCATTCGGACATAGAATTATGTATGCATTGCCAACTTCAATTACCATCAGAACAGCTGAATAAGTGGACATAAACAATGAGTGAATTTAACTGCAGTTCTTCCCAGGGACAGAACTCAAAATTCAGAGTCATAAGAAATCAGCTCATCTTGAACCAGAAACACTTGGACACTGGACAAGGATACAAAAATCACTAATCTTTGAGAAGCAAGAGTTTGCCCAACTATTAAGAGTAACTGCAATGATGGCTTCTTTCCTATCTCACAGCAGGAGTTCCCCACATGCCCTTGGGTAGGGAAAGTTTCTACTGTAGTCTGCCATCTTGGATTTCTCTCTGGATCCCTGCCCCTATCTTCTGAGCAAATGAATTTATATCTGTTGATAATCAATTATGTTGCAATAATCTTTGAATGTTTTCTATGTTTTCAAGATTTTGAAACTTACCAGGACACATGACAAGTAACATTTATGTCCATGCTTATGCTAGGACATATGCCATTCAAACTTTCCATCAAGGAAGAACTTCTTTCCATTGATGCTGTTTTGTCAAAGCTGACAGCCACTTCAAGGATGGCCTCAGCTGCAGAATCACCTAGTCCAAGATTTTGACCTTTGTGGGCTGGTCCCTGTCTGAAGACTTATGAGACAGGGCTATATAGGCTGGACTATTTCATCCAACGTGGAAGAACTCCCCAGGCCATTGTAGCCTCAGAGACACCTGTAAGACTGACCAAGATTTTATCCGTCTCCACAGCACCTTTACCTCTCCCTCTGTCCAACCCTGCTTCCTTCCCTTGCTGTAGGTGATGTTGAACCTAAAGGAACTCCCTAATAAGCATCTTGCCCCCTTGCCAACTTCTTGGTTTAAGAACCCTCTGGGAACCCTACCTGAGACACTGCTGCTTAGAAAACCTAAGCAGGCAAGGATGGTGTTTTGGTCTTTTGGTCTTTTTTGTTGTTGTTGTTGCTTTGAGTTTTTGGTTTTTGTTTTGTTTTGTTTTGTTTTGTTTTCATTTATTTCCTTCCTCCTAGTAAATCCCCTCTAACAGTCTATTTTAAAAGTATTCCAGTTAGTTGTCAATTTAGTTGATGGTTAAGCATTTCCCAGGAGTGCACTTTAATGAGGAGATTTTTGAGATGATATTGCCTTGACAACCCAAAGGAATAAAGCAAAAATAATAGAGAAAAAAAAAAAGAGGTAGGGGCTAATATTTTGATCCAGGCAACTTCTTCATATCAACTCTATTGTGTCATTAAGGAACATATAAACACCAGGAATACCAATGCTCAGGAGGTCTCTGACCTCAAAATTAATTTATGGAAACAACCAAGAGGAACATAATAGAATGCACAGGAATACACCAAATGAATCTCTACATTCAAGGATCTACTTACCTTATTCCCTAAATATTTGGAAGGAATTACACCTAAAACCAGTCATTCACTAAAAACTTTACCACCCTAACCTCTCTCTAAAACATGCTCATGAGGATATTCCATTGTTTGTTTGGAAATTTGACTGGATCACGGATGAGAGAATGCCTGCTGACTTCTATCATTCTCATCAACAGCCTTCCCAGAACTGTCATCAGTAATGACAGAAATTCCACCAAGAGGGGAGTTACATGATTCCATAATCTGGCCTGTACCAAATGCCACTTTTATACTTTACAAAAATCATATAAAAGTTACTTGAAGTTAAAATGATTTTGTATTTTTTTAAGAGCTTTGTAAATATTTCCAGTATGTCTAAATTTTCCTAAATTCAAATATCTTAAATTCTCCTTAACATCCTAACAGATCTTTTCAAATCCAATCCTGGGTAATCATGGATCAACCAAAAAAGCAAACAAACCCAAAACTACTGTTTTGTTTTGATTATTAATTTATGAATTCAAGGCTATAGAGTGGAGGGAAATTCAATTTATTTCTGGCACTGTTTGTTCTTCTTCTGAACAAGAACCCCCTCCTCTTAAACCGTTTCTTTCATCTTTTTATTTTTCCTTCTGTTTTCTCCTCCTTGTCCTTTTTGCTTCTTTCTTACCAGGCCACAGGTACCGGGGAGTTTGTGGTGTAGCAGAGCAGTTAAATTTTTTTTTTTCATAACCCAGTATTTTCTTACACAGGTTGTGAACAAAACCACGTGCCTGCCTTTCTTTCCATGCCCCAATTAACTACATATATTGTAAGTTCCTAATTCAATTAATCAGTGCACAAGTGGGTCCTAAGTATGGGAAGAATCCCCAAAGATTTGCCTAACACTAGCTTCACAAACAAGGCCAATTACATATTTCTTTGAAAAGGCCACTGGAAAACATAAAGACCCATAACTGGTAAATATATTTGAAGTTATTTGTTATCATGGTAGCGTGAAAGAAAAAAAAAAATTACCCTTTGGGAGGCCTGGGTGGCTCAGTTGGTTAAGCATCTGCCTTTGGCTCAGGTCATGATCCCAGGGTCCTGGGATCCAGCCCCGCTTTGGACTCCTTGCTCAGCGGGGAGCTTGCTTCTCCCTCTGCCTGCCGCTCCCCCTGCTTATGTTGTGCTCTCTCTCTGACAAATAAATAAATATAATCTTCTTTAAAAAAAATCACCCTTTACTGAGGCTAACTTACAGTTCACAGGGTTGTATTTGCAGCCTTTCTATAACCTATGATAAAATTCAAATATAGCAAATTCAGAGAAACTTTTCAACCATCTGACACCAGAAACATGTATATTATATTTCCAGGAATATAATTAGTTTTATATGGTATTTTATTTATTTATTGAGAATTCATGGACAATATTTAGTAATGAATTTAAATAACTTTGGGGATGTTAATAAAGTATGCAAAAGTAGCCGTGGAATATTTCATCATACATTCGTGTGTGTACTTATGTATACTTTAGGTTTGTATCTTTAAGTAATATAGTTTAAACACCAGAACTATTTAGGACTTGATCTGTTATTTCAAGCTGATATCTACCTAATTATTTTTACTAATAGCAAATCATTTACTTTAGCATAGAGTCAGCCCCAATGTGTTATAAACTATCATAGAAACATGCTTCCTTTTTTAATATTTATTTTAGGTAATAACTCTACCCAATGTGGGGCAAAATATGCTTTCTTTTATTTAAGATTTTATTTATTTATTTATTTATTTATCTATCTATTTAGACAGGGGAGGGGCACAGGGAGAGGGAAAGAGAGAATCTCAAGCAGACTCGGCACAGAACTCAAAGCTCAACATGGGGCTCAATCCCATGACCCAAGATCATGACCTGAGTCAATATCAAGAGCAGGTCACTCAATTGACTGAGCCACCCAGGCACCCCAAACTATGCAGCCTTTTTAGATAAAAATTACTCTTGAGAACAATTAATATGTCAGACACTCCTGAACAGCATAATGAAAAAAGGCCAAGGCTAGAAAGCCAAGAATTTTATATGTAAACTCTCAACCTTAAAAATGTCTCTTCCTCTTAACCCTTTTTTTTTTTCCTACAGGCTCAAATATCCTCATCAGTACAATTTAAAATTTTTAAATGCATTAAATGAGCACTAAGTTCCCTTGGTTGCTTCCAAAAATGTCATTATTCCAGTGCATCATTTTAATCTATTTTAGGATATTCTAAATATCTATTGTTTTGCAGATCTATAAATAAAATATGTAAAGTAGACAGTTGGTATTCAGTATGTTACATGATATCCATGCTCTTCCATGAAACACACCCTATCTGGAATAAAATGTTTTTTCTTATTATAAAAAATAGCGATGTTTCTTTTATTTTTATATTGAAAAGAATGTGTGATCAAGCAATAAAAATTTATTACATTTAACCACTTAATTTTTCATGCAATAACTGTTAAAATACTGAGCTTTTTATACTGGTTAACACGTGAGTCAAAAGATTTTTTTGTAAAGTTCTTTGGTATTCTTGAAAAAAAATAAGTGACATATATATAACTGAAGCCACTTAACTTTCAAAAATATGTCTAACAGATGTTTTCAAAGAATGCATGCTATAAGCATTTTTCAATGTAAAAAAAGTGAAATATTTGCTTTCATGTGGCAAAAAAGAAGAAATTCATTAAATTATTCCACATAATAACATTTTTACTTGAAATGCCAAAATTCCAAGGAGCAAGGTAGATTTTATTTCCCCTATGGTTATTTTATTTGCAGCTGATAGACTAAAAATAATAAGTTGGACATACGTAGCATCAGGAAAGCATGTTATATATCATTAATATAGTATTCTTAGTGAATTTAGAGATGGAATTATATTAACTTCACTTGGTTCTTAAAGTTGGTTCTACTAATAGAATATTTGTTGTTGAAGAAGTGAGTCTTATCTACTCCCAAGGTAAAAAAAAAAAAAAAAAGTGTGTGGAAAAATTAATCCAAAAAGTATTGAAGACATTTTTGGGGTTTTATTTTGGAAACAGAAACAATATCAAGCTGATTTGTATACAAACCCAATAAAATCCAATGATAAATAACCAGCAGGTTGAACAAGCAAAATGACTGATATAATCATGAAACACGTTTTTTTATTGTTTTGTTTACTTTATGTCTTCCGCTGCCCATTTACAATGTATATATTGCATGTAGTTTCCCTCTGCTCAAGGATAAAAAAGTGGCTGGGCCGCATGACTATTACGTTCATAGCTTGAAGAAGAGTTCATTCTATGCTCACTTTCAGTCATTAATATAGTCTATTCGGTAACGTTGGATCATTCCAACGTATTAATAAGCACAGTGATAAAGGAAGGGTTTAGTCCTCTCCCACCCACCTCAGAAATCAGCCAGCTTCAGGCTGAAAATCTTGGGCAAGGGAAGGAAGTGGTCCATACTTGAAATCCTCCCCTTTTTCCTCTCCTCCTTCTTACACCCACCCTCAGCTTTGTTCACCCTCAGCTTGGTCCTCAGTGGTCTAGTCAGACCCCTGAAGATCTCTCAACTTGGATGGTTACACCTTTAACCAAGTGACCATATCTCTATTCCAGGGGCTGTCTAGAATATTCCACATGCTCTATAGTTTTATATAATCCTGTAAAATCCTCTACAAAGCCTTCAACCTGAGTGGGTGGCCAGAGTTCTCTGACCACTGTCCTTTCAGGAAACTATTTTACAAAATCTTAGACATCACTATATAGCTTATATGACTTCAGTTAGCCCCATAAAAAGCTACCCCAATGGGTTTGAGGAGAGGGAAATACAAGAAATAGGAGAGTAGAGCTCATGGCACGGCTTCCTCTGAAGATCTCCTTATAAAATCCCCACTGTCCACCATTTAAAATTATATACACATACAGAGAGAGAGAAAGAGACATGGATATATTATTATGTACTAAGTTTATTATTATGTAACTATTATTATACACTAAATTTAAGTTGTATATATATATATATACACACACACTAAGTACAGGTGTTCAAGTGTCCTGGGACACTTTTTTATATAAAATCCCCCCCCATGGTGATTTGTATCTCATACACTTTGGAGTCTAATATCTTTCTCATTTATTTATTTTTTTTATTATGTTATGTTAATCACCAAACATTACATCATCAGTTTTTAATGTAGTGTTCCATGATTCATTGTTTGCATATAACACCCAGTTCTCCATTCAATACATGCCCTCTTTAATACCCATCACCAGGCTAACCCACCCCCCTCCCCTCTAGAACCCTCAGTTTGTTTTTCAGAGTCCATAGTCTCTCATGGTTCATCTCCCCCTCCTATTTCCCCCCTTCATTTTTCCCTTCCTGCTATCTTCTTCTTTTTTTTTTTTAACATTTAACCCTAGCCAAAACTAAAGCAAGGAGACCACTTCTAACACACTGTATCAGTCACCTATTACTATAGTAAAGCTGCATTAAAAACCACCACAAAACTCTACAGCTTATATAATCATGTTCCCGTTTGTGTGTGCAGGCTGTCTGGGGTTGGGCTGATTTTTGGCCTGGACTCCTCAGGGCTTGGCTGTAAACTCCAGGTAGACGCCCAGTCTGTTCCATGTGCCTCTCTCATCCTCTTGGGACCAGCAGACCAGCTGGGGCCTGTTCTTGGTATGACAGCAGCAAAAGTTCAGGAAAGTCAGCCCAAATACTCAAAGCACATTCCAAGTCCTTGCTCATGCAATGTTTTCTAGCATTAAATAGGCCAAAAGAAGTCTGCAACAGAGAAATATCTCCATCAGGGACATCAAAGTCACACGGAAAAAAGACACAGGGAAGAATGAAGTATTGTGGACGACAATTCAACCTATTAGGAGTCTCTGAAAGTTGTGATTGAGTCTGAATTGTCAACTAGGTGTTCTATGTCATTTCAGCAATATTCACGGCTGCTGTCTTCAGAGAAGATCAGCTGTAGAAATTGAGGTACTCTATTACTACCTTCAGTTTCCCATGATGCCGTCATTAGAGCAAATGAAAACGTTCTACTCTAGAAATTACTCTGCTTTGTTTTCATCTTGAATTCTATTTCCTTCCTTTCTCAAATGTTACTCTTTACATGATGCACTGAAGGTAGCATGTCCCTGAGAACTTGTGTTCAAATTTAATAAATTCCTCTGTTAAAGTAATGTTCTACCTTGCAATGCAAGAACATAGCATCCCTCAAATTCCGAATTTAATTAAAATTACTGTTGCGTGCATATAATTATTTTTTAGCCTCTAACCACTCATTACGATCCATTCAGGATACTATATGTGTTTCCTACAAACCTTTTGTTTTCCTTGTACCTCTTACCCATATTTAACTATATACTATTTTAAGTCCTGGACTCAGTCATTATGTTACCTCATGGCAATAATTTGGACCATCCTTTTTTTCAATTCAATTTTTAGGTGGAAATTAAAAATTCATAAAGTGTGGAGAAACTACGCACTTCATCCTAGTTCCATAGGTATTTTGCAAATGTTTACTTATATAACTGTTTAATTTGAAATAATTGTAGACTTACAAAAATTTGCAAAAATAGTACAGAGATTTCCTACATACCCTTTATTCAGATTCTTCTCATGCAACAGCTTACATTCATAGTAGAGTTTTTAAAAGAAGCAAACATTGATGCATTATTTTTTTAATATTTATTTATTTATTTCAGAGAGAGCACAGGCACAGGGGGATCATGTGGTAAAGATAGCATCTCCCAGTTCCATGGTAAAATTAATATTTTTTCCTTTCCATCTCCATTCACTGGAAATGGGTCACTAAGCCCAGTCCATACTCAAAGGGAGAGTAACTAAGCTCCACCTCCTGGAAGGAGGAATATCAAAATATCTGTGACATGTATTAAAACCATCACAGAGGCTCCTGGGTGGCTCAGTCGGTTAAGCATCCAACTCTTGGTCTCAGCTCAGGTCATGATCTCAGGGTCATGAGATCAAGGCCCACACCAGGTTACATGCTCAGCTGGGAATCTGCCTGAGGATTCTCTCTTTCCCACTCCCTCTGCCCGTCCTCCCCTCCCCACTCTCAAATAAATAAAGTCTTTTTAAAAAATCACAGTAAACAATAAAGATTTGGGGGAAGATACTCTGAGACTATACAAATATTCTATTTCTCCTTAAAAGTTAGCTTAATGATTTTAGCATTCATCAGTAGATCTTGCCTGCTGCAACTGCTATTGTAATGTTCTCGTGATGATTTTTATTTCCCCTATTCCTTCTACATTCATTGAATAGAAGTCTTTTGTAAGGAAGACTTGTTACTTCTCTCTTGTTTATTTCTTTATTTATTCACTCAATCATTAATTTATGTCAGTACCGACTCATGAATATTTATTTCATTTTTGGGGTTAAAATCCAAATACTATCATTATGTAATTTGTCACTTACCTTGTTCCACATTTAGTCATTGACAGCTCCTTCAGGTTTCTTCTTATGTCCTTTGGACATGCCCATTCTATTTTCTCTTTCTTTACTTTTTTTTCTTTTTTAAAAAAACACTTTCTTACTTTCTGGTACTACAAGACACTCCAGGCTCATTTTGTATTTTCCCTGACTCAACCCCATTTCTCCCAGAAGCTCTTCTCTCTTGAATCTAAGAATGGTCTTTAGAAACCAAAATCAGTGGACTCATTGTTAAGCATGCTTAATTTTATATAGAATAATCATTTTCACAGAATCATGACATTTCACTAATTTTATAGCCTGCCCATTTTTCTTTTCCATTTCTTTCTCTTTGTTTCTGTGTTACTCATTTTTCAATATTCTCCTTTGATGTGTGATACCAGAGCACACTAATACATCTTGTTAAAATAAAATAAAATGGAGACCAGGCTTGAAAATCTTCCAAGCAGGCAAAACCATTTAAGCTATGTAAGCAAAACTATAGTTTATTTCATGAACATAAACAAAACTTAGGTCATTTCTTATAAATGCCCATGGTAAACATAAAAGAAACTTGAGTCATTTTCCTAAGAAGATACACGATAATCAATTTCAACCAATGTCCTGCCATCTGGACACACCTATTGTAATAAAATCATTGTAAAGGCTCAATAACTTCCTCATTTTCACTTTATGAGATATTATGTAATGTCATACCTTTGAGTGTCAACTCAATTTTGGATTTGAAGACCCCCAGTTTGTGAACTGTTCTTTTATGTGCAATAAACCTTAGAAAATACAATGTTACTGATCTGGTTTTAATTTGTATTGTTTCTAGATCTTTGACAACCTTACTTTTGGATTTACTTTTATTTCTTCTGTCTAAAAATTCTGTACGTTCCGAAGGGCTCGTCCCTATATACGTGTCTGCTTTTTTCTCCTTAGTACCTATCTTATAAAGCTTAGCACAATCCACCTCCAATGTTGATCTCCTCCTATTCCCAAATTGCCTATCAACTGATTCCTCTTTTCATGCCTAAGTTGGTTCAAATGTAACTTTTCCATATCCATCCTCATATGTCTTCAATAATACTCCATTTTATTATCACTAGGATTGCCATGGTGATACAAAGGAGGGCTATCAGACAGTTTGAAAGAGGGATTTGCAAAGGATTTTTCTTTCCCCTCCCCTTCCTTTATATTCTTGGATGATGTCAGCTATCAATAAGAGAATAATAAATCTGCCTACAGCTGGATGAAAGTCTTCTCTCTATAACCTGAGCCTTCGAGAAAGCCATAAATATTAGAAAGAGACAAAATCCTGGAATTGTTTCACATATAAATGTCACATTAGTTAAGATATAGGTTCAAATACCACTTTAATAAAAAACCCAAGTTAACAATGGCTTAAACTAGATAGAAATTTATCCGTCTCTTACGTAAATTTGAGATCCAGGAGACAGAAGTTCTTCTTCATCAGGTCATCAAACAACCCTGGTTCCATTCAACCTAGGGATGCTCGGCTATCTTTAGGGTCGTCCACATGATTTTAGGTTGCTCAACACTCCAGAGGGCAAAGCAGAGGGCAGTCCTTCCCTTCAAAAAGCACAACCATGTCTCTTCTTCCTCACCTAGAATCTTCCAGAAATACCAAAACCTCTATTTTGTCTGTGATATGTCTCCTCTCTTCCATACTCACTCGGGTTCCCCTCTCCCTAACTCTCAAAACCTCATTCATGAGTAATTTTAATATGCTGTAAATCACACTCCCTGCATGTAGGAATTTCCTAGCATATTCAATAGTGAGTTCTAATCTTCTGCAGGACAAATTGATATGTAATATTAACCTGCACTACACATTTCAAAGGATGTGAATCTTGTGAAATTATAGAAAAACTATAACTCCGCATATGTTTTGCTCTCTCAATAAATTTTACCAAAACTTAGGAATTGTCTTGATTCCACCAAATCATTAAAATATTACTATAGAATGTGATTGTTTCATATATTATTAATAACAAATTCCTTGTGATGTGTCTTCAGGTCATCATCATGTTGAAAGTCCCCCTGTGTTCACAATGAAACATTACTGTAGACTTTATCTCGCTATACAAAACGGATCAATTGTTTCTCATTGTCTGGGCCTTGGAACTAAACTCTCATCTGGTTTTCATACTTTTGGGTTTAGAACTTGGTTACTAGCTAAAAATTCTATATGGATATTCACTCAACCACTTCTTCCAGCCTATAACAGTTATTTTCTAAGTCTGAACTTTTCTTTGGACTGCATTGTTTGCTCACTGGCAGAGGGGTATGCAAAATTGGACCCATGGAATGTCATACTTGTTTTTTTAGCAGCCATCCTACTTCTAATTTCCCATGTCAGTCCACCAATGAAAAAAATGCATGCTTCCCTACTGAACCAAGAACACATAGCCCTTTAATAAGTCCCAGGTTTTTTTTTTTCCATTGATCCTAGATATTTTTGTTTACTTTCTTGCCTAATTTTGTTTTTCCTGTATTCTGAATTGCCAATGGCCTTAACTTCCTCTCCAAAAAATGTCCTCCTGCTTAAGGTAGCATATGAAATAGGAAGATAATGGTAATGTTTTTCCACCTATCCATTGGCTATTGTCATCTTCATATTAATAGTCAGAAAGATTTTCCCCCTAAAAATGCTTTCTATTTTTCTGTATTTTGATGTACATTATGAGTCAAGGTATCATACAACAGGAATTAGATTTATGTAAAGATAATCCAATGGAAAACATGGTTTACTTCTTACTTATTATCCATTGTGGAATTTTGAGCATTCAGCATTATCCAGTCCCCAGCTGGATTAAACTAGAAATCACATTCATCTTCAATTTATTTCAAAACAAAAACATTTATTTATATCTTTATCTTAGCATTTTCTTTTTAAGCTTTACTTTCAATATTATTTTTTCATAAGCATCACTATGTCCTTAAACACCTGCATACATATCAATTTGATTTTACTTCCCCAAATAAGTAACAGAAGGTTTGAACCAGAAGGTCCATATATACATACATTCACACTCTCTGCCTGTCACCTCTTGCTACTTCCCAAAGCTTAGCTGGAGCTGCTCCATTGTGGTTGCACTACCAAGCTTGTCATGTGTCATTTTTCAGTTGCCTTTCATAATATGGCACCATTTTCTATATTAACACTTAACTGTCAAGGTATAATGCAATATAATCAGACTCCTCCAACGTAAAACTCTCACTTCCACATCCAGTTTACATCAGCAGTGTCAGATGCGGGGCCTGATGATTGGTCTGGAGAAGAAGAAGGAAAGAGGGAAATAAACATGAAAATTAGACATCCTGTGTCCAGCCATAGAATTAATGTACTTGTATTCTGAAGCACATTTGGAAAAATACAATTATCTGTTAACTCTTTCCAGGATCCCTCTGTCCATAGTCACAGTCCAGTAGAGTTATCTGCAAAATGGAGGACTTAGATCAATCATCTGATGGTAATTTAAAGATGTTATTTTTCTCACTGGAGTCTGCAAAGCTTATATAATTGGTGCATATAATTACATAAGTCTACAATCACCATCAATTTACCCTCCTTTCAAAGCCATAAACACCTTTATATTATCACGCTTGGGTGGGAGATGCAGCATCATTTGGAAGAGCATTATAAGAAAGGTAGAATAAATCAGCTTGCCTCTGTAATATCTGCTTGTTGTCTTGGAAATTTCTCCCTAACTTCATGAGATCTCCTAGCATTAATGACCTTCACTACAAGCATCAAGGTCTTTCCAGGAGTGTGGCACCAAATTTTTTAATCATCCCCATATCTAAAATTATCAGACCTAATGAATATTAAGGCTGCATAGATCCTACAAAAAATCATGGGGAGAGTTTCTCAAACACTATGAGAAAATAAGAATATAGGAAAAGCCACTATCACACATATTAGATAAAGAAATACAAATGATATTCTATTCTAATGGTTTAAAATCCTAGGGATCTTATAAGTTTAAACTTCTAAGGCTAAGAAAGGGCTTTCAGAAAAATGCCACAATCCAATTAAACCATTGAATACTGACTATTCTCAGAAATAGTACAAGCCAATAATTTCACTGTCCAGGAGGAAATGATATAGAGGTGAAAACCAATGGATGGTTTTCAGAGATTAGTAAAGTCAACTGGCAACACTTTAGCATATATATTAAAATTTCATCTTACTCTTGATTGAGAGAAAGAACAGATTTGGGGTTTTGTGGGACTTTTTTTCCAAAATAAAAACTCAGTGTTAGACATAGGAAAGAGAAAAAATAGCCTCTGGAGAAGAGAAGTATAAAAATATAAAAAGGAGAGGGTTTAGTGGAAGCTTGTAAAAATGAATAGAGCAATGAAGCTAAGCAATAACACAGAAAGATGGTAAATTCTGATGTATCATATTTGGGCCAGCAATGGAAGTTGGCTTACTCGGGAAGAGACAAAGATGGCCCTGGGGAGTAATAGAAGCAAAGAAGCGGAGAAAGAAAATATGCTGTGTATAGTCTCATAGTTTGGAATCTGAGTTTAATTTTTAAAAAGTCAGGTTTCCTAAGACAGAGATGTACAGAAGCAAATAAAATTTTCCAACATACAATTGAGTATATCTGAAACTCTGCTACTTTTGTTTTTTTATTAAATCTGATCTTGAGTTAGATATTTAATTCTAGATTTCACTGCACAATACAAATTTTTAAATCAAAAACACTCCCCTCAGCATTTTCTGGAAGACTTAGAAAATGTATATAAAGGCACTGTGTGGCTATTCTTATTAATTGAATGTGAATGAATCTGAAGAGAAATTCATGACTGTGCTATTCAATCTGGTTCAGCATTGTCAAGAAATAAAATTTGTGGACTTTCTTAATACAGAATAACCATTCTTGATGTTCAGATTGCCAGTTGTCAATAGCTACACACAGTTCAGATTGCCAATTGTCAATAGCTACACACAGTAAGTGTACCTACCACTGCTTTTGCAATTCCTACATTCCTCACTTTTTTTCAGCTTCAAGCCCCACCTCCACCCTAAATATATTTTTTTATCTTTTCTTCTCTGCTGACAACTACAATTGCACCCAGTTGCATGTCCTATTTCAGGCTTGGAACATCCAGCCCTTGCTTGATACTCTGCACTGACAATAAAGGCCAGCCACTGTGTAGGGGAGTATGTGATAAATATTTAGTCCAATTTAGATAGTAGGACAAAGACTAGCATTCCTATACCACCTGCCACCATATAAACAGAATTTCCTTTACAGAATGATGTTTTTTAAATGTTCATTGTCCATGTGAACTTCAAATCATCATACAAATTATTAGTTGGGGTTTCATAATATTGAAAGTCAAATGTCATAATCTACATTTATATCTAGCTATACACCATGAGTATTATTCCATTGTGTAGTAACTTTATTTCTGTATCACTTGTGTTCATTATCTATTGTTACATAGCAAATTACCATAAAATTCAGCAGCCTAAATCAACACGTATTTCTTATATCACAGTTCTTGTGAGTCAGGAATCTGGACACAGATTTTCTGGGTGCCACTGACTCCATTTTTCATTAACCTGCAGTTCAGGGGTCAGCCAAGGCTGCAGTCTCATCTGAAGACTCAACTGGAGGAGGATCCACTTCGGATCTCAGTCACGTTGTTGTGGGCAACATTCATTATCTTTTGGGTTTTGGACTAAATGTCTTCATTTATCACAGGCTGTTGGCTGGAGGTCTCCCTTGTGGTCCTTGGAGTACTACATAGGGAAGCTAACAACTGGCAATTGCCTTCCATCAGAGTGAGCAAACATGAAAGAGAGGATGTTCAAAATGTCTCTTTATAACTTAACCTCAGAAGTAACACTCTTTTTTTTCCCCCATATTCTAATTGTTACTAGTGAGTCACTAGGTCTAACTCACACTTGAGGGAAGGAGATTACACAAACACATGATGATCAAGAAATGGAGATCTCTGGGGGCCATCTTAGGGGTTGCCTACCACATCACAGTTAACCACTGATTCCCCAACTCCATGTGATAGACAAAAACTGAAATGACCCCAATGACTCTGGCCCGTGTGACCTCCTACCCTTTGAGTATGGATATGATATGATGAGATACCAATCCTGTGACTATGTTCCATGAGAGATTTGAATATAAAGAGGGAGATTATTGGCATGGACCTCTCAATCACATGAGCCCTTTTATTTATTTTTTTTTTTAAGATTTTATTTATTTATTTGACAGAGAGAGACACAGCGAGAGAGGGAATACAAGCAGGGAGAATGGGAGAGGGAGAAGCAGGCTTCCCGTGGAGCAGGGAGCCCGATGCGGGGCTCGATCCCAGGACCCTGGGATCATGACCTGAGCCGAAGGCAGATGCTTAACGACTGAGCCACCCAGGCGCCCCTCACATGAGCCCTTTTAAAGCAGAGTTTCTCCATTTGGTGGGAGAAGAGGAAGTGAGAGAGAGTAGAAGTTTGGGAGAGACTCAAAGCAGAGGGGAATTACTTATTGTTGACTTTGAAGATGAAGGGGCCACATAGAAAGGGACAGAGAGTAGCTTCTAAGAACTGCAAGGAGCCCCAGGCTCACGGCCAGCAAGAAAGCAGGGATCTCAATCTTCTTGCCACAAAGAAATGCATTCCTCCAACAACCAGAATGAATTTTAAAGCAGATATTCTCCAGAGCCTCCCAATGAGAACTTAACTCTGCCAACATTTGATTTTAACCTTGAGATAGCCACAGAGCAGAGAACCAACTCACATTGTGCCAGACTTTTGACTTGCAGACAATTAGATGATAAATGGGTATTGCTTTAAGCCATCTCGTTTGTGGTGATTTGTTATGCAGCGACAGAAATTAATCTATCCACATAACGAAGCTTACCTCCTATGGCAAGTTCTCCCTGAAGGTTCTTGGGTGTTAAAATAATCTTATACAAATATAAACATCTGTGTAGTAGTGTTGTCCTTTTGGATGTTTTAACAGTAAGTATAACTGTTACACACACACACACACACATATATACACACACATGAATATATATGTGTGTACCCATATATGACAATATACTACAAATTATACAAATATATATATATATATAATTTTTTAAATTTATCTCTGAGGATTGCTTGTTCATTTATTGCAGCTTGGCCATTCCCCCAAGTTCACAGCTAATAATCTAAATTAGTATTTCTCTAACTTCTGTGGGCAATTGACACAAAATCAAAAATGTTTTCATAATGATACAAAGACTTCACTTGCTTTCGTCGCCCTCATTCTCTCATAAGTGGAGTTTTCCCAAAGCTACATAAGGTGTGATGTCACAACAGACTGAATGTAGAGACAGCCTTTACCATTCAGGTGTCTTCTATTATGTCAGGCATTAAAGAGATTTCCAAAATGGAAACAAACAAACAACAACAACAACAAAAAATGAAAATAATGCCACTCTTCTTGCTGTTATTTTTCATTTTGAAAAATATAGTTCTTTTCTATAAAAATATTATCTTAACAATATTTACTATCATTATTTTTGTAACAGGTTTACTATTATTTTTAAATAATTTGTTATTATTATTTAACTTTTTTAATTAAAAAAATTTTTTTTAATTTTTTATTTATTTATTTGAGAGACAGAGAACACGAGCAGTGGGAGAGGGGCAGAGAGATAGGAAGAGAGATAGGAAGAGGGAGAAGCAGACTCTCCACTGAGCAGGAATTCCCAAAGTGGGGCTCGATCTCAGGTCCTTGGGATCATGAGCAGAGCCAAAGGCAGACACTTAGACAGAGCCACTCAGGTGCCCCCCGTAATTTAAATTTTTAAATGAATTAATACATACTGATTTTGATGTTTCCTCAATATTAATTCTTTATATGGTAAATATTGATAGCTATAACCCATTTAAATGAAAGCTCTTTGGGCTTTCCACAATTTTTAAAAGGGTAAAGAAATGCTGATACAAAACATTTGAAAACTCCTAATCTACACCTTTCCTTTCCGTGGGTGATTTAATAGTTCACTGAGTGGATGAGCCACATTTTATATCATGAAATGTTTAAGTTGCATTCATGCAGCATGTCCCCAATGAGGCAGAGGGGATATAGCTCCATAGGGACCAAGAAAAAAATAAAAACTATTCAAAGTATTAAACAATGTATTTATAAATGTATGAGGTCAATTGGGCAAAAAAACAAGACACTAATGCACTTATGATTTTTAGACAATACTCAAATGTACCACATTAGTATTTTGATAAATCTAGGTTATTTTATGTAGGAAGGATTGGCAAGAAATTCTAGAAAAGTATTTGAGGATTTTTGAAAGACAATTTAAAGTGGAAGTCTACATTATTGTCAATTGCTTATTCTCTTATTTCATCAACCTAAATATCTTTTCTATCTCTTTGCATATTATTCTGCAAAATGTACCCATACTTGTCTTTATATCAGTTATATTTTAAGAGAAATATATTTTAGACAAAAGGTTTTGGATGATGTTCAAAAATAACATTTTTGCAAAGTTGCTTTGACAAATAATTAAATTTGAAATGTGTATTTAAGTTTCAGATGGGCAACTGCTGCCTAGCAGGTTTTTTTAAGCCAATAAAACACAAGTAAGTTGTACAGATGACAGATCTGAAAGTTCATAACTTTTTTCATCTAGCAGTCTATTGCAGATACAAGGAAAAGTGGTTGACATTTCTTTGAACAGTGGTAAGTTTTTCAGAACATGAGATTTTCAATTATTTTTTCAAACCAAAATTCCACTTTTAAAGTTGAAAAAAGATATCAACAAGGTGTTTCCTGAGAGTTTATGAATTAGCTGCTCAAATCTAAGTTATCCATGAGCCAAACTTACATAACCCCCAAATAATGCTAGATTCCCAAATCAACTTTTATATCAAATTACCCTTATCAAGGAAGATTATCCCCTTCTCCATTGCTGAGGAAATGTGGAGTTGTTGTTCAAGGAATATAAAGTTTATGTTACGGAAGATGAGTAACTTCTAAATACCTGCTGTACAACATTGTGCTTTTGGTAACAACACAGAACTTCACACTTAAAAATTTGTTGAAGGTAGATCTCATGTTTATCTTACGCCATTAAAATATATATATTTTTTTTAAATCAAGGCTACAGAAAAACTTTTCTTTTTTTCTGTAAAGCAACCAAAGCATTTCTTTAAGAGTGTTAGGGATTGCAATCCAAAGGACACAAAATTGACCAAAATCGAAATTGAGCTCTGAATTGTGAGTAGGGAGTACAGGCTTATAAGGGCAAAATCCACAGGTTACATAAGTTGTTTTGAAAGAATTATGATTGGTGCTGGCAGAGTTTAAACTGATTATCTAATACACCATTGGCTACAGAGAAACTATTTTAAACATACAAGAATATACAGAATTCTACACCCATGAGTCCCTCTTGAGGAATCCACTAGATAATGAGCTTCATCCAACCATGATATGACGAAGAAACTTCAGCAAAAGGCCTAATAGTGAGCAACTTAATTTATATGTATATAAGATTAAAACGATGTGGTATAATGGTGGGAAACTAGCATACCATAGTAGCACGTTCTGATAAAGTAATAATAACAGAACCAAAAATGAGAGCAGAGATAAGAAAGAAAGAGGCAATAAAAAATATGGTAATTGATTGTTGTACAAGAAATAGTGTTAAAGAATGTCATTAAATGCTATTAACCCAAGTAGTAAAACAGTAAAAAGCAAATGATTCACATCTCATAGAGACAGAAACATAGCAAATATAACATAAGACCTATTACTGACACTACCTTCTTCAGGATGCCTGGACCCAATTCCAGTGCAGGGGGAAGGACTTGTCCCACACAGCACCAAGCAATTCTTAGACACCTGTAGAGTGTCTGAGAATTAAACCCAATTCTGATGCTATCTGTTCAGAGACAGCCTCAGATCCCACAGGTTAAGGGCTCAGTCCTACAAGACTGTGCCCTTCTCCCACCAGACCCCAGCTTCAGACACCAGGCACACACCCCTGGTTGTTACCTGTGCTTCTGACCTACTGGCTACAGACTGGAAGTTGGACTTTCCGAAGGCCTCTTCCTTAAGTTCTTTTAACTTGCCAGCACAGCTCACTCAGGGAAACATTTACTTACATTTACCAGTTTATTAAGAAATATGGTAAAGGATATGAATCAAGAGCCAGATGAAGAGAGACATAGGGAGAGGTATGGGGAAAGGGCAAAGAGCTTTCATGCCCTCACCAGGGTGCCACTCTATCCAGGCTTCTCAGGTTCACCAACCTGTGGCTCTCCAAACCCAGTCCTTTGGGGTTTTTATGAAGGCTTCAGTTCTTAGGCATGATTGACTAAATCCTTGACCATTGGCTGATTCAATCCCCAGTTCCTCTTCCCTTCCCAAAGGTCATGGTTTGGGGCTGAAAGTCCCAAGCTTCTAATCACATGGTTGGTCCTCCTGGCAACCAGTCTCTACCCTTGGGTGGGGTCCAACAGTCAGCTTCATCAGTAACAAGACACCCATAAAACTTTTATGGCTCTGAAGCCATTTCAGAAACTATGAATGAAGACAAAGTATATATGAGAAATACGTTTTGGTCATAAGGATGACCAAATATATATTTCTTATAAATCATTATATCATAACATATAATTATAAAACATAATAACACAGCTGATATCATATATACACATCATATAAAGAAATATAAAGGGGATTAATTCATCTATAAAATAAAAAAATTTCAATTTTGCTTACAAAGGAAGACCTAACTATACATGCTGTAAACACGTATAAAACAAAATAGTTCAGAAGGGAGTACAAAAGGTCATTATCTTACTCAACGGGGAAACAGTAAAGGTATTTCCACTAAGATCAAGAACAAGGCAAGAGTGCCTGTTATCACTACTACTACCCAACATTTTGCGAAGATATTAACCATCACAGACAAGAGAAATCCCTTAGAAGCATAAGAAGCAACAATGAGAAATAGAAACTTCTATTTACTGTTTTAGAGTTAAAACTCAAGAGCCGACAACTCTAGAGAAGAAAAGATACAACTAAAAGAAAAAAATTTAATGAGGTAGCAGTTTATAAAAATTAACATATAGAAAATCGCTAGAAATTTTACATATAAACAATAACCAGTTAGGAGATGCAAAGGTAGAGTTAACCCCATTGACAAAACCAAAAGGGAAAATCAAAGTTAAGAAGAAATGTGCAAAGTGTATATAAGGAAAACTTTGACACATATGAACAAGGATAAGAGCTGACTTTAGAAGACTGTGGGTAGTTCTTGGATTGGATGTTTCAACATAATAAGGACATTAGTACTTTCTAGATTTCACACAGTTCTGATAAAAATACTGCCATTTGACAAATGCTGAAGTAATATTGTTGCGGACAACAACAATGGATGCTAACATTAGTTGAGTTAAAGTATTATGAGAGTCGGGATATTTACATAGTCTCAAAGTATTGCCCCACAGATCTTTACTAATTAGAAAGAAAAAAAACCAATTTTGTCAGAGTGGTTAAACTTGACAGACACCACCAAGCAATGAAAGGTAATCAGTAATAAGATAGTGACGTCGTGTTCCCCCTGATATCATGCCATGAGAAGGGTACATATCACTTTGTGGCATTCGTGCCAAAAATGCCTCATCTGAATTTAATTATAAGAAAATATCAGACAAGGGCGCCTGGGTGGCTCAGTTGGTTAAGCGACTGCCTTCGGCTAAGGTCATGATCCTGGAGTCCCGGGATCGAGTCCCACATCGGGTTCCCTGCTTAGCAGGGAGTCTGCTTCTCTCTCTGACCCTCCCCCCTCTCATGCTCTCTCTCTCTATCTCATTCTCTCTCTCAAATAAATAAATAAAATCTTTAAAAAAAAAAAGAAAATATCAGACAAATAGGAATAGAGAGACATCCCACAATTAACCAATACTCTACAAACGTGTCAAGATCATGAAAAACAAAGAAAGTGAAGAATAGTTGACATTGAGAGACAGGACAAGTAAATGCAAGACAGGATCCTTGATAAGAATCTGGACCAGTGAATGGATATAAGTGAATCAATGGTGGAAACTTAAATAAATCTATAGAGGAGTTAGAAACACTACATCAAGGTTAACTTCCTAGTGTTATTAATTGTACTACAGTGAGGTAAGGTTTTTAACATTTGGGAAAACTGGGCGAAGGGTATAAGGAAAGTCTTTGTAACTTTTTAGTAAGTGTGAAATTATTTCAAAATAAGGAAGTTTGCAAATGACCTTATTTTGAAAAAAAATGTATGATAAGGCTACAACAAATACATGTGGAACTAGGTAAGAGAAGAACAATGAAATGGAAACAAACTCAAACACAAATGGAAATTGAGAATATGAGGAAAATGCTATTCAAATCAGTGGGGAAATGATTATTTCGTGGTGTTTGGAAAATGCACACTTGCTGTTTAGAAAGGACAAAAACAGATCCTTGACTACAGGATTTAGACTTATAAAATTAACCGTAATTATAAAAAGTATTTATAAACGTGAGGTGGAGAAAGTCTTTCAGAACAGGACAGAAAATTAAAAATAAAAACAGAAAATATGGAAAACAATCAACAAGAAATGAAAGACTACAAGAAAAAGAATTAGCAGCGGGATAGAAGATAAATACGAGTACAGGCTATGAACAGGTAGATCACGGAAGAATTAAGCGGCCAATCAATTTATGAAACGATGCATGGCTAAATAAATGCAAATCAAACTAACAGTGAAACGCTGGTTTTAAGAATCAACCTGGCCAAGGTTAAAAAAGATCATAAATCACAGCGTGCTTGAGGTGCTGGGAAACAGGCACTCCCTTATAGAGCTGATTAATTTGTCAACAGGGGTGACCATTTTGGAGGACAATTTAACATTAGCTAGCAGAATTATAACAGCACATACTCGTTCTTTCAACAGTTTCCCTGCTAGGAACTTTTTGTCTATTCTCAACAGTACCCTAAGGATGTTTATTTCCCAAGAGCAGAAATTCCGTGAGCAGAGGGATTCTGTTTATCCCCAGTCAAGGTCCTAGAAGAGCCTGGCACATACTTTTTTGTTGAATCAGTGAATCAATCAATCGTAGCATTGCTTGTATAGCAAAAGCTAAAAACAAGCGTTGAATAAATCATCTATGATACTTCATGTAACATCATACAAAGGTTTTGCTTTGTTCTTTAATGAGAAAGATCTGTATGACTGATCTCCTAGATCTTCAAGTTAAAGGCAGAGCAGTATATTAACTATTTATTGAAAAAGCTTTACGCAATAGTACGCCATCAATTACATTTCTTTTTATTGTTTCTGCAACCTCTAATGAGGGCTGTCTTCCCCCGTCCTGGATTAAAAACTCAAACAGGTCTTCATAGCTTCTCCAGCCACTCACAGATGATGAAAAGGCCTCAGGTCCTTTGCGGACAAGCCACACTGTTGTTTCTGAATTAAAATCCCACTCCAAAGTCAAACTGAGCTCATTCCACAATTTTTCCATTTGCAACTCCCTCCCTCTTCTGTCTGGAAGGCTTGGGAGTCCATGCAGCAGAGGAGGAAGGGCAAGTACCCTTCCCCCTCGCCAAAGCCCCCAAGCCTGCTCCTTCCCCTTTCCTCTCCACCTCCCTTAGGGCGCCTGTGCCTTCCTCCTTGCTGGAGCAGCCAGGAGGGAAGCAGGAGGGGCGAGGGGCAGACGCAGGTGCAAGTCCAGGCTATGCCTGAACTTGGCAGACGCCCGGCTGCTCTCCTCTCTTGTCTTCTTGGAGCCTCCCTCGTGCTTGCCTGCACATGCGCAGGACCAGCTACCGCGCAGAGCCCCCCCCCACACCCTTGGGTGCTCCTCCCCCTGGCAGGGACTCCCACCTCTGGAAAAGCGCTTCTCCTGAAACATCTCCTCCGGCTCCTCACCTCCACCTGGGGGTCCAAAAGGGTCCATTACTTACTCCTGTTTGTCAAAGAGACTAATGAGACGCCTCATTGAATTAAATTTCCATATGCTGATAAAGTGCAAGAATGAAGAAGTTTATTTGGGGCGTTTCAAACCATCTGACCTTAAAAGTGGTGTAATGGGACTTGCTGTGTACTGCTGAAATACAGGAAGTCTCACTCAGATAGGTTCCTTTGAAGCCATTTTCAGGTTCAGTCAGGTTAGAACAATTGTTAAATATAACGTGTTTAGACAGTGCTGGCATTTGGGGCGAAATCCATTTAATAATAAAAAAAACTGGAGAAATGCTGTACTTCAGCTATCCATTTATATTCTAAAACACAGGTTTGGCTTTTTAAATTAATAATAAGCACCATGCTTTATATAGCTTTATATTTTTATACATGGTATTTTGATAAGGGTTTTATAAAAATAAACACAAGCACATTTTATAATGCCAAACATTGAAATTTGGCATCCTGTCTGGTGGATATAGCTACAGACAGAACTGTAGGATGGTGTATGTTTAAAAAAAAAACAAAACAAAACAAAACTATTTTCAGCAGCACTGCAATAACAAACAAACAAAAATGTCTGCAACTCTTCCTTCTGGACAATCCCAGCCTAGACTTACCTCTGATAGACTGTGTCTGCTCACCTGGTGACAGGTGTGTAAGACTAAGTAGAGATTTAAAATTTACTTACACTTAAAATTGTCTTTCATTTATGGAACATTCTTAACAACTAAGGGACGGATTCAATTAATTAATAAAAGGACTGAATTTAGCAGCCTAAAACCACATAGACCTAAAGTCTTTAGCTAAAGAGTCAAAATATTAAACAAAGTTAAGTAATTTACAGATATTTTTTAAATTTTATTATATTTTACTATAAATTCCAAAATTTATGCAATGAATAACTATTACTTTATTCTAAGGATAACATTTTCAAAGATTTATTTGATAGCTAATGTATAAGGAATAATGAAGTGGGCATAAGACTAACACTCATGCACCTTGAAGAAAAATATTACTAGGTAAAAACAGTAAAACCATTGCAAAGCATTTTCCTCATATTATGTTGTTATTGATATAATACTAACTTTCAAAATTTTTTTAAAGTAATCTCTACACCCAATGTGGGACTTGAACTTACAACCCCGAGATCAAGAGTCCATGTTCTATGGACTGAGCCAGCCAGGAGCCCCTAAAACTAACTTTTAATTTTAATCAGCTCTAGTGTTTTAATGTAAAATGTTCTTCCTACATAAATGTAATGTAGAACTCCTATTTCTAGCAATGTGTCTATCAGGTGACATATCCACAAAATCCTTTCCAGAAAAACCCTGTCCCGAAATGCAGGATGATATGTTCAAACATGATTTTAACTGCAGAGCTAAGGAAGTAGAAGAAACTATCATGTACAAAAAATGTGTAGGATGGGCGCCTGGGTGGCTCAGTTGGTTAAGCGACTGCCTTCGGCTCAGGTCATGATCCTGGAGTCCCGGGATCGAGTCCCGCATCGGGCTCCCTGCTCAGCGGGGGGTCTGCTTCTCCCTCTGCCCTCTTCCCTCTTGTGCTCTCTGTCTCTCATTCTCTCTCTCTCAAATAAATAAATAAAATCTTTAAAAAAAAAATGTGTAGGAATTAGAAACAAGAAGTGAGAAACTGAGGGTGCTGTTACTATAGTCATTCTGTGACTTTATAATTAAAAGGCTGGAACTCAGGTGCCTCCTAATGTAGGTGACATATCTTTGGGCATGCAAAATGAGGGCTTGGAATTGGAACCCCACAAAGGTTGTTGTCTTAAGGAACTGTACCCTCAGTGCAAGGATGGGTTATAGGAAGAAAAAGAAGTCAACCTTCCAGAAAAGGAGATAAGACTTTTTTTTTTTTACCTCTAGGTAGAAAAATGAAATAGAATCTTTGAGATTTCCTTGCCATATGCAAGCTCTCACATCAGTCTCAACACTTGATGCAGGTTGCAATGCCCTTTGTGCTTGGAAAGCCAAGGAGTCCTCTTGGAGGAACACATTCTAGTGTGGCCATATGGGGTTCCCATAGATGAAACTCCAGTGCAAGTAAGATCACAATTAAAAAAAAAAAAAATTTTAAATGCAAAATGAAATAAGCCGTTACAGAGGATGAATAGAAACAATAAAGAATTAGATATCTCCCCACCAAAACTTCTGATGAAGTTTTCAGATATTAAATATAGAGTAAATTTGGAAAATGTTTTCAAAAATAAAAGTGGAAAATGTTTTTTAAAAATACTGTCTTACTGCAGTTGTGAAAAATTGAGCAAATGTTTGCTATGACCCATAAGTCATTCCAGCATCAACTCTAAGGTTGAAAGTCCAAATTCTCATCTGAATATCATCAAAATCAGGGACACCTGGCTGGCTCAGTCAGTAGAGTTTGCAACTCTTGATCTCAGGGTCGTGAGTTCAAGCCCCACCTTGGGCATGGAGCTTGCTTAAAAATAAATATCTAAATCAGATATGGGTGAGACCCCAGGTGTTATTCATCTCGAGGCAAAATTACTCTCCATTTGTGAACCTATAAAAACAGACAAGTTAGGTGCTTCGGAACACAGAGGTGGGATTGACCTTCCCATTCCAAAAGGGAGAAATATGAAAGAAGGAAGGGACTGTGGGTTCTAAGCAAGTCCAAAATCTAGCAAGGCAAACTCCATTAGATCTTAAGGCTCAAGAATAAACCTGTTTGGTTCAGTGTCTCTCTTATAGGCCCTGCGAGGTGGCAGGAACCCCCCATGGCTCTATGTAGCCACCCAGACCCTTCACCTTAACAATGTGCCTCGCTGTGTCTCTCTGTGAGGGCCTTGCCCCTGAGGCACTGGGTGGAGACCTGCTGGCTGCCTGTATCCCAAAACCAGAGAGGCAGTCCCACCCTTTGAAACCAAGAAGGCACCAGCCCTCCCCACGGGGCCTGTGCTGGGAATAGCCTGATAATCTGTGAACCCACTTAGGCATTGTTCTTCCATTTGCCCAAAGAATAGTGCATTTCACAACTAAGTAGATTTGGTCCTGTCTTGTAGAATCCAAGAAGCCCAACAGCCTGCCTTCATTTTGTCCCAGCTGCTCTGTGCCTTTAAGTCAAAGGGACAGTGTCTCTGCGGGTATAATCCCATCTCTATTTCTGGCTTCTGCTGAGGACAACATAAAAATAAGGAGGGATAAAAGTTCAGAAGAAATACATTTAAAACTTGGAAGTACCCATTAACACCACTTCTATTCAGGACTGTTCTTAAGATGCAAAGAAATGGAATTAGAGGGGAAAATGGAATGAAATAAAAGTGAGAAAAATGAAACTGGAACAACAAATTACCATTATTTGCAGGTGCTTGACTATAAAACTGTCTACACAGAAAATGCAAGAGTTTCTAAAAATAATAAGATAGCTGAGCAAGGTTGTTGGTTAAAAGATAATATACTAAAAGTAATAGCAGATTCATAACCTGCAAGAAAAATTAGGAAAGTATAATTTAATTTTTTAGAACAAATATAGAGATAATTTTTGAAGATTTATTTTGAAAGAGAAGGAGAAAGAGGGTGCAAGTGGGGGGAGGAGGAAAGGGAGAGGGAGAGAAAGAATCCTAAGCAGAGTCCCTGCTGAGCATGGAGCCCAATTCGGGGACTCAATCTCATGACCCTGAGATAATGGCTTGAGCTAAAATCAAGAGTTGGACACTTAACCAACATAGCCACCCAGGTGCCCCTAAAAATAATTTTTAAATGCCACATACAACAGCAATAAAACATAAATTAACTATGTGTAAACATAAAAGATTTGCATGCATTTTATGGAGATAAATGACACATTTTAAAAGTACTAACTTGAGGGGCACCTGGATGGCTCAGTCAACTGAGCTTCTCATTCTTGGTTTCCACTCAGGTCATGATCTCAGGGTCCTGGAATTGAGGCTCTGCCCTCAGTGAGGAGTCTGCTTGAGGATTCTCTCTCTCACTCTCCCTCTGCCCTTACCCCCCCCCCAACTCCTGTGCAAGCATGCTCTCTCTCTCATGAATAAATAAATCTTTCAAAAAATAAAAGCACTAACTTTAAAGTTTGCCATATGCAGATTGGAATACTAATATCTGTTAAGATATCAACCAAGTACAAATCAATTCATAATTATAAACAACCTTCTGAAATAATTAGGATCTGGATAATATTTTTATGGCCTTTATATAGGAAATGGTTATTTTTTAAAGAAGACACAGGCAAAATATGAATAATAACAATAAAATTAAAAACATCTTTGCCTAAAAAGATGTCTTTAAAAATGTAAAAATATAGCCTGCTTGTAAGAGTGCCTGACTCCGGCCTCCCAAACAGACAAGGTTTGGCCATCCTCTGCCGACATAATCCAAAGGCAGAGAAATGAGCGGTGGTGAAACAAGAAAGGAATTTATCTCAGTAAGGCCAACACTAACAAACAACATCAGGAAGATGGCCCGAGTGTGGAAAATAATTGCAGGTTTATATAAGGAAAATGTGGAGCAAAAGTGGGTGGGTCGGTGCAGGTAGGCAGAGAAGGTTAAATGGATCATTGTCTTGGAGTCAATCACAGATGGAGTCTTGCTGGCTCTGGGCTATCCTTGTTGCTTGAGGGATAGTTTCGGTTGTCATCAGGGGATGCTTTGCCCTCAGGGTCTTCTACCTGAGCTGAGGCACCAGCTAGAAAGGACAACCCAACTAGAAAGTTCCAGGTCAAAATGGAGGCAGCCAAAGTCCTCTTTCAAAAGGGGAACTTTCAGACTAAGGTATTTTTAATGTGTACTTCAACAAATAATTTATTTCTCAAAATAATAAAGAACTCCTAAAAAGAGAACAATAAACAATTCAATAGAAAAAAAATAGGCAAAATAGAATAGTCAATTCACAGGGAGGAAATCCAAATGACTGATAAACATTTGAAAAGTTATTCCACCCCTCAGTAACCAAAGACAAGTCCAAACTAGAGAAACATAATAATTTAAGGCTAAATAGATCACCAAAGATTCCATGTGTTAGTGAGGATATAAGCAATCAGATCTCTATGTCAACTGCTGGGAGTATTAATTGGTACATGATCTTTGAGGGCCAATTTGACAATATCCAGAAATTTTAAAAAGCTCATACACAATAACCTCAGAAATTCTGGACATTGGTATGTCCTAAAGAATCTCTCAGTCATGTGAACCAGTGACACGTATACAAATGCTCATAACAGTTTCGCTTGTCTTTGGAAAATATCAGAAACAATATTAGTGCTCATCAGCAGGCGAATAGGTAATAAAATGTGACATATTCTTGCAAAATAGTAACATATGCTGAAAGTTAATATATTACAGCCACATGCACTCACATTAATAAATATAATGTGAGAGGATGAACGGTAGTATACAGAAAAAATTTATAAAGCTTTAATATATGCAAAAAATAAATGTATATATGAAAAACTAACACCAAATGTAGGATCTGGTTATCTGCAAGGAGAGAGAAGAGCTTCAACTATCCCTTAATGTTTAATTCTCAAGTTGGGCCTGAAGTATTTCAAATTATAACTCAACATGAGTAAAGATAATACAACCTACACAAAATTAAAATTTAATTGACGATTACACTTCTTTTTTTTTAAAGATTTTATTCATTTATTTGACAGAGACATAGCGAGAGAGGGAACACAAACGGGGAGTGGGAGAGGGAGAAGCAGGCTCCCCGCCGAGCAGGGAGCCGATGCTGGGCTCGATCCCAGGACCCCGGGATCATGACCTGAGCCAAAGGCAGACGTTTAACGACTGAGCCACTCAGGCGCCCCAGATGATTGCACTTCTTTCTAAATATATAGAATACATGCAAGAATTTAAAGTTATTTGAAAGAGATAACCTTAAGTTGTAACTTTATCTTCAGATGTAAAAATGTTGTAGAAGTCACCAAAATTTTAATCATTATTATTGTTTTCTTCCAACAGAAGTCATGATCTCTCATCTCTTTTCCACAGATATTCAGGTATCAAAACAGCAAAATGACTTCACTGTGAACAGTATTGAACATGACTGAAATCAGGCTCTATTCTCACTTCCTGGAAAGTAAATAAAATGCCCCATGATTTTGATAATTGCAAAATGAGAATTATACTTTCCTGGAAACCAATAAATGATTACAAATTAGAGCCATTTTTGTATGCAAAATAATATAATTGGGTATAATTTTTATAAATTTAAATTAACATCTATGAATTATGTAAATACGGATTATTTACACACTGGTTAAATTTGAAGTTTAAAGTAATATGTGAGGGCGCCTGGGTGGCTCAGTTGGTTAAGCGACTGCCTTCGGCTCAGGTCATGATCCTGGAGTCCTGGGATCGAGTCCCGCATTGGGCTCCCTGCTCAGCAGTGAGTCTGCTTCTCCCTCTCCTGCTCCCCCCTCTTGTGCTCTTTCTCTCTCTCACTCTCTCTCTCAAATAAATAAATAAAATCTTTAAAAAAAAATAAAAAATAAAGTAATATGTGAGAGAAAAACCTTTAAGGTATGAAATAAAATGACATAATATTCACCTGAAAGTCCATTTATGGCTTTTCAGCCAAACGTGGTAAATAGAAAGCTGTTGCTTTAAAATCAATAAAACAGGGCACCTGTGTGGCTCAGTCGGTGAAGCATCTGCCTTCCGCTCAGGTCATGATCCCAGGGTCCTGAGATCGAGTTACCTGCCAGGCTCCCTGCTCAGCAGGGGTCTGCTTCTCCCTCCCATTTCTCTCTGCCCCTCCCCCCAGCTAATGCTCTCTCATGCTTTCTCCCCTCTTCCTCTTCTTGTGCGCGTTCTCTCTCTAAAACAAAAAGTTAGAAACAGAACTCAACTAAACCTGAGAAAAATGTAAGGAGTGAATTAGTAAAGATTAAAGCAGAAAGTGGTAGAAAAATAAAAATTTTTTAATAAGAACAATACAAAATTCCAATGGTTATTTCTTTGAAATCAAACAATAAAAGAGAACAGATGATAACCCATCAAAAATTTTTCCAGAAGAAAAACAAACATAAATTCATATGTTATAGTCAGATTCATGTATAAACATGTATTCAGGAAACATAAATTAAAATCAGGAAGTTCTATTTATATTTTATTTTTAAAAAATTATATAAACAAGTTAAAGTTTATTCCAGGAAGGCAGAGGTAGCTAAACATTTAGCAATCTATTAATGCAATTCATCATAGCACATTAAATAGAAAAAACTCATGAAAATAATCATAGTAAATCCCCCATAAGAGGTGGGGAAATTACTTGGAAAGACTCAACACACATTTATGAGAAGCTGCAAACTAAGAAACTTCCTTATGACAATGAGTATATTCATCAGAATCTATAGCCAACACCGTATTTAATGGGAAAATGTTGGAAACATCTATTCTGAAGTCAGGAACAAAACAATGGTGACCACTCTGGCCAATAGTATAAACATGAGAAGACAATAAAGGCTATCCTGTACAATAACATTTTAAAATTGATAAAATATTGAAGACTGGAAAGAAACAAATAAAACCATCATTACGAGAAAATATGTTTATTTAGGAGAGTATTAGAGGCAAACTGAATCAATCCTATGTGTCAACAGTGCTGCTGGTTACAAGATCAATGTGTAACAATAGGTAACGTTTGATGAGTCAACTGTAACGATTACAAAATTTATTTAATAAAATAAAAATCTCATCCCTAGAGCCACATAAAATAGAAGGTACTTAAGTGTACATCTTAATAAATGATGAGTAAAACTCCGATGGAAGAAATTATGAAGTCCATATATAAATACAGGTGAATTTGACATCAAAATTTGTACTATTCTGTGATCTTAGAAAATGTCTATTTTTAAAAATCACACTGCACCTCCTTGAGCAAGTTTGTAATGTAGCTTTTTGCTGCTGGTATCAAAACATTTCAATTGTGTTTGCTCTTAGAAAATCAAGTATGTGCTAAGATTGAAAAAAGTAGTACTCCAAACGTAACAGGTTAGATATTGTCTAATTATAGTTAATATACAAATTTAAATACGAAGTATGTTATTTAATTTATAAATGGCATGGCTAAAGGACCTTAAGAGCAGCTCAGAGGCACCTGGGTGGCTCAGTTGGTTAAGTGTTTGACTTCTGCTCGGGTCATGATCTTGGGGTCCTGGGATCAACCCCCAAGTCATGGGGCTCCCTGCTCAGCTGCGACTCTGCTTCTCTCTCTCCTTCAGCCCTTCTCCCACCCCTGCTCGTGCTCTCTCACGCTCTCTCTCAAATAAATGAATAAAATCTTAAAAAAAAAAAAAAAAAAAGCAGCCCAAAGACTGCAAAATGTTTTCTGCTGACAAGTAAGCCCACAGGCACTAATTTCATTTGTCTTTCAGACTCTATTCCAGCATATTCCATGATCACACTGACATCTTTCATGATGTTGGGTTTATCTCCAGTGTACAAGTAGTGTGTCCATAATTCTTTACTCCTTGTTTTAATGTTTTTTCTTTGTTTGTTCTTTTTTATTTTTTAACGAAACTCCAGAACCATAGTTTTTCCCAGGTTATGCCTGCTATGGGCTTGGCTACTGCTCTGCAGGGCTTCACAAACTTCTCTCTAAAAAAACAAAACAACAACAACAACAACAACAACATCAAAAAAAAAAAAAAAAACTCTCTCCAAACTGAATTCCACACTTAATGAGCAAAACTTCACCCATCCTAAAAGTATTAGGCTTTAGATATGATTTTCGCAGAAAAATATAGAGTGGTTTTATACACTTTTAAAGCACAGCGTCCAGGGCGCCTGGGTGGCTCAGTCATTAAGCGTCTGCCTTCGGCTCAGGTCATGATCCCAGGGTCCTGGGATCGAGTCCCACATCGGGCTCCCTGCTTGGCAGGAAGCCTGCTTCTCCCTCTCCCATTCTCCCTGCTTGTGTTCCCTCTCTCGCTGTTAAAAAAAAAAAAAAAAAAAGCACAGGGTCCAAAGGTAGCCAGTTTGGAGGGGACAAGACTTCAGTTGGGTCATTTCACTCCAGGTCACCAAATGTTTGTGGAGTGCTTCCTGAAAGAAAAAAGAAATTCTTCACCTCTGCTGAGTGTCATTTTAAAATACATTACCTTAGAGTTACCATTGATTTTTGTTCATTTAATTATTTGTTTAAATATTTATATGTTCACATTTCATTGAAACCAAGGTGTGCTTATTTGTAAAATGACATTTTGCTACAGAAAGAACTTATGCGTACAGAACTGTGACTTTTTTTTAAGTAAGCTTTATGCCCAACATGGGGCTTGAATTCATGACCCAGAAATCAAGAGTCACATGCTCTACCAACTGAGCCAGCCAGGGGCCCCTGAACTGTGATATTCTTAAGTCAGAAGTCAACCTGGACTAAAATCATGCATTATGGAATTAAAATATCTAAAGTCAAGTCAATTCCAATATTACCATTCATATTTTCTCCGCTCTGGATGATTAAGATATTTAGAGCACTGAGCTCAGCTACCGGAAGCTTTGGAGAGGATGAAGGACAGGTAAAATCCCATGAGGCTCCTGCACAAATGGGACTTGCTGAGGTCTGCAAACCATTCCCCTGGGAGATCCTTCCTGAGAAAACTGCTTCTCAGTTCGCTCTTCCTGCTATCCCTTGCAAAATTTTTCATCCAAATAAAGAGAAATAAATGCTCTAGTTGACCGGCTAATCCTAAACAATAAGGAACAATAAAAACTGAAATAAATGAACTATAAAGACAAAAACAACAGTAATATGTATGTGGTTTCAGACCACTGACATCTCCAGTTTTCAACAGTCCATTAAATGTTTTAATGAAAATCAGAAACCTTTTCATTGGAAATGGGGTTTCTACAGTTTTATATACTTGCAGTTCTGTCAAAAACAAAATTCATGATTTTAGACTAAAATCTAATATAAATTAGAGAATAAAGTTTGTATGGATATACATTTATTTACATATATGAATAGTAATGCAGCTCTTTATGCCAAGGGATCATGAACATTTAATGTGTGGTAAGCCAGGGATTTTCAAATTATTTAAAACCAATTTTGAACATCTTTGAATAGTCTTTGTAGTTAGAGTGTTTTTCTTATTGTTTGTAGAAGAGAACAAATTCACTCTTCACCATTATGACATCTAAATTTTTTAACAAAGAGGTCTCTCAAACACTAACTCTTTTAAAAAATGTTCAGAATGGTGAACACTCAAAATACTCCAAAAAAAATTGGGATAATTGACTTATATTTACATAAATGACTTTTTAAGATTCCTTTGACATCTTCCCCTGATAATGCCTTAATGTGCTTCCACCCTAAATAATATATTGATGTCAACTTGTATACGAGTTCCTTAGTTTCAAATGTTCTTGCTCAAAATTTACAAATGATATAATGGCTTTACTAATTCTTTTTATGTTCAGTTTTCCTAATCATGTAAATATTATTTTTTTAATTGAAGTATAATTGACATATAACATTGTATTAGTTTTAGGTGTACAACATGATTCATTATTTGTATATATTGTGGAATGATCACCATAAGTCTAGTTAACACCAATACCATACATAGTTACAAAATTCTTTTTCTTGTAATGACAACTTTTAAGATTTGCTCTCTTAGCAACTTTCAAATATGCGATACGGTATTAACTATAGTTATCATTGTGTACATTAGCTTCCCATGACTTATTTATTTTATAACTGGAAGTTTGTACCTTTTGACCCCCTTGACCCTTTTCACCCATCACCCACTCCCACCTCTGGCAACCTCTAATTTGTTCTCTGTATCTATGAGCTTGGTTTTTTGTTTGTTTATTTGGGGGGTTTTGTTCTCATTGTATAGATTCCACATATAAGTGAGATCATACGGTATTTGTCTTTCTCTGTCTGACTTATTTCTCTTAGCATAGTGCCCTTAAGGTCCATCCATGTCATCGCAAATGGCAAGACTTCATTCTTTTTTATGCCTGAAAAGTATCCCATTATATATCTACCACATCTTTATTCATTCATCCATCAATGGACAGTTAGGTTGCTTCCGTATTTTGGCTATTATTATAAATAATGCTGCAATGAACATAAGGGAGCATATATCTTTTTGAACTGGTGTTTTTGTTTTCTTTGGATAATACCCAGCAGTGGAATTGCTGGATCATAAAGTAGTTCTATTTTTAATTTTTTTTTAAGATTTTATGTATTTATTTATGTATTTATTTATTTAGAGACTGTGAGCACGGAGAGGGGCAAAGGCAGAGGGATTGGGAGAGAGAGAATCTCAAGCCAACTCATGCTGAGCACAGAGCCCAATGTGGGGCTCGATCTCACAACTCTGAGATCAGGACCTGAGCGGCAACCAAGAGTCAGATGCTTAACTGACTGAGCCACCCAGGCACCCCCTATTTTTAATTTTTTGAGAAACCATACAGTTTTCCATAGTGGCCGCACCAATTTCCCACCAACAGTTCACATGTGTTTCCTTTGCTGCACATCCCCGCCAACACTTACTTCTTATCTTTTTGATGATAGCGATTCTGATAAGTGTGAGGTAATATCTCACTGCAATTTTGATTTGCCTTCCCTGATGATCACTGATATTGAGCATCTTTTCAGGTTATCTGTTGGCCAGCTATAGGTCTGCTTTGGAAAAGTGTCTACTCAGATCCTGAATATTATTTTTGAAGCTGTGAAAAATAAAACTTCTTCTTAAATAACGTATTATCTTTTCACAGATAACCTGTAATAAGTGCACATAAAATGTGCATGCTTAACACATAGATTTGGCTGACTTATATTTACTCTATTGGTTTTATAGTCCTCTGATTTGATTTTTAATTTAGAGATAATTTTGGTTTTCTCAAAAAGAGAAAGAAATGACCAATATTCTCTTGAGATCATCTGATACCTATGATCTATTGTATTTTATTTGGTATGTGTTTCCTTTTTATTACAGCAGCAGGACAATACTGTATAGCATTTTCATGAATCATAAATCTAAAAAATCAGAACAGTCATATGCCAGAAATAGTCACACCGCCCTCCAGTGTAGCACAAGCCAATGGAGTTGGCTGTGGTGTGGAAACATCACAATGGTATGGAACTCATTCAAAAGGACGCTTATAGGTATCTGGAATATCAATTTAAAACTATTACAATCAGATTGAAGGTATATTAAAAAGCAATGGAATACTATATCTCTTGGTGATTCTGAAGCAGATGAATCTTGTGAAAATTCGGGGAAGAATTTTCACAGAATCTTCACATGAAGAATGTGAAAAAAAAGTTTCATTCACATTATCTTAAAAAATGGTGCTTTATCTCAGTAATCTGTTATTTTACGGACCATTTATGAATCCTTTCATGTCTGTGCAGAATTATAGTAATATAAACCTGGGATTTTTAAAAGCTAGACTACTAAAGCCATAACGTTAGCAAAAACATTAACAACTCTAATTTTAAAAGATAATATTCTGTAACTTGGTCAAATTAAAATGGTGTAATAAAACCTAAGGACAGGTATTCTTATTTAAATGAGAGTGGTTTTTTGCATAACAACAGTATAGAGTTCAGTATATACTCCTGTACCCTTAGGAGTAAACATATAAGATTCTGATGGATAAGCTGAGATGGAAATTGAGAAATATAAAATAAATAGAATATAAGCTCTGTGAAGAGAGGGTTATTCATATCTCTTAAAATGTGGAGTAATGGCATGTTTTGATGATATTCAGGACAAGATACTTTTAATAAGTAGACATCTCTAATAAAAAATGGCAAAAATGTGTTAACAGAGTATCTATCAAACATTCTAAAATGATAACTATTTTACTTTGGTTAGCAACCTGGAACAAAGTGACATTTTTCACCATATCCTAACAGGATACTGGTGGTCAGATTCCAAAGAACACACTTCGGATTCATATCTGTACTGCCCAATTGTTTGGGGTACACAGTCTTTATGTGACTGGCCAGCAACTATGAAAATCAATTCAAAAACAAAAATCAATTTTTTGAAATACAGAAAGGAGCGCCTTCCAAAACATATGCTGCTTCAGTGATTGTGAGTTAATTGATCTTTTTTTTTCCACTGTGAAAAACCAACCTAAATCCATGCTTTTCTCTAAGGATGCTATAATGAGAAGTGTTCTCTCTTTGTAAGTACATATTTTAAGCCAATCTCTGGGGGAAAAAAAAAATTTAAGTGTAAAACCTCCATCAGTTCAAGTATATAGTTAATTTTCTCGATGATTTCATTCAAATCTAAACCTTAGAAATATTCTTCTCACAAGGTATTTTTTAAGGCGAAGTTTCAGAGAAAAAATTGGGGGAGAAAAAAACTATCCACAAGAGCGTAAAACTTAGATTTTCAGTCTTTTCCCTCATGCTTCTTTTGTGGAAAGGAATGAAATAGAGGTGGTAGAGTGTTGTTTTTCTACTGAGAGCTTGGATGTGAGATTTATATATTTGTTTCCTTTCTTTGAGCAGTAGCAATAGAAGGAAAGCTATCAAAAAAACTCTTTGTGCAGGGTTTCTTGGGAGAGAATTTAATCTGAGTACCAGATAACGTCAGGCTTGCAAATGTCTGACATCACTGCCCCAGGCTCCTTTTAAGTAATCTCCTCTTCCCATTTCAATGAAATTTGGCACACAGCCCTACACGCCCCTTATTATGAAAAGGGGGGAGGGGGTAAGCAAAAAGCATTTTCCCACCTAATTAGATGCCAAAGGTGAAATCACCAAAATAAAGCAAATCCGGACTCCCATGCAGAAAAAAGTGACATATTTTACAGGTAAATGTTGTGATATTTAGACTCCCATTCTTCATAAAATTAACATGGGACTCGCAAATAATCGATTGGGATTGGGATTGTTTACTTTTCTGTGAATTATCTAAATTCTGTGAATTTTCCCTTATAAAAATGTGTGACCATTAGCAGTATTGGAATTTTATCTTTAATAATATTTGCAGGAAAAAAATATTTAAATGCCCTGATCTCTTAAGAAGGAGGAAATAACACAATGGAAATGAATCCAGAGCCATATATAAATATACATGAATGACTTTCAGAAATGACTCTAACTAAACGTTTCTGACGTTTTAAATAAGGCCCTTAAACAGAAAATGTTCTTTACCTGCAAAGACAAGAATTTGTCTGATATTTGTTTTAAAACATTTTTTACTGGTTTATTTCAACAGCGGGTTGAAGTTTCCTATGAAACACCCTTTCAGCTAATGATGTAACCTAGTTAATTATTTGCTACCAGCTTTGATTGTTTATTAAGACACATATTAAAAGGGTTTCTGGACCCAATTTCAACACGCCTCCCCACACCAATAAGCGGTTCATGGACACCAGCTGGGTGTCCTACAGTTTAAGTCAGTTCTGACACTCTCTACCCAGAGATAGCATCAAACCCCACAGGTGAAGGGCTCATTCCTGCAAACTGCCCCCTCCTGGGCCACTTTGGATTTCCAAACTCTGCTTCTGACAGAATGGCTACGGATTGGAGGTTCCCAAGACACCCTCCCCGAGTTCAACTTATTTGCTAGAGCTGCTCACAGAACTCAAAGAAACATTTTACTTACTAGATTACTGGTTTATTATAAAAGGCTAGAATTCAAGAACAGTCAGCTGGAAGAGATGCACAGGGCAAGGTCTGGGGAAAGGGCATGCAGCTCCCATGACCTTTCTGAACACCCACTCCTCTCCGAGCTCCACGTGTTCACCAACCCGGAAGCTCTCCAAACTCGTTCTTTTTTATGGAGATTTCATTACATAGATATGACTGATTAAATTGATTGATTAACTGGAGGTGACTGATTCAACTTCCAGCCCCTCTCCCCTCCCCAGATGTCAGGGGGTTGGAACTGGTGACCACTTGGTTGGTTCTCCAGGCAACCAGTCCCCCATCCTTAGGGGCAGAAATCACCTCATTAACATATCAAAAGACACACTTAACTGCTCTCAACCCTTAGGAGATTCTAAGGGTTTTGGGAGATCTCCTCTTCCAAGGAGATGCCACAGTTTTGGGAACTGTGAGCCAGGGACTCTGGGCAAAGACCAAATATATATTTCTAATAAATCACAATATCCCATGTACATATATTCACACATAAACACCACAGATGTTGCCCTTAAAATAATCTAAAACCATCATTTTATTGATAGGAAAACTGCAGCATAAGAGACACTAAGTTATTTGAACTTGCATCCAGATAACTACTAACAGAGACTGAAATACAATAAAGTTCTAGTACAATGTTTACTTTATCTTTCCATGTTAAAATGTGGCCTACCAGTGCAATACTTGCTATTTTGGTAAGTGTCAATTGATAAGCATCAGTGAGAATAATCAAAATAATTTGTTTTATGCTGTTTACCTTTTGTAAGGTAAACTATATCACAAACATCCTTGAAAGGACAATGTAGATTGTCTAATGTCAGAGATGGAAAAAATAAGACAGGGAAAAATTACAGGAAAAGGAAAGCAAATAACTAAGGATTCAAGTAAGAATTACAACTTAAATCTCCTGAAAAAAAAATTTAATTCTGAGCTTCCTATAAAAGAGTGTCACTGTCTATAAAATTATTTTTTTAATATTGCCACTGTGCAAGAAACTCATTTGCCAGATTTGCTTTCCATGGATCATACCATTGTTTTATTAAGGGTTCATACAGTAATAGATGCAAGGACCATTAAAAAAAAACATTGCTTCTGTCTCATTAATTTGTTTGATAACTCCTCTTATGCATACCAGATTATGTGACCTTTCTTTAAAATGAAATTTTAAGTGCATGAACTGTACTGACCCCTTCCACAAATACTGGCATGACATTAATGGAATTAATGGGATTGTTCCGTGGTATTATTATCATGGTTCCAGAGTATTCATACAGCAGCACATTAAGACAAGAGGTTACAGAGATCTAAAAATAATAGTCAGCAATCAGTACAAAACCATATTTAGATTCCCAGGTATAACACTGCAATATCTTCTGAATCCAATTCCTGAAGGGATAGGACACATTTACAGCAATTAAACAACACTCCCTTTTATCTCATGAAAGGGTGAAAATCTATTTTCGCAATCAGCTGCAATTATTGGTCCATTATCCTATTTTCCCTCTGAGGATTGTTCATGATCTTGGACCTTTAAACACATGAGCTCCCAACACTTCAGCCTTAGGGGAATAGCCATCCCAGGGTAAAGACAGGTCAGTAATGGCCAGTCGTGAAATAAAGATAGAGCTCTCAAGATGGGTTGCCTCGGAATATTCAAGCAAATATGTAAAATTAATAAAACCATTCTGAAAATACACACCATAAAATATGAGCAAACATGGACTAAGTATATCAATAGAAGCGGTATTCCGGAAAGTCATGAGAGAAACAGTAAGAATTAAGATTTTTTTTTTTTAAAGATTTATTTATTTATTTGAGAGAGAGAGAATGAGAGAGAGCGAGTACATGAGAGGGGGGAGGGTTAGAGGGAGAAGCAGGCTCCTCGCCGAGCAGGGAGCCCGATGCAGGACTCGATCCAGGGACTCCAGGATCATGACCTGAGCCGAAGGCAGTCGCTCAACCAACTGAGCCACCCAGGCGCCCAAGAATTAAGATTTGATAATCCAAGCACAGAAAATACAAGGAGTGCCTATTATGTGCAAAGCACTATTGTTACAGGTGCTTCAGTAGCCTCAAAGTTAAAAGCAGGACTCTACCTGCCAAGAGATTTAGTGAGGAGGTCCGACAGGTAATGACTTCAAGGTGAGATGTGATTAACGTCCTATAAGTGGGGCAAACCATGCTGGACAGTTACAGCCACTTAAATCACTCCTGGCTGGAGTAACCAGGGAACATTTAATAAAAAAAGGAACATTTCATCTGACTTTTATCTTTTCTGGAGGAATCTCAAAAATATCTGGATGAGCAAAATTTATGCCAATGCATTTTCTGATCCAGGGCAGGGTGGAAAGGCATCCCTAAGACTTGTACACCTCTCTGTTCCAGGCTATTATGAAAAAGTATTGAAACATTAATCTTAAGAAGGTTTCATAGCTACAATTCTCAAGCCAGTAGGTGTATGGTGTAAATAACATGGTATCCTTTGGTGGACAGAGGCCAAAAGATTGTTCTGTCCTCCTGATAGGCTATATTACTTGACCCACCTTGGGACAAAGGTGAGTATGATTGCTTAGAACCATTTCTTACCTCTAGGAAGAGTAACTACATTTTCATAAAATAAATTGAGCCATCTGGGTAAATGCTGTCTGGGTTCATGTGAGTCATTGCTATTTCCACATTTCCTGAGATGTAATCCCACTGGTTAAAAATTCCCAAGATGGAAAAACAATCCCAGATATCACAGCTATACATTTTGTTTTTACCCAAGAGCTTCCTCTCCAGATATTGATCCAACTGGCTTCTCGGGTCTCCCTTGAGCCGATAACGTTCAAAATCATTACAGGGCACAGTAACAATGGTCTACAGCACACACGAGAAAGCAAGCATGGTTAGGAAGGCTAAAACTTCTCTTATTTTCATGGTACTACCAAGCTTGCCCATTTGTTTTACCAAGGAATATTCTGGTTAATCAAAGGTTTAGTTAAAGAACACTTTGCAGCATTAACTTCTTACTAAAATAAAGAAAAAAGAAGATGGGGCCAATCTTGCTTATGTATTTTGTTTATACCAAAGTAAAACAGAGATCTCATCAGAAAGACTCTAACGTGATAACTTAAAAGCTCTTTCTTACAATACTCTCCACAATGAATAAGTTTTTACTCCATTCCTGAACTTAGGTCAGGAAGAAACATGTTTTAGATCCTGCTTTAGTCTCTTCCCATCACTGCAGAGTTAGTTATTTTTACAACTTTAGTTACTAATGTTTATCACATGTAGTGCAAAATATTTTGATTTAAATCACATGTTCAAATTATTGCACCACTTAATTTATACTTTATTCTCCACAGTTTATTACGGGTTTTTTTTTTCTATACTCATTTCAGTACTTTAGAGGGAAACAATGCAAGGGGGAAGAAATAAGGGATTTATTCAATGATAATCAAGATTTTCTATTACCTTACTAGAGTAACATGCTCATTATGACTGAACATCAAAAATTTTCCTAAAGTTTCTTCCTCTCACTATCATCATGTTTTTCCTTTTTTCCTGTGTAGAGATTCCTATCATTCATTCAGGATTCATCTCAAATTCAAACTCTGTTCAGTATCTTTATAGAAATTAACTACTCTGAAAAAAAAGAAATTAACTACTATGATACCAGAGCATATAATTTTGCCACAATCATAACATGTATCAAAGTTTAATTTGCCACTATCACTGCATTTTTAATTATTTCTACATATCTACTGATGTTTATTGGCTCAATTATTCATTTTGTATTGTTTAACAAATACCACTCATTATTCCAAACTCTATAAAGAAGAAAAGATGAGTCAGAAATGGATATGGTACTGATAAATCTTTCTGTTCAACAAGAAAGATTAGACATGTACATAGGTATCTTTCATGTGGAGCTGACCATTTAGATTAACAAGGGAGGCCCAGGTTAAGAGATATAGGAGCTAATAAACGGAGAAGGGGGTGCCTGGGTGGCTCAGTTGGTTAAGCGACTGCCTTCAGCTCAGGTCATGATCCCAGGGTCCTGGGATCGAGTCCCACATCGGGCTCCCGGCTCAGCGGGGAGCCTGCTTCTCCCTCTGACCCTCTCCTCTCTCATGCTGTTTCTCTCTCGCTCGCTCTCTAATAAATAAATAAATAAAATCTTTAAAAAAAAAAAAAAACAGGAGAAGGAAGTATGAATAGTACAGCATACCACAGAGCTAGGAAGTTTGAGTTTTACTCTGAAAAATAAAAGGAATAAGTGAAGGTTTTCAACAAAAGAGTTAAATGATCAGATCGAGTGTTAAGGAAAGTTTACCTGCTGACAATGGTCACATTGAATCAGATTGAGAACCACTGGGATGTGGGAGAATGCTTTCCTACCTGAAATTGAGTGAGAACTTAAATTAGGCAAGTGTCATGTCAGAGAAAGTAAAGAAGAAGAAACAGATTTAAGATAATTGTAAACATAGGCTTAGTTGCACCCAGGCACTGACTGATGGTGGGTATGGGAGGTAGGGGTAGGAATCCATGGTGCCCCCATGTTTTGGGAACTGAATAACTGAAAGATTTGGAAAAGGAATCAGACATACAAGAAAAGAAACTTGGAAAAGATGGCAATTTCAGATGGAACACTGAAGAATGAAGGTCAGTAAGACACGCATTCAAATTTTAGGATACGTGAACACATTTCCATCACAATGGATAAGCAAGAATTTAAAATTTATGTAGAGAGATATGAAACTATGCTATAAGGAGACTTTGAATGAGATACATAGAAAAAAAAAAAACAAAGTAGACCAAAGATACCCTTCCTGTTGAGGGGAATTATTACAAGGGAGTTTTTTTTTTTTATGTATTTATTTATCTGAGAGACCGAGCATGAGAGGGGGGAGAGTCAGAGGGAGAAGCTGACTCCCTGCTGGGGATCGATGCTGGGACTCGATCCTGGGACTCCAGGATCATGACCTGAGCTGAAAGCAGTCGCTTAACCAACAGAGCCACCCAGGCGCCCCCTACAAGGGAATTTATAGCAAGCTATGATTATCCCTGGGCTGAACTTATCAAGGATGCATAGTATTGACTTTTGAGAGGTCTTTATAGGCCAGACTTTCCAAACATATTTATGATATGTGATTATTCCTCAATCTGTGCCAAGAATTTTATGTATGTTGTTACAGGGCAAATTAAGAGAAGTCGATGCATGCTTCAGAAGTTTCTACTCCAATATTTCCTTATTTCTTGGCAACAAAGCTTCTTTCTTTGCAACATAATATCTTTGTGATAACTTTACTCATAATGATGATTGAGAGGCTAATTATACAAATGAACATGGCCCGACCGTGTATGACAATAGAACTCTGAGTCACAAACTCAGCAGAAATCAGCTCAGAAAGCTGAACACCAACTCCTGCAGCATTAGACCCAGAAAGAGCGGCCCTTGGTCACTGACTATCAGCTTTCTTATTCTTGTGCTTGCTTCCAGCTTGGGACCAACTGGAAAAAGCCAGATGTGTTCCCCAGCCAATCATAAGAGATGCCCCACTTCTGATCAACCTGCCTCCAGCTTCCCCATACCAACCATCTTCCATTAGAGCATACCATTTTTCATTATAAATCTTTCCCACTCCCCTGCCTGCCCTTGAGTTTCTGCCAAATCCAAGTGATGGTGGCTGATTCTCTTTGCTCCAGCAAGCTCTGAATAAATAGCTTCTGTTTTTTGGTTTTTGTTTTTTTCATTTGGGTGGACTTCATTTATTTCTGGGGTTTTCCTGGAGAAATGATCTGAACTGCCTATCCTTGGCCCCCAGCCTTCAAACAGGTGTAGGACCCATAGAATCCCTTTGTGTCTTGCTGTTCATGGTTTATCAAGTCTGCACCAACATGGTAAGCTGGCACCAGGTCTGAAATCTGCTCTCTTTGTGTTGAACTCTTCAACTATTCTCAGCATACTTGCATATATTAAACAGAAGGAATACTAGAATAAAGATTGTCCTACCAGTAGAAAAAAAAGAAAGAAAAAAAGAAAAGAGTGAAGATATTGATTCAATCAGGGGCATCAACAATATTGTTATCCCACACTTTCTAGTGGTATCTAACCTAAATATCATCAATTTCTTTTGAGCCACTTATTTCGTTGTAGTGGATTGAGCCTTTTTCAACGTGCCTATGTATCAGTACCGTGAAGACCTTTTTGGCTTCACCGGGCAAGGATAACAATATACCTGGATAATTATGTTCCGTGGATTCACTAAAGGCCCCTCTTATTTTTCCCAGGTCCACAATCAAGACATAAGAGATCTAAATTTCCTTTGTGATTCAGTTCTGGTACAATATGTAGACGGTCTCCCACTATGTTGAAAGAAAAAGAAAAAGCCTATAAAAAGGATGCCATTTACTTGGTCTCAGCCTTAAATGAAAAAGGAAATAAAGTTGCAAAAGATAAATCACAATTTCACCAATTTTACAGTCCATTATTCAGGTGATGACCTATCTATGGAGAAAAAAAAAAAACCCATTCAGTTTTGATAGAATAAAGGCTATTCACACTTCTTCAACTCTTACATAAGGACAAGTGGGAGGATTTTTAGGCTGATCTGGATATTGCAGATGACGGGAGCCAATGGTCTTCTGTGGCTGCAATACCTCTGTATGAATTGACTAAGTCCTCAGTAAGAGAACCTCTGCTTTGGGACCCAAACATGAACAGGTCTTCTAGAACCCAAAGAAGTTTCTTCAAAGATTTCCTAACTACAAAACACTTTTTTTGTCTATCTGTGCGTGACTGATTTAGACAAGCTTTTTTGCCCTTTGGTGGCTTACGGGAACCATCAAAAATTCATCACGTACTATAGCTTTACCTTTAACTCAGTTGTTAAGGCTTATCCTTCTCGTCTTAGGGGAATAGCTGCCAATGAAAAATGTGCTCATAATTCTTTTGAACTAGTTCTAGGTTCCATACGTGATCCCATGGTTGTCAGACAACTGACTGAGAACACACAACACTTTTCAGCTTGCTGATTAGCTCTGTAAGATTGTGTTACTTTCTACTTCTCACATGGCTATTCACCCAGATGATACCGTGAATCCTGCCCCTGCTTAAAGAAGATGAACCTGAGGATTATTTTGTATCAGTTAGGGAACTTTTGTTTCCTCAATCAGGTGTGTTAGAGATTCCCATTGGGAACCCTGACCTAATATTATTTGTTGATGGATCATACCTCAAAATTGAAACTGAAGGTAATCAAGCAGGATACGCTATCTCTAACTTAAACTGTCCTTTAGAATACAGACCTCTACCTGAGGTAAAAGCAGCCCAGATGGCAGAACTTACTGCACTCGCTAGAGCTTCTCAACTAGCCAAAGTCTGGAGAGTCCACATACATACTGATAGCAAGTATGCTTTTGGAAACAAAAGCCTTTCTCCTTAGCTGGAGCCCCCTTCAAAAATAAAAATGGTCTGCAAGTTAAGGAACTTTCATGCACTCCTACTTCTAGAAAGCTGACTATTAGAAAGCTACAGACCCATGTAAAAGATAACATGGACACTAAAAGAAATTCTCTAGCAGATCACTGCACCAAATAGGTAGTCTTAACCAAGGTTCTTCTTTTTTTTTTTTTTTTAAGAAAGAGAGAGAGAGAGCATGAGCAGGGGGGAGGGGCAGAGGAAGAAGGAGAAGCAGATTCCCCACTGAGCAGGGAACCTGACTTGGGACTCCATCCCAGTACCCCTGGGATCATGACCTGAACTGAAGGCAGAAGCTTAACCAACTGAGCCACCCAGGTGCCCCTAGCCAAGTTAATTCTATATAAAACCTCAAAGGATAAATTTCTGGAGGGATTCAAAAAGATCATTATAAAATGCAATGCTTATTCTCTGACTTTGAAAAGGAAGAATTGAAATAATCTGGTTGTACCCTGTACTCAGATAATTTCTGGCACTCCCAAGATAGATGCTTGGTAGCAGCAGATGATTTTAAATGGATATTAGCTAAATTTCTCCATGAAACCACTCATGGTACGGACAAGTTAATTACTATCTTAAATCAATGTTAGTGGAGAAACTTCAGAAAGACAGCTGAAGTTATTTTCATGACATGTGTCACCTGTTGACAATGTAACTGTAAAGGTGACAGATATATGGCCAGGAACAAAGATTCAAGGTCCCTTTGTACATCTCCCAGTGGATTTTTATTCAGGTTCTGTTCTCTGTGGGAAAATACGTGTAAATATAAAAATATGTTTTAGCAATTATATATCTATTTTCAGGATTGGTTGAAAATTTTCATTTCTGAAGATCTACAGTTATTATAGTTACTAAAAAGCTGCTGGATTTTGTTTCCAACCAGAGGCATGCCAACTTTCACATCACATGACTGAGACACACACTTCAAGGACCCATTATAAAGGAACTCTGTGAGGCCTAAACACTTTCTCAAAAATGACACTGCCTTTATTTCTCACAATCTTCCAAAAAGGTTGAAAGAACAAGTTGTATCCTTACATTAGAACTGGCAACACTTTCGAAACCCTTGTGCTTCCTTGTCCAAAGGAAACCCCATTAACCTTTACCGCCACAAGGCTCACTTTCTGGAGGCCCATCAGTTATCTCCCTATGAATTGGTAACTAGAAGAACTGTGCCCTCAGGGATTTCACCTGCAATAGTAGAGTCTTTCCTGCTACATGAAGACATGGCAAAATACTGTGAGGGACTCATGTACTACACTCAGTCCAATCAACCAACAGCTTCATGTCACCTTCCCCTAAAATCTTCCTGAAGAGCCTCTTCATAATCTTCAACCACAAGGTTTCACAGATTGGAAGAGACATCAGACAAAAATTTCTCTTAAAACTCATTGAAAGGAATCTTTAAACTCCTTCAAATGGATTTTATCCACCTTCCATTCTCTATGGGATTTGAATTTGTTTTAGTTGTATCTTCTTTTTTTTGCCCCCTCCCCCACCACTATACCCCTTCCTCTTGGGTTCTGCCATCTCTCATCTCCTGCTCCCTCTCCAGGTTTCATTCCCCTGACCAGTCAGCTCTTGCCTTTTCTTCTAAGTTCACTATACCTCTGACTTCTTCAAATCCTAGCCCGGTAGTGCTGCCTAGATGAGGAAGAGTTGTGACTGAAGCCCAGCCTGTCACTCTTAGTTATAATATACTGTCAGGTACTGTCTATAAATACAGCCTTGAAATCCCAGGGAGTCAGTCCTTAGGTTCACATATCCATATCACAATTAAAGAATCAATTCAGAATTCCACACAACTGGGAGACCATTCCAATAGGGGATCCCACACCAAAGATTCTCAGAGATACACTGCTCTCAGTTTTAGACTACTGGACGAGCCAGCTATGACCACGATAAAATTGCCTCTGAGGAATTCTGGTCTCATCAAGGGAAGCCACAGGGAATTACAGCTGATGACATTTCCACTTGCACCTCCGTGGACAAATGACTTAAAACAAATCTATCTATAACCAGAAAAAGAGCAAATTATTACAACCCATTTATTTACCCTTACTTGTCATCCAAAAGACACTAATAGAGATCCAAATCTGTAACCCAGCTAATGTAAGCCCTTGGTTCTGACCTTATATAATAAATATCTTTTTTTCCTGGGTATCCATGTGCCCCTACCAAATACTATTTCCTTTGTGTCCAAAATGCCTGGACCTAGTTTCCTCAGACTGACACTTCCTGCACTTAGGATAGCGTTTCAAGATTTGTCTGTACACAGAGACACTAAGTCCATAAATAACCAAGGCTGGAGAATCCACCTCAGACATGAGTTGCAAAATAAGGCCATATTTGATTATTCAGGCACTCTACCCAGGAGAAATACTGATTCATTGTTTATGTGAATGATCAGAGCAATGTTCCTAGTCAGGGGTGGGGGGGTGGGGGATGATACAAATAGAAAGGACTAGGAAACTTATTACTAACTTCGGCAAATGTTATTGATGATAACACTTTTGCCATAGATGGAATACAGATCAGTCTCAACTTGTTGGCAAAAGTCATGATAGACAATTACATCGCTCTAGATTTCTTGTTTGCTAGTCATTCATAGTAGCATCTGTGCCATTGTTGATATTTTTGTTGTGTTTGGATCAATGAAACAGGAGAGGTGAACAGGCTATCCATCGCTTTAAAGAACATGCTGTTTGGCTCTCTAAGGTTGATCCTCATGCCCCGTGGGATTTGTTCTCTTGGTCTGGGTTAGGCAATTGGGGCTCCTGGTTCCAAAGCATCTTACAGAGAATGGGATTTTTTCCTAGTTTTGTCATATGGTCATAATACTGATCTGTTGCATTCTATCCAGAAGCTTAAGTTCTTCTGTGTGGTTGCTCTCTCAACAGGTGATCACCATGATGATATAACAACAAAAAGGTCAAGCAAATCTCAAAATACAGTTGACTAATCAGACAACTGCACAGCCCACAAGCAGGAAAGATCTAGATCTTTAGCCTACCCTGAACTGTCCAACTGCTTGCAAGCTGAAGAAAGTAACCTAAAGGGGAGGGCTGAGATTTGAATATACAAATAAATATTTGATTATACCAACAGACAGTGACTGTTCCCTATATAACACTAGCACTCGGACCCACAACCTCTGTAGCTACCAGCCCAGGAAGCAGAACCATTCCCTCTGAAGCACTTAGCCCAGAATAGTCAGGATGTGTTCAATACCTGCCAGCTTCCTTACTGTTTCCCCCCATTTCTAACTCAGAGACAATCACTTCTAGTTAGCTGCCCTCCAGCTTCACCATGCCCGCACCTCTAATCAGAACACTCCTGAAGCCTCCCCCTATTTCTCTACAGCTTTCCCACGTCCATCCCCAACTCTGAGTCTCCACCAAAGGCAGCATATGTACCATGGGCCAGGTATCATTTTATGCACTGAATTAGTCTAGACCCTCTGAGAAGCAGGTGACAGAATGGGATTATACATGTAGGAGATTTAGTAGGAAAAACACCTATGCAGGAATATAGCAAGAGAGCTGGAGCAGGCTGGGAGAGTTCTCAGACAATGTCAGCAGCCTGGCCCCTGTGAAGGAAGGCAAGAAGCCAGAAAGGCAGGAAGGAAGGATGCAAAGGAAGGAGGATGGGAGGGAGGAAATGAGGGACAGAGGACTTAGAATATGCCGAGCCTGTAGTTCTAGGAAACTCGGTCTTGAAACAGTGGCCTTCCGTATTCCTGCCAGGAGGAACCCCCCTGTGGGAAGTGTAGCCTCAGAGTGAATGCATTTTGGATTTCAGAGTGCAGCTGCTTGGGCCTGTGGCCAATAATGCTCCACAAGTCAGGAAATCCAAGTGGTTTGTTATGGGCTGAATCGTGTCCTGACAAAATTCATGTTGAATTTCCAATTCCCAGAACTTTAAATGTAACCATGTTTGGAGACAGCACCTTTAAAAAGGTAATTAAATTGGGATGAGGCCAATAGGATGAGGCCCTAATCCCTGGTGTCCTTATACTGGTGTCCTTATAAGAAAAAGAAGAGACACTTGGGGATGTGCATGCAGAGGAACAATAATGTTGGGACACAGGGAGAAGGCAACCATCTGCAAACAAGGAGAGCCACAGGAGAAACGCAACTTGTTGACACATTGGTCTTAGACTTCCAGTCTCCAAAACTGTGAGAAATAAATTTCTGTAGTCTGCTGTGGGACACAGAACGCCACAATGACCACTGTCGCATGTTCACTCAGACTCCGAGATCTCTGAGGTCGACAGTCTAAGCCCCTCAGACTGTGCTATTTTGTTATGGCATCCCTAGAAAACGAGCACCAGGTGCATTTTCAGGATCACCATAAAATGTGGGTGTGTGTCAAGAAACAACAAGTGTTGGCGAGGATGTGGAGAACAGGAGCCCTCATGCACTGTTGGTGGGAATGCAAACTGGTGCAGCCACTGTGGGAAACAATATGGAGGCTCCTCAAAAAGTTAAAAATAGAACTATCCTACAATCCAGTAATCAAACTACTAGGTATTTACCCCCAAAATACAAAAACACTAATTCAAGGGTGACACATGCACCCATATGTTTATTGCAGAATTATTTACAATAGCCAAATTATGGAAGCATGTCCATTGATAGATGAATCAAGATTTGGTATATATATATATATATATAATGGAATATTGGAATGGAATATTATTCAGCCATAAAAAAGAATGAAATCCTGCCATTTGCAACTACATGGATGGAGCTAGAGAAAAACAAAACAAGTCAGAGAAAGACAAATACCATATGATTTCACTCATATGTGGAATTTAAGAAACAAAACAAATGAGCAAAAGAAAAAGAGAGAGAGAGAGAAAGAAACCAAGAAACAGACCCTTAACCCTAGAGAACACACTGATGGTCACCAGAGGGGAGGTGGGTGGGGGGTGGGGGAATAGGTGATGGGGATGAAGGAGTGCACTTTTCGTGATGAGCACCGGGGGACGTATGGGAGTGTGGAATCACTATATTCTACTTCTGAAGCTAATATAGCACTGTATGTTAACTATACTGGAATTAAAATAAAAAACTTAATTAAGGAAAAGAGGGAAAAAATGTGTGTGTGGATGTGTGCGAGTCTGTGGATGTGTGAATGTATGTGTGTGTAGATATTCATTTCATCCTCACAAGCCCCTATGGATAGTTACTATTATTATCCTCCTTTTCTGAGGCGAAGATAGCTTAAATTTGTCCCACTTCATGCTGCTCATAACTGGTGAGAAGATTTGCACCCAAACAGTCTGGCTCCAGAGTCCTCTCAAGCATATGGTACTGCGCTTAATGTCACAGCGCTAGATCTCCAAATCCCAGCATTCCTCCTCCATATATTTTATGCTCTGTATAACCAACTGTAGGTATTCTTATTTTTCCACAATTAATTGTTTTGGAAAAATTTAGGATATAAATAACAAATAGACGATTCTTTTTTAAAACTATTTTCAACTTTTTAATCATGTGAAAAACCAGTAATATTAAAACTAAATTATTTGATTTAGCAATCCAATTTGGTTCAAGTTCATGCTAATCTGCGTACACATGAAGGTCTTGATTTATTGCATCACCAGTGTATATCGGTTCTATGCATCTTTTTGCATGCTATTCAAAAAGTCTTTATTCTGTTCAGATCCCTCACATTTAATAATATACAAATAATATAAAATTTATAATGGTATGTGTTTATCTATATTTATTTTAATACCTTGTAAAATGCATTAAAATAAATTTGTATAATTTATGTATAACACACAATATAAAATTAGATATAATTTATCATATACAGGTAATATAAAAATTAATGTCGCATTAATTTCCTTTGCTTCAATCATGTTTCTCTTACTAGGAGCTAAAGCAGCTAGAGGTTTGACCTCTTTGTACTTCTCCAGCATTTATTCTAATTGTAGACCTTAGGCTTTTATAAGATGCTGTAGCAAAAAGACACTACACTGGAGCGCAGGACCACAAAGTTCTCTCACTAACTACCTTCTTTTTCAAAAAATTTTTTAAAAGATTTTATTTATTTATTTGAGAGAAAGAGAGAGAGAGAGCACGAGCAAGGGAAGGGGTGGGGGCAGAGGGAGAAGCAGATTCCCCGCTGAGCTGGATCCCAGAATCTCAGGATCATGACCTGAGCAGACACTAAACTGACTGAGCCCCTCAGGCGCCCCTAAGTACCTTCTTGTCTCTGGGAAAATTCCATCCTTCTCTAGGCCTCTATTTGTTTTTTCATCTGTAAAATGAAGAACTGGGCATAAAGGGCCCTTAAGACAACACAAATGATGGGCCTAAACCAAAACAACACCTTCCCAACAATGCTACCCACACATTTTTCTACGAACTTTCTATCACTTGGCAACCTGTAATTCTCACTGCTGACCCATTCATAAGGCTTTTGTAACCTACACCACCATCTTGGTTTAAACGGGAAAAGATGAGCTCTTTACCAAGGATTTCAAAAGAGCAGGGGCTTCAATCAGCACAGGAAGCTGGAACAAAGGAAAAATAACTCTCAGGTGAATATTTCCTAATTAGGTATGAAAAATAAGGGGGAGTCAGACACATTTCTGCCAAAAAAAAAAAACCTAGCATAATGATATTTGAAAATTATTGTCTCTATAGTAATAAACTAACTTTAAATATGGATTTATAACATAATTATCATGTTGATATTCAAATTTTATTTATCAAAATAAACTTGTGCCTTGCTAGTGACCCAGTGGGCGTTATTAATGGTATAAATTTTTACCATTCATTTTTCACTGGTATTAAAGATTGCAGAGGGGCGCCTGGGTGGCTCAGTCATTAAGCGTCTGCCTTCGGCTCAGGTCGTGATCCCAGGGTCCTGGGATCGAGCCCCGCATCGGGCTCCCTGCTTGGCGGGAAGCCTGCTTCTCCCTCTGCCACTCCCCCTGCTGTGTTCCCTCTCTCGCTGTGTCTCTCTCTTCAAATAAATAAATAAAATCTTAAAAAAAAAATGTTAAAGATTGCAGAAACCTCTTCTGAAAGGTACTGTGTCACTTAGTGCTCATTTTTAGTTATTGTGACTACTTTACCAATGTATATTGGAACCATAAAACTGCATAAAACCTAAAAATAAATTTCATGTGAAAAAAAATCTATTTAAAAACTGTCATAGTTTCATAAACCTTGGTTTAGTATCCATGTTAGTAATAAAAGTCTGTGTCACATATTTCCTTTGCTTTTAGTAATCACATTTGCAATAGAATTAAGAGCAAGAGTACAATACTGACTCATTTACGATTTGTTCCAAGTGTTCCTGTTGATTGCGTTTCTTTCTGTGGTAATTTATACTATACCGTGGTAAAATAAAAAGATACTAAAATTCAGCAGCTTTTCTTTTCCTGGTTGGATTATTTTTCAACTAACCCAAAGCATAATTAAATCCATTTAAAAAATATTTCTTTACACAAAAATTTTAAATCATTAAATGTGATCTAATTTTCATTTTATATCAAGTTCAAATATATGAATGCAAAGCAAAGTATGATCTTCCAGATTTTCACCAAGTTTTGATCATCTGGAAATCCTATTCCTAAGCTCATTTATATATGGATGGGATATAAAAGGTGATAAACACATTAGGATCTGGTAAATATTTCCTTGAGAATGACACAATAATGTTATTGATAAATTTTGTACAACTTAACGTGCACTTAATATAAAGCACTGTTTAAAGCATTCCAGTCATGGAATCCCCCGAGCATGATGTGATGAGGTAATACTATTGCTATTCTCTAAAAAATGAGGACACTAACGTCCAGTAAGAATTTTTTTAGTAAGTTGCCTGTGGTCATGCAGCTGGTCTACATAGCTGAGCCCAGATTTTGGCCTGGGTAATAGTAGAATTAAAGGTAATACTTGATGTCTCTATTATGAAGCCTATTTATCTGTATAATTTAATTTGAGTCTCACAAAAACACGTAAGTTAGATGAGGTATTACAAAAATCAGGAATGTTAGGTTCAGTTTGAATAAGTTTGTTACCCACAGGTATTAAAAGGCTCATTGACAATTGGAACATCTGTCATCTCTTAGATTAGTTCATTCTAGTTTATTTTAGGTTTAAAAGGAAAGATCCTGATGAAATGGGATTAGGAAAACTGGCATATGTACTCGTTTCAACATTTGCTTAATGATTCCAGTGACCTTGAGGCTTTCAGGTCTCCGAAACTCATTTAATTTCTACAGGGGCGCCTGGGTGGCTCAGTTGGTTGAATGTCTGCCTTAGGCTCAGGTCATGATCCCGAGATTCTGGGATCCAGCTCAGCGGGGAGTCTGCTTCTCCTTCTGCGCCTTCCTCAGCTCGTATTCTCTCCCTCTCTCAAATAAATGAATAAAAGTCTTTATAAAAAAATAAATAACACACATGGATGTTTTCTTTTTCTTTTTTTTATTATGTTATGTTAATCACCATACATTACATCGTTAGTCTTTGATGTAGTGTTCCATGATTCATTGTTTGCGTATAACACCCAGTGCTCCATTCAATACGTGCCCTCTTTAATACCCATCACCAGGCTGTTTTCTAAAGTTACTTTCCAGTTGCAAACACTTTTTATTCGTATTAAAATTGTAACCTATCTTTATAAATAGTAACAAAGTCACAAGATATTTTCTGATTACGCCAATGAAGCAAGTAATTTAATTTTTCTTTGAATTATTGAATATTAATGCATGTTGTTTGCTTTAAATAGCACCTGTTACAGAAGAAACACAAAATATAATTTAATTGCGATATTAAATTCCTACAAGTGTGCTCTGACACTTTCGATTTCAACATAAACATCTCCTGACATGGGAACAGAATCTTTCTTTTAATTATAAGTTGCCCATTTGCTCTCCCATCAGTTCAGGAGAATCATTAACCATAGTGTAATCGTAGCTTATAGAAATAATTTTGTAATTTTAGTTTGTAATTCCATCATTATAATTGTTGATATAAAGCCACAATCGTTTCCAATTTTTGTAACACAGCTTCTTTCTATGCCACTTTTCATTGTTTCTCAGAGACCTATGTTAGAAATTCCCAACTGCCTCTCACTAGGGAGAGGGTGTTGTCCATGGGGAAACAGCTGGAGCAGAGATCAAGGCTGCACTTGGGGGGATCTGGATCTCTATCTTAAGAATGTTCAAGAAGGGGCGCCTGGGTGGCTCGGTTGTTAAGCGTCTGCCTTCGGCTCAGGTTATGATCCCAGGGTCCTGGGATCCAGCCCCACTTCGGGTTCCCTGCTCCACGGGAAGCCTGCTTCTCCCTCTCCCGCTCTCCCTGCTTGTGTTCCCTCTCTCACTGTCTCTCTGTCGAATAAATAAATAAAATCTTTAAAAAAAAAAAAAAAGAATGTTCAAGAAGATGCTCTTTGGGAAATTCAGACATAGTAAGGAAGGGGTAATTTAGGGGAATAGATACCAATCCTGTTATACTATATATCTTTTTAAGATTTATTTATTTATTTTAGAGAGAAGGCGGGGAGAGAGAGGGGCAGAGGGAAAGAATCCCCAGCAGACTGCCTGCGGAGCCCAGAGCCTCATGTGGGGCTCAATCCTGTGACCCTGAGATCATGAGCTGAGCCAAAATCAAGAGTTGGAAGCTTAATGGACTGACCCACCCAGGTGCCCCATACTATTTTTGTTAACAGCTTTATTGAGATATAATTGACAAACTATAAAATATATCCATTAAAGTATACAATTCAAAGGTTTTCAATATATAACAAAAATGTAATCACCTCAAAAAGAAACCTTGTAGCAGTCACTTTGCATTGCCCTTCCCTACACCCAAGTTCCCACTTTAGGCAGCCGCTACGTTCTTTCTTTCTGGATTTGCCTATTTGGAATCATACAACGTGTGGTCTTTCATGTCTGGCTTGTTTCACCTAACATGTTTTTGTGATTCGTCCGTGTTGTAACATGCACCAGCACTTCATTCCCTTTTATTGCTGAATAATATTCTGTTGTATGTATAGACTATATTTTGTTTGTCAGTTGATGGGCATTGGGTATTTCCACTTTTTAACTATTATGAGAAATGCTACTATGAATATTTCTACACAGGTTTTTGTGGTGACACATATTCTCATTTCTCTTGGATACCCAAGAGTTGGTCTCCTTTCCGAGAGTCCTAGGCCTCTGGATTGAGTTGGTAGATCATATGGTAACTCTGTTATTACATATTGCATGCAAGAAATGTGTGAGTGTGTATGTCTCTGTATGAGTGTGAACACCATGTATGGGGGAGTGGTACCTGTGGGTGTAATGGGTTGTTTTATGAGATAACAGGAATAGAAGAGTATAAATATATGTTAACAACAAATGTGTTTATCTGATGTTTCTTCACACCCAAAATAGACTTGCAGGCATGGCATTGATAGTTTGTGATATTTTTAAAAAATATTAAGTTAAAAGCACAATTCCTAAACTTTAGTCACCTAAACAATATCTCAACTTTCCACTTACTCTTCATTTTAATGAAAATAACAACTTTGTGATTTTGAAGTCTTTCTTATTCTTTTATGCTGTATGTGTGTTTGGTATTAATCAACAATTACACCATTGTTTTCTTTAGCCAGCTCACAGTCCATTCCTGCTCACGTGCTTCGGTGGTTGAGGAAGACCAGCCTGCCAACTGGCTGTGGAAGCTGAACTGGAATAATACCGGAGTCCATTAGCTCCAGAGAAGGCCTGGCATAGCAAAGTTTGAGGGAAGGAGGACACACCTCACCGCAGAGCTTGCCTATCAGTGGTTGCCAAGCCTCACTTAGAGAATATTGTCTGCTGAGGACAAGGAATACTTGGAGACTGGAAAGTGGTTAGATTGTGGATGAGGAGTTAGTTAAGTTGCATTAATATGTTAATAAGTTCACCACATCAGACAGCAGGTCAATAAATAAATTATATAACAATCCCATTCAATTTAAATTTTCAGCAACAATAGGCAGGTTTTTAAATGATATGTTACTTTAAATCCTTTCACTTACCTGTTAGGTGAAAATGCAAATCCAAGTCACTGATGCTTTTAACTTAGCTTCCTCTCTCTTGCTGTGTTCTGCAAAACTCCATTTCTGTTCACCACCCACTTTGACTCTATTTTCCTACTTCAACCCCCAATTCATATTTTCCTGGTTATTGTTACATAATATAGGAACGGAATTCATGAATTCTAAGTATGAGAAAATTTGACTTGAAAAATAGGGACTGATATTTGCCCCATAAGTGAGAGATTATTGGTCCAATTGCTCAGTTATTCTGATTAGCCTGAAAGAAATCTGTATTAATCTGCTCTGGGCTGCCATAACAAAATCCCATAGGTTGGGTGCTTAAACAACAGAAACATATTTTCTTAAATTCTGGAGGCTGGGAGTCCCAGATCATGGTCCAGAGATGTTGGTTTCTGGTGAAAGCTCTTTTCCTGGCTTATAGACAGCTGCCTTCTTGCTGTGTTCTCTCCTGGCCTTTCTACTAGTCAGCTGTGTGCATGCACCTATGAGAGAGAGAGGGAGAGAGAGAGAGATATTGGAGAGAACTCTCTAGTGTCTCCTCCACTTATAAGGACATGATCAGTTCAAGGTCCTCACCCATGACCTCATCTAATCTTAGTTACCTCCCTAAGAGCCTATCTCTAACTACCATCACATGGGGTCAGGGCCTCAACACATGTATGAGGGGGGCACACTTCAGTCCCTAACAAAACCCAAGAAGTTCGGGGTCATTATATGTAAACCAAAGTTGTGAATTTTCACTTTTATCGATCACATAACATCAGGACTATATATAGTAGCCATCTACACATTCTAACTATGTGCTGATTATCTAATTAATGAGACTTTCACACACGTTGATACAGTAGTATTCATAAACCCACATAAGGATTTACGGGTAATGTAATTTTTAAAACCAAGATTTTGGGGCGCCTGGGTGGCTCAGTTGTTAAGCATCTGCCTTTGGCTCAGGTCATGATCCCAGGGTTCTGGGATCAAGCCCCGCATCGGGCTCCCTGCTTGGCGGGAAGCCTGCTTCTCCCTCTCCCACTCCCCCGCTTGTGTTCCCTCTCTCACTGTGTCTCTCTCTGTCAAATAAATAAATAAATAAATAAAAATCTTTTTTGAGTCATCTCTACACCCACTGTGGGGCTCGAACTCATGACCCTGAGGTCAAGAGTTACATTCTCTACCAACTGAACCAGCCAGGCGCCCCTTAAATAAATAAAAATCTTAAAAATGAAATAAAATAAAATAAAACCAAGATTTTATGCATAGTTCAATGACAATAAACTGATTTCTAACAGATCATATGATAGAATTGAAAAAAAATCTCCTTTTGCATATTTTGGATTCCACATCACATATGCTTGAGTAGGTTTAAGAGGGAGAGTATTGGGACTACATCAAACTAAAAAGCTTCTTAACAGCAAAAGAAACAATCAACAAAATGAAAAAGCAACCTACAGAATGGGAGAAAGTATTTGTAAGCCATCTATCTGACAATATTCAAAATACATTAAGGAATTCATACAACTCAATAGTAAAAACAAATAACTCAATTGAAAAATGAACAAAAGACCTGAATAGACATTTTTCCAAAGAAGATGTATAAAAGGTATGTGAGAAGGTACTTAATGTCACTAATTATCAAGCAAATGCAAATCAAAACCACCCTGAGATATTACCTCACACCTGTTAGAATGGCTAGTGTCAAAAAGACAAGTAATAACAAGTGTTGGTGAAGCTGTGGAGAAAAGGGAACCCTGTGCACTGTTAGTGGGAATGTAATTTGGTGCAGCTGCTGTGGAAAACAGTATGGAGGCTCCTCAGAAAATTAAAAATGGAAATACCATATGACCCAACAATCCCACTCTAGGTATACATGCAAAAGAAAGAATATCAGGATCTCAAAGAGATATCTGCACTCTCGTGTTCATTGCAGTATTATGCACCAAGATATGGAATAGCCAAGATATGGAAACAACCTGCATCCAAGGATGGGCAAATGGATAAAGAAAATGTATATACATACAGTGGAATACTATTCAGCCATAAAAAGAAGGAAATCCTGCCATTTGTGACCATATGGATGAACCTGGAGAACATTATGCTGAGTGAAATCAGCCAGACACAGAAAGGCAAATATTGCATTATGTCACTTATATGTGGACTCCAGAAGAGTCAAACTCATAGAACCAGAGAATAGAATGGTGGTTGGCAGGGGCTAAGGGGTAAGGAAATGGGGAGATATTGGTCAAAGGGCATAAACTTTCAGTGATAAGATAAATAAGTTCTGGGGATCTAATGTGGAGCACATTATGTATAGTTAATATTGTATATTTGAAATTTCCTAAGAGAGTAGATCTTAAGTGTTCTCACCAAACACACAAAGAAAAGTAACTATGTGAGTTGGTAGATGAATTGATTAACTTGATCATAATAATCAGCTCATAATGTATATATACCAAATCATCATGCTGTTCACCTTAAATACATACAATTTTTATTTGTCAATATCTCAAGAAAGCTGGAATAAATAAATAAGACAAAGATGGTATTTCCATGAGTATCAGTAATTTTGAATTTTTAAAAATAATGTTAGTCCTGCAAGGTTGCTATTGATGAAGTTATCAATAATGTCCACTGTTATTCCATATTTTTATGTATAAAGTATATACATTTTTAGTTGTTTTGTACATTGCTTATTGTTCAGAATTGTAATCAATGTGTTCTTATCTTGCTTTTTAAATGATGAGCAATAATGGGGCACCTGGGTGGCTCAGTGGATTAAGCGTCTGTCTTCAGCTCAGGTCATGATCTCAGGGTCCTGAGATCCAGGGTCGGGCTCCCTGCTCAGAGGGGAGCCTGCTTCTCCCCCTCCCTCTGCCCCTCCCTCTGTGCTCTCTCTCTCGCAAATAAATAAATAAAGTCTTTAAAAAAATAAATGATGGGCAATGAAAATGACCATTCGAAGTTTTTGTGTCTTGTGGAAAACATAGTATTTGCAAAGATAAATCATATCTGGTATGGAGAAAATGTCTACTCAATTGCTGCTTGATAATCAAGACAAACTGGCTTTCATGAAGCTGTCACCAATATTCAGAAATATCTGTTTACGCATGCATTTTCCTTTTTTTCAGCAAATTTAGACCACTTACTATTTACAGAACTTCTGGTGATATTTTGGTTTCTGAATATGATGTGGATGCATGAAATTTTAGGCTGAAATTTGTACTATTAACAGCAAATCATTATTATTTTTCATAATAACCTTCTACCGTTATGACCACATTTTAAATTTTTGCATAATCTTTTTGACTGATGGCAGCTTTTATTCAACAAGTGACCTCTCTCATTCAACAGTGGATCTATGTCAATAATGGGATATATGTCAGTATTGGTGTGGTATTCTTAAAGCATACTTGTGTTTATCTAATTTTTTAAAATAAAAATAAATTATAATCAAAGCATAACCTTGGGTCTGAGGTTTCTTCCTAACTTTTGACCTTGGACAAATAACTTGTCTTCTTTAGGTTTCAGATGCAAAATAATGGAGTTTACCCAAATGATTTATAATATCCTTTTTAGGTAAGACATTCTAGGATCATCATGTGAAATTAAAAACTAATTTTCTTCAGGCAACAAACATTTTAATCAGATTGATAAAAAAAAAAGTCTGTTTAATGGCAATCCTGACAAAAAAGTGATTTTTAATTCAACCCCTCTTCCCTTTCAAAAAAAATCATGAACACAATCATTTAATCACACATACATATATTGGATTTAATAAAAATGCCAGCCTAAAACAAAAAAAGAGTAAGTTGTGATCCGAAACGCCCTTGCAATATCTGTCTTGCCTCCTATGGTGTGAACAGGAATTGGGGAGGTGTATATTTCCAAGGGCTCCCCTGTTAGCAGCCTTAGGTAAGAGGCTTGGAGTGCCTTTGGATAGTTTTCTTGTTTGGCAACTTCAGGTATTTTTATGTGAGTATATCTTTACATGGGATTTTGCCTAAATGCAGTGGCAAAATGGATGGCAGTATTTCTCTCATGGAGCTGTTGCCAGGATCCCATGAGAAACGTGCTTAAAACAGTACAGGGTCAGGCACACAGCAAATGCACACTGAAGTGGGCTCTTTCACGCTACTTTCCCAAATGGCCACAAAAATAATTGATTCTATCCCACAGCTCTTGTTAGGGTGGGACAGGCACTTCTCCCACAGGCAAGAGCCAAGAGTGGTCTGTTTCCTCTCGCTAAAACTTCTTCCGACTCCCCAGACCTTTGGAAGACACGGGAAGTGATGTCACTTCCCTTTTGAGATAAGGTCATTCCAGAGCACAGCCCCTCCCCGCCCTCACGCATGCGCATGCGCACTCTCTCACCCTTCCAGGCTCTCCCTCAGCGAACCGGCCGCCATCTTGTGAGGAAACCCAAACCACACAGAGGGACCTGGTGGAGATGTCCCAGCTGTCCGTGCCCGCCAACAGCCAGTGTCAAACCTGAGTGAATAAGCCTCAGATCCTCCCGGCCACGCCTTTACTTCTTCTGTCAGAGACTTCACGCCTGGAGGGCAGATGAGCCCTTCTCCTGAGTCCCCTTCACCTCCTCACCTGCAGAGACTGTAACAGGTCAGTAAAGGATTACTGTTGTTTTAAGCCACAAAATACTGTGACAAGTAGTTATACAGAAAAAGAGAAATGATACAACCTATTTTATTTTCTAAAGTGATAAAACTTTTCAGTGGACAATTCCTTAGCCCACCAACACCGCTGCTGCTTAATGAATGTTGACTGATTTGAAATAGAACAGTTTTCATTCTCCAAGCAGGGATCAGAGCGTCTTCCATGCACCGTGACCAGATAAACCTCTGGCTCTAATAGTGGGTCCCCAAAGGGGGCGTAAACATCGGCACAGTACAGTAAGACAACTAAAGTTGAAATATAAACCTCTTACGTTTTTTGTCAAAGGTCAGTGGAAACACATTTTATAAAAATCATATTATTATTTCTATGTAAATTGTAATTGGTGCAAAAAATACTCTAGTATATTTGGTTCATTTCTTCTATTTTTTTGGGGGGGGGGGCATCCTCACTGAGCCTGAGCCATTACCACTGTAACCACCTGCGATCACACATGACATAGTGGGATCCACTTTGTAGCAAAGGAGGTGCATGAATAGGGCCATTTTCATGGGATTGACCAGACTTATCGCATCCCTCACCCCAGAGCTGACTGGTCGGATGGACGGATGGAGTGCAGCTATGAGGGACTGTGTCCCAAGGATGGACGCTATTCTCCCAGGACATGGTCTAGACTTGAGTCAGAGGCTTTTATATACTGCTGCGTCCCTGGGAAGAAGAAAACATGGGTCGGGACTCAAGGGGTAAAAACAGGGTAGTCTCGCTTACGAATTGCACTTTCTGTCCCCGTGATGCTGGGCTCTTCAGGGGTAGAAAGCCTGGTCCCCAGAGGGAACACTTCCACCAAGAGCCACAGCCAGCTGTCACTGTCTCCAGGCTCTTTGGGGACGAAGGGAAATGTATTAATTTCCTCACTTTGCCATGGCAAATTACCGAATACCTGGTGGCTTTAACACCACAGAAAAATAACCTCTCATAATTCTGGAATCTAGAAGTGTGTGATCAAGGTGTCTGCAGGGCCGTGCTTCCTCTGAAGGCTCTAGGGAAGGATCTCTCCTTGCCTCTTCCAGCTTCTGATGGCTCCACGCAATGCTCAGCTTGCAACTGCGTCTTGCAGACTCTCTCCTCCCGTGGCCTTCTCCCTTGTGCGTGTCTGGGTGTCCTTTCCTCTTAAAAGGGCAATAGCCATTGGATTTAGGACCCACCCTAACCCGGTCTGACCTCACCTTAAGTTCATTGCTTACAATTGCAAAGACTCTATGTCCAAATAAAGTCTCATTCTGAACTTCCAGATGATGTGAATGCTTGGGGGGGACACTGTTCACCCACTGCAAGGAGTCACTATTGTGGCAGGGACCACTGACTTTGATGGTTAGGAGAGTTAGCAGATGTGTTACACATTGAAACTAGGAGTAACATAATAAATATTAGAAAATACTGAAGTATGTAAGCTCTAGTTTTATTACTATGTTGTGAATATTGATATTTTTTCGAATATATTTAACTCCTATTTTTTTCTAATAAGATATAATTTACACTCAGTAAAATTAATTTGGGGGGTACAGATCTATGAGTTTGCACACAGTCATTTGGGAAAATTTGTTAGCTCAAAGAAAAATCTAACTTCCAGGATTATATAGGAGCACAACTCTGTCCTAAATCATCTTGGTAACCCATATGGTGTTTACTGTGGCGGCACATAATATTTCAAGGCAGGAGGTTCATATCTCATATCGGTGAAGACTGCAAAAGCCATTTTCCAAATTACAGAGAATCGGTGTTAAAAACTGCATCCTCACATGGGGTCAGGCTTCCAGATAATACTGTCTCCAAGATAAGGGATACCATTGCAATTCCCCTCCTGCATTAGCAGAACGATGAGTTTGGATATCATAAATACACTCCCCTTTGCTCACAAACGGGAACTTTGTCAACAAGTTGCCTGACCCCAATATCTTCAAACTAATGTGTTTACGCTCTGGTACTTGTCCTGTTAGCGATGTGCCCACAGTCTTCAATGTAGGCTGGAAACAAAACCCCTTCCAAAGCAAAGCACTAGAACCAACTCACCTATGAGTTAGTCTTAGAGGCAGTTAGTCTTATAAGCAGCCACTCTGCTTAGCCAAGGTCTAAGCAGTATTTCTTTGCTCTATGATTATTTATAGGGGCCAGATGTGAGTAAGGTTTAAAGAATGAAGTTTCAGGATGCCTAGGTGGCTCAGTCGGTTAAGCATCTGCCTTTGGCTCAGGTCATGATCCCGCGGTCCTGGGATGAGTCCCACATCGGGCTCCTTGCTCAGCAGGGAGCCTGCTTCTCCCTCTGCCCCTCACCCTGCTCGTACTCTCTCTCTCTGACAAATAAATAAATAAAATCTTTAAAGAAAAAATTAAAGAGTGAAGTTTCTTTAAAACAATTTTGTAGAAAAAAGTGTGAGGAGAGTGTTACTAGAGAATGCATACGCTTTTTTTTTTCCTCTTTCAACTCTGAAAACCCAGAGTTTTATTTTTCAAGCCCAGAAGAGAAAGGAAACAAAACAATACAAAAGAACAAGGTCATGTTTCAAAGTCCTGCTCGCCATGAAGTAGAAAATCTACCACCCACGTGCCTAATTACCCTGAGTATTGTACCCTTCCTCCCAACAACGTCATAAGGCATTAATGCAACACAGTACACAAATTCCTCATTACCTTCACTCAGCAAGTGTAGGTAGACAGTGTATTATTGCATGCAGGGACTTTTCTGATTTCCAGGAACACAAACATAAGTACATGGACATATTACTAAGAATATTAAATGTATATATTTAAAAATTGGTTAACATTTTTAATTTTTAAAATTAACAAAGTAAACAGGATTTTCCTGAAGACAGCAAGAAGCATTTTGCCAAGAAAAAAAGAAATAGAACTTAGTTCTGGATCCTAAGGAAATGGGAGTATTGGCCCGGACAACCAAATTGGGGGGCAGATGGAGTTGAGGAAGGATATTCTATACAAAGAGAAATGATGACAAAGGACAGCAGAAATTGTGACCCTGTAATGCAAAATCTTTTTTTTTTTAAGGTTCCATTTATTTATTTGACAGAGAGAGAGAGAGTACAAGCAAGGGGAGCAGAGGCAGAGGGAGAAGCAGGCTCCCCACTGATCAGGGAGCCCGATGCAGGACTCGATCCCAGGACCCTGAGATCATGACCCGAGCCGAAGGCAGACGCTTAACCAACTGAGCCACCCAGGTGCCCCTGTGATGCAAAATCTGGTAGAAAAATCTTATACAGAACATCATACTTTATGGCAAAAAATTAGAAGTATTGAAATTCAGTGCAGAGAGATTCAAAAAGATGTATACGCATTCAAAAGGGAAGACACCAAACTGTGATTATTTGTTAACAATACAATTGACTACTTAGAAAGTCCAAAGGAAAGATCCACAAGCAACTATTAGAACTAATTAGAGAATTTAGGCAGGCTGCTCTTTCATGCTGTTACTGTGTGATCTGTGGTTGTTGGTAACGTTCTCTTTTCTAATTTGGATCCTCCTTTAGTTCAGTATCTTCCCTCAGCACTTTATCTGATCGCTAAAAGCTCAATTTTCCCCTATAGAGTTCTATTTGGATATCACCATTACTCTAACTTTCTGTACATCATGTAACCATTTGTGGGATTTGTGAATCCATTTTTCTCTTACATAAAAGTGAAATTACGATGCTCCAAATTATAGAGTTATGTGCGTCATTACTTGACTTTCCCAACAGTTTCTACTTTGTCTCTTGTGCCAAATAGCATTTGTTAATGGGGTTCTCACTAGGAACCATTGCTCCGCAAATTCTGCATTTCACAGCAGATGGAGAAGGAAACACACTGAGTCAAGATTCAGCTTGACAGAACTGAAGCAGGTATCCACTTCCCATTGGGCAGTGCTGTCCCACTCCCAACAGAATCTATTCTAAATCCCATGGGTTTACCAGAATGTTTCAGTTGGGTGAATGAAGGATGGGCTTCAAAATAATCCGTATGGGGAACATTCTTCCATAAAAAAATCACATCCAGTTCATCATCCAGAGATGCCTTGCCTTGTTTCAGGGGTCCCAAACTGTGCTGTGCATCATGTTCAGAATCCCTTGTTCTTTCTTTAGGGTTTAGTGACCAATGACAGAGAGAACATAATTAGATCTCTGTACAATATATTCTCAGATATACTGTATTAGTTTCCTAGGGCTGCCATCACTAACTACTACAGCCTGGGTGACGTAACAGCAGATACGTATTTTCTCATAGTTCTGGAGGCTGGAAGTCTGAGATCAAGATGTCAGCAAGGTTGTATTCTTCTGAGACCTCTCTCCCTGGCTTGTAGATGGTCTTCTTCTCCCTGTGTCTTCACATGGTGTCTTCCCTTTGTGTATGTCTGTGTTCTAATCTCCTCTTCTTATAAGGACACCAGTCATACTGGATTGGGGCCCACCTTAATGACCTCATTTTAACTTGAATTACCTCTTTAAAGATCCTATGTCCAAATGTAGCCACATTCTGAAGGGCTGGGTTTAGGACTTCAACATATGAATTTGTAAGGTTGGGGGGTACAGCACAATTCAGTCCATACCATACACCAAACAACCATCTCCCAAAAGTCTTGTATTGTACATGTACTTGTCATAGACTGTCATCATGTTGACTGATTGCTACACATTCTGCACACTTCACTTTCCAATCTTCTGGATGTTTCCAGGTATGTTTTGCTCACGATCTCTGGAAGAGAATCAACAGTGACTACTTATTAGACTAATCCCAACCTATTCCCAAGGTATAATGAATATATCATGAGTATTTTGCATTGAAGATAGTCCTCAATGACCACTCATCACTGTCCATCCAGATTAGCTAAACTGAATTTGTCTTCAAGTTTCAAAGTTTGGTGTTTTGGAGGCATTTTAATTCAGATGAATCACCACGTGAATTTGTTATGTTTTTATACTTACATTTATTTATCCTGACCAGAAATGAAAGGAATGAAATGAAAGCGGTCTTAGTGCTGGTTTCCCATGACTGCAGGTAATGCAGTATTGGCTGATATCACCTGCACACACAGCAACTTCCAAGTTATGAAACTCAGAACATACATCGGCAGGTATCCTACCACATCTCTCCAGAAAGAGAGAGAGAGACTCCGGCTTTAGAATGTAAGTCGTCTCTAGGGAGAAGAGGAGAAATTCTCTAACTTGGAATGTAAGCAAATGGCTGTGGGACAATACAAAATCTCTAACTTCCAAATCATGTTTTCCATTCAACCATCCTTTACACCAGGTCGCCAGTAACTTTTGTTCAGAAGGCCTTGATTATGCAGAAATATGTAGATTATTGGAGAATTGTTTCCCAGTGGTAATGCTTCCCCATGTTACCATCAGCCACAGAGAATGATTGGAAATACCATAAGGTCCCAAAGGAGCATTACCTTACTGAACCCACAGCAGGATTCCAGCACTTTTGCTGGCTCTTCTACTTTTGACCACAATTTAGTCAGTTTAACTTATGTTGTTTTCCCACAGAAAGAAGAGTTTTAAGCTCTAATCTATTGCTACAATACAAGGAATAGATGAAACATGGCCACTGTCTTAGTCAGCTTGGGCTATGGTAACAAATTACTGTAGTTTCGAGAGCTTAAAAATAAACATTTATTTTCACACTTCTTTAGGCTGGAAGTCCAGGATCAGGGTGCCAGCATGTTCATATTCCTGGTGAGTGTCCTTCACACTGTGTCCTCACATGGCAGAAAGAGAGGGAATAGATGAAGGAACTATACCGTTTGGTATATTAGGCACACCAAATCAAAATTTAAAATCTAGGCTCAAAAACTTTTTAATGAATTAAGGAAATTAAAATTCTGACAAAATTTTATCCAGAAATACAAAGTTTCTAAAGAAAAGGCATATTAATGATCTCTTGTTAAATTTTGCTGAAGGCTTTAAAAGATTTTAGCTTTAAATAAAGTGGGCTGAATTATGGGGCACCTGGGTGGCTCAGTCAGTTGGGTATCTGAGTTTTGATTTAGGCTCAGGTCATGACCTCAGAATCTTGGGATTGAGCCCTGTGTTGGGCGCCGTGCTCAGCGTAGAATCTGCTTGGGATTCTCTCTCTCCCTCTGCCCTGCCCCCCACTTGTGCTCTCTCTAAATAAATAAATACATAGATAAATAAAACCTTAAAAAAATAAAAAATAAAGTAGCCTGAATTAAGTAAGCACAAGCACAATTTGGTTGAATATTCCTGTTTTAGAACAATAGCTACCATTGATTTATTTATTAAAGTTGATAAAACTTAAGTGTTTTCCAAGAATTTAGTATACTGATAGTTAAACAATGCTGATAAACAAAAGTAATTTATGCTTAATGAAGAAGAATCAAATCAGTTGAAAAGAGTGAGAATTACAAAACTTAGTGTATACATGTCAACCTGAAAAGTCTCTTAAAAATTGGTATAAATTAATGACTTTTAATAATAATATTAAAACTAATTTAAAAATAATGAAATAGGAGGGTTTAATTGTGTTAAGCTGGAAATTTCAGAGGAGTACACAGAATCTTATGAGAGGGTGACAATTAATGAGAAGCAAAGTCACCAACGAGCTTGGATTTTAGGTGGCAGCCAAGGATGGCAGTGCCAAGAGTCACCACCAAGATGACCCTACATAGGGTTCCGGGTGGTGTCAGAGGTCTGATGGGCACAGCAGACTGTAACTGGTGCTCAATTTTTATATCCAGTGATATGAGGATGAAGTTAGCTTTCCAGGAAGGTGGGGCATTAGATTAGCTGGAGTCACTGACATTCATCTCTGAAGAGACTAGTGACAGCTTCCAATAGTTAGGAAATCTGACCTTCTCTTCATGGCACTGGAAGGAAATTTCACTATACAGATCGAATGGGGTAAGAAGCAACTGGTTCCATGAATACTCTAAGAATAGGGGCAGTGAGTTTAGCCCTCGTGCAGGGGATCACTGTGCATGATCTGTGGCCTTCCAAGCAAGAACTTGTTCTTGCTATTGTTTTAACTTAAGGAAAGGACTTCACATTTCTATTCACTGAATTTCACTTTGTTAATTTTAGAACACCATGTTCATGATCTGAAATAGGTTTTGAGAGTCTCAGCTTTACCTCCCAGTTCTTTGACTTTCTTTCCTTGCACAGCCAACCTGATATTATGCTTTCTGTGCCTTCATTTAAATTTGTCAGCTTCAAGTATCAAGCAAGGCAAGGCCGCTTACAAGTCACTAAGAAGCCTCTTTTCAGGTTGACATCTATACACTAAACAACCCTACAAATCCATTCCACGGCAAAATCAAACTGCTCAGCATCTTGCATACTTTTTTTGTCTGGAAGTGGTTTGCAAAACATTTTATTCTATGTCCTGTAAAAAGAAAGGTAGAAAAAGTCCTAAGGAAGCTTCCTGATCTCTACTAGTGCAAGGATTCTGTTACAAAAGGAGATAAGGATCTTGATTTTGCGTGTGTGCGCGCGCGCGTCTGCGCGCGCGCACACACGGGCACGGAGCATGAAAATGAAGGCACTCAGGCCAATAGAGAGAAGCTGTTGCTTGGAGATGGCTAAAAGGTCAGAGGTCAGGGTCATTCAGTATGGGGCAGGGGCACTGCTCCTGAGATACCCAATACTATCATGGCATCTTAATGCATTAACATTTATATTATCACTGAGTTCTCAAAGAAAGGTTTAACTGTGTTTCCCATGCTCTGCTTAATAAAAAGAAATAGGTCTTTCAAACATTTTGCATAACATAGATGAAGTTTGGAATGTTTTTCAGAATCTTGACATATATTGCAAACTAACCACTAAGTATGTTATAAAATGCAGTTCATTCACATTTCTCCATTCTAACCTGCACTGAATAGTAAGTGAAGAAGACTTAGCAAACTTGATAGGGGAATATTGGCCCTGCAAAGCCATTTTAATTGTTTTGTATATCATTATAAAATTCATTTTTATGATTAAACTTTTCATATTTTATGTATTTACATACTTATATTTATATATAGGTATTATAAAGATTGCATAACCACACACATAATCAATGATTTTAAGATTAGATCAATATATAACTTAACTTTCATAAGTTAAGAAGAATAAAGTAATAAATATGTATCTACCCACCAACAGCGTAGAAACTATGACCTGAGAAAAGGCCCCAGGAGCTCCTTGGGTAAACCAGTAGGCACCACCAGGATCCTCTTATTCCTGGTGGTACACACTGACTTTCTTAGGGCACCCTGTAATTAATTTCCATGTATGCTTTTTTCCCTAAAATTTATATCCCCCATAACATGACTGTGATAGAAGAAGAGATTTTCCTTCTCTATGCCCTTTCCAAATTTCCCCCTTCACCAACCTTACAACAAAAGGCATATCACTCATTCAGTTCTTTTTATCATCATGAAATGTCCCCCTTTATCTCAGCAAATTCTCTTTCTTTTAAAGTTTTCTTTTAATCTGATATTAATATAGACACTCCAGCATTCTTTTATTTACCTTTGGCATGATAGATCTCTTTCCATCCTTTAATTTTGATCTATTTGTGTCTTTGTATTTAGTCTCCAGTAGGCTAAATACCTAATGTGGTTTTTTAAAATTATATTCTGAAAATTTTAGATAATATTTTAAGGAGACACTGAGTTACATTATTTTTCCTCAAAAAGAATTGAGCTTTATGTTGGCAGACAGTAAAGCACCAAAAGAATACATTGATCTGTCAGGCCTTGTTTTAGGCTTTCTTTAAAGAAAGCTTTTACAGTCCCTGCCCCCCCTCCCCCCCAGTATTTCTAGGTTGTAGCAGTCAACCCTAAAGTGTGGCTAGCTTTTTGTATTAGTTTGCTAGGGCTGCCGCAGAGAATCCCACAGACTGAGTGGCTTAAACAACAGAAAATTTTTTTCCTCACTGTTCTGGAGGCTGGAAGTCCAAGATCAAGGTGTCAGAAGGGTAGGTTTCTCTGATGTCTCTCTCCTGGTTTGCAGCTGGCCACCTTTTCACATGTCCTCACATCGCCTTTTCTCTGTGTGCACACGTGCCCGGTGACTCTTTCTCTTCTCGTAAGGACACCAGTCCTACTGGATTAGGGCTCCATCCCTATGACCTCATTTAACCTTAAGGATTCCTTTAAAGTTTCTATCTTTAAATACAGTCACACTGAGGGTTAGAATTTCAACATACGAATTTTGGTGGAACACAATTCAGTCTACACAATCTGGCCAGATGGCCTTTCTGAGATCTCCACTCAATCTTTGACTTGTTCATAAAGATTCTCCACCCTGGCTGGGCCTGACCGCCAAACTCTCCATAGCACTGAGGACATGCCAAGATTGCTCAGCTACCTGCCTCCCAGTAGTTATTCTCTGCCTTGTTTCTGGGTGTCGTGGTGGAGACGCAAGGGGAATCTCTATATAAACTTCTGGATTTCCCTCTCTGTGGCTCCTTCTTCTCCAGTACCTTCTTTCCTAAATCCCAGTCACCGTAGTAACCCCAAACTCTACTCTTTTCCTTCTCTGTCTAGTAAAACTACTGTTCTTTCTTGCATTCTACATAAATGCACCATATCCCAGAAAATGTTCCCAGGGAGAAAGCCTACATAAAATTAAGCATCCTTTGTGTGCCTGCTCTCTCTCCAAGGATAGTAGCCTTACATTGGATGCTGTCCAATGGCTGCAACTTGTGTTTCCTTTATTTTGTACATGGCATAATAGATTTATAGATATTTTAAAAATTGTTTTAGATGGTTGTCACAGGTTTTGATATATATGTTGTTTATCATTTATGTGAAAATAATTCAACTTTCTTAAGTAGATTTATTTTGAAATAGTATAGATTAAGCTCCTAACAAGATGAATTTTCTATTTTCTATTTCTTTTAGTTGTTTATTATTATTATTTTTTAGAGATGGAGAGAGAGAGAGGACGGGGGAGGGGCAGAGGAGAAAAGAGAATCTTAAGCAGGCTCCATGCCCAGGGTGGAGTCCACTGAGGGGCTCAATACCACAACCCTGAGATCATTACCTGAGCCGAAACCAAAAGTCAGACATTTAACCGACTGAGCCACCCAGGCGCCCCGAGTTTTTCATTTCTGATTTAATTCCACTGTTACCTGAGAATTTACTCTGAATGACTCCAATCACTTCAAACTCGCTATGGCTTGCTTTATAATCCAGCATATGGTTGGCTGTGTCAGATGTTACCTGGGCACTCAATATTTTGTTAAGTATATGCTAATTCCAATATATGGATTACCTGTGGGTTTATTTCTATTATATATTTGTTGGTTAGCTATTGGTCATTTGTTCCTATCCCTGCATAACAAATTTTATGTTGGACCCTGCACATTAAAAAATTGTGGAAGTTTGCCCGAAAGGGTTCACCTTTTCCTGTTAGGTACATAGATGACCTGGTCATCTCTAATCCAATCAAGGACTTAGCTGAATTGAATTGAGGCCATAGAACTGACAAATATCCATCCACCTCTGTTTTCCCCAGCTCTTAGGGAACAAGCTTCTAGGGATTTTAACTGAGAACCTGATGGGTTTCCCAAGGCCTCTACTCAGGAAGGTCTTGAATACAAATGCTTTTCTTCTCTGTACAGCAAGACTGTTACAATTATATTCTGATTTTTGGAGGCTTTTTGCTTAGCTTTTTAGCCCCATGCAGCTTCAGAAATTAGCAAAAGGTTGAAAGGAAAACCATCCATGTGTCAGACTCAGTTCTCTGCTCCTCCCTTCTCACTGGGGTCTTGCTCAAGTTTCAATTTGAAGCCCTGTGAGACCAACCAAACCTCCACTGGCATCTGTGTCTCAAACAGTGGCCCTCTGCCCAGGAAAAGAATCAAAACTCAGCCTCCTTCACTGCATCCCAAATTGGCAAAGGTTCCCAGGGAAAGAAGAGATACACCTCAGTGCAAGGTCCACATCCTCTTCTGTCTGGAATCTTGGCTCCTTTAGTCCTTTTTGCTTCAGCAGGATTCTGATACTTTAGAGAAATATTTCTGTTTTTTGTTCAAGAATTCTAATTATTTTTAGCAGAAGCTTTGGGCTGCCACAGCTATTCCATTCTACCCAGAAGTAGGAGTCTGGTCTATTTTTCAATTGAGATGTTTATAATGTCAAACAATTTGAGAAAACAATCTTCATTAAGCCTTTATTTATCATGGGAGAAATTATATAATAACAGCCAACATGTATAAAATGGAAAATTGGCTATATAAAGAATGATCTAACCTTAGAAAAGGACGTGTAGTCAAGAAAAATAGAATGGGAAAAATCACAGAAATATAATTTTTAACTGAATAAGGGGATGTACATTTGTGGATTATAATTAAACCAGACTGGGTTCTGGGTGATGAGATCAAATTTTTTTCATCATTTTCTGTGTTTTCTAATTTATTTATGATTGAGAATTTGTTACTTTTACAATATGCAAAACTAAATGTTCATCCAAATATTTACACAAACATAATGTCCAATTATTTGGAAGATTCCTTTCTTTTTTTTTTTAAGATTTTTAAATTTATTTATTTGATAGAGAGAGAGACAGCAAGAGAGGAAATACAAGCAGGGGGAGTGGGAGAGGAAGAAGCAGGCTTCCTGCTGAGCAGGGAGCCGGATGCGGATGTGGGGCTTGCAGGGCTCCAGTGGGGGCTCCATGTGGGCTCCATGCGGGGCTCCATGAGGGGCTCCATGAGAGGTTCCATGAGGGACTCCATGAAGAGCTCGATACCAGGACCCTGGGATCATGACCTGAGTCGAAGGCAGACGCTTAATGACTGGGCCACCCAGGCACCCCTATTTGGGAGATTCCTTAAGAAGTCTTCATTCTTGACACTATTGAAAAGATGAAAATGAAATGAATGTGATTGCAAGAAACACAAAATATAGCTGGTCACGTACATGGAAAAAATCCAGAGGTCATAGGAGTTATTTGGTAACATTATTATCAACAGATAAATGAAACGGATAAATTGTAGGAACAGCCATACAAGATAAACAGCATACTTTATGAAACAGTATGCTCTACAAAGCATGTAAAGAAATATACCATCATGAAATACAACAGATAGGAAAGGCATTTGACATGGTGTGGATGCTATGCATCTGTGAATTCCCAAAAACTCAGAACAGTAATCACAACCAGTGTACAAAATGAAAATCAGTGTAAACTCTCGTCATTAGTCTGTAAGATATAATTATTTGCATATAAAAGTAATTTGTTGATGCTTCTTAGGAAAAAATGAATACGAAAAGTATTCATCGGCAATGTGGTATTGCTTCCGAGTCTTGATGACTGAATAAGATATGTGCAATCAGATAATACCAGTGCTTTGGTATAGCAAGAGAGCTAAAACAGCAGAAGTAAGAGGTCATTTTAATGTCATCACTAATATTAACCATAAGTTGTGAATTGCTCACTATGTGCCAGGCATGGTGCCATTCTTTTTTTTTTTTAACCATAGATTGATTCACGATTTCTCACAACAGTCTGACAGGAAAGATTTTGCTTATTTTATAGGTAAGAAAATGGGAAATTTAAGAATTTTATTTATTTTTAAAAATATTTTATTTATTTGAGGTTGAGAGAGTGAGAGAAAGAGAGAGAGCATGAGTGGGCAGAGAGGGGGAGAAGGAGAAGCAGGCTTCCCACTGAGCAGGGAGCCCAATGTGGGACTATCCCAGGACCCTGGGATCATGACTTGAGCCAAAGGCAGACCCTCAACTGACTGAGCCACCCGGGCATGCTGGAAATTTAAGAATTTTAATAAAAAAATTGATTTCAGAATGTGCACTCTATACAACCGTGAGAGGAACATTAGACTGAGAGGAAATGAGTTATTCACTTTTGGAGATAGTATAAAAGTCAGTCAGTTATGTAGGGAGGACTCAAAGCTTTGAAATGACTTCATTTATCAGTCAGTGATGATACAAGTCTCATATCATTCACTGATTTATCTTCCAGTATAGGTGGTTTTAGAGCATAATCCTGTACTCATTTCAATAAAAAATTTAATTTTCATAAAATATATGTTGTGAGGGAAATAAAGTAACACAGCTATGGTAAGCAGAGGGGAGCAATTACAGACAACTTAAGAATAAGAGATTGTGTTCGGCTGCACGTAATAGAAGCCAGCTACTAAGGCTTGACCAAATACAGGTTAATTTTTATCTCATAATAAGCTGTTGGTGCAGCGGTTCCAGGAAACTCTCAGTATCGTGGGCTCCTTCTAAGGTTCAGCCACCTTTGATCTGTGGCTCTTATTCTCATGGACAATTCCTATTTGCCATGTGGCAGGTTCAAGTCCAGCCTGCAGTGTGCATTTCAGAGTATAGGAAGAAGGAAGGAGCAAGCAAGAGTGGGGAGCACCCCTTTCACAAAAGCAAACCATTCTCTGAAGCCTTCGTCAGACCCTTATGTTTGACAGATTGCACATAGCAGCAAGAGAGGCTGGGAAGTGAGTGTTTTATTGCTGGTTACGTGCTGCTTTGGACAAAATTTGGATCTTGTACAAAAGGAAGATGGGAGGATAGACATTGTAATGGCAATCAGCAGTGATTTGGGCTTTAATCAAAAACATTTCAGCTTAATCAGAAGAGTGAACTAAGAAAGTAATGGATAAATGAATCTGAAAAGCCAAATCAAAGTTCTAAAGCAAAACAACACAATAAGCTGGTGATGTGGACAAATATTTAGAATTAAGGGAAGAAGCTCAATCTGAGTTTGTAAGAGTGAGGAAAAAATCAGCATTAATTTGTAGATTCATCCTATGTGTGCAGACAGATTTTGAGACCTGTCTATGTGATTAATTATTATTTTTTACAGGCTGATTCTAAAGACTTGGTGATGGGATCCACACTTTTGTTAATAAACCCAGTTTTTCTTCTTGGAGCTACAGTATGAGTGATCATAATATATGCTAGTGATTTTCTTAAGTGAATCATTTAGGAACTTCATTCTTTTTTTTTTTTTTTTAAAGATTTATTTATTTATTTATTTGACAGAGAAAGGGAGACAGCGAGAGAGGGAGCACAAGCAGGGGGAGTGGGAGAGGGAGAGGGAGAAGCAGGCCACCCAGGCGACCCTAGGTACTTCATTCTTAAGCCTACTGAAACCCAATGCCCCAATTTTATAACAAATATCATGTACTGTCCACTCTGGTATCCTCAGAAGAGGTTTAACTGGTTTTAAGGAACTATACTACACCCAACCTAAATATAAGGAAGAAATAAGAGGACATTTATTTACAATAGAAGATTATGTTTTTCTTCTTGGCCACAACTAGGCTAGAAAAGCTAACCTTGCCCCTGTAGGTATCATCACTGTGATGGTAATGGCTTTAGCAGTAGACTGATACAGGAGTGTTCTTTAGGTGAGTTGTTGCTCTGAATTTTGTGAACAAGCCTTGGTCAATTTCGGATCAAAACAATGTTAAATCTTTCTGTAATGTATATCTTCAATGGCATTCCCATGCAAAAATGCTTCTTGTAAACATGTAAAATGGAGTAATGTTGCGGGCTTACATACTTCTGAATAAGTTCTTAACACCTGTGGATGACTGTGGCGCCTTCGGTAGTCATGAAGGATACAGGCAATTCTTCCTCCTGGAGGATTGTCTCATATTGCATAATGTTTAGAATGCATGGCTTGTGGCCACAAAATGTTAATGGCAATAAAAAAAATACCTTTTCACGCATTTCTAAAATATTTCCTAAGGAGGCAGTAATGATTCCATTAAGAGTCATCAACCTAGATGTTTGGTGTAAAAACTGAAATTTTGTTGATGAATTTAATACTAAATCAGCTCTGCCTTAAAATTTATCTAGAAAGCCTGGATGCATTTGATAAGAACGCCCCTGTTCCATTCTTTGGAATCTCATTTTATGCAGTTGCTTCTTCCTATTCCTGTCTATAGGCCTCGAGCCAGTCAATCTGGGGAGTCAGTTTCTTCATTCACTAGAAGAAACTCATTAAGCCTATAAACATTGCTGATACGTTAAATCATAGCATAAAGTTTATTTCTCCTTACTGCTAATATTTGTTATCAAGATTCTGTGCCCAGCTCCATCATTTGATGTCTTCTTTCTGTACATGCAATTTGTCAATGCCTGTTGGCTTAGACTTCTGACCCACTGTCCAATTCTGATCAATAATGTTTGACCTTCTCTATGCCTGACCAGTCTACATTGAATTTAGATGTTTTGGTACCAGCTTATGATTTTTGATACAGGTAGGGGCCTTCGCTGGACACCTCACTGGTCCCCAACTCCTTCTTTCGGTCTGACTCCTGCTTCCATTGTATCTCCAAGAACTCCAGCTCTCACCAAACACACACTCTCTGTCCCTCTCCTTGCTCTGCTTCTGAATTTAGGGCCTATCCCCTCACCACACTACCTCTGTTCTGGCATAAAAAACAAAATCCCTTGAAGAGGCAAAAAACAATGAGAAAATATTGAGGAAAAGGAATTGAACAGAAGACTCATCAATGCCCGAAAGCAAACAGACAGTCAGGAAGAAATAACAATATTTGGATGTGGTTACCTCCTCAGTGTGCTAACTCTTCTCTTGTCCCATGACCCCAAATTATAAACTCTCCGAGGACAGGGATCTGTCATTTTGTCTATTGTGCTATTGAGTCTCCAAATTTTGCCCGGTGTCTGAACCACAGTAGACATTCAAACATCTGCTGGTGAATGAATAAATGAGTAATATCATCATGAGTGGCAGCAGTAGTAAAAAGCAGTTCGTGTACAAGTGGGAAGTTGCCAATCAAGTCGTGAAATGACCCACACATTGATCTTAACTAAGATGGTTAAATCAAATCAGTTAACTACTTCGAAAGCTTTTAAAAACAGAGTACCGTTGTCCAGTAACAAATGCATATCTTTCATGATCAGCAACAAGCAGTGTTTACTAGCCCCTGAAATATGTATATATAATGTATACAATGACATTACTTCTTTTTACATTTTTTTTTTATTTTTAAAGATTTTATTTATTTATTTGTCAGAGAGAGAGATAGCAGGAGCAGGGTGAGAGGCAGGCAGAGGGAGAAGCAGGCTTCCCACTGAGCAAGGAGCCCTTGCAAGACTCGATCCCAAGACCCTAGAATCATGACCTGAGCCGAAGGCGGATGCTCAACCAACTGAGCCACTAAGGCGCCCCACAATGACATTACTTCTAAAGAAATTCTAAAGAATTTGATTTAAAATTTAAATTTTAAATTTTAAAAGAGTGTCATTACTTTCCCTATTTAAATGCTGGACAGCAACAACAATCACTCACATAGTTTAATTTCCCAACTTAAGAAATTTCCATTTGTTTATCAATGGGCAATTCACTTAAAAAAATACAGGAATATTATCTTTCTATTTGAACCTCAGCAACAAAATATGCTATATTTAAATTGCTTTGAATCAAACATTTCACTCTTCTAAAATTGGCATATTTTGAACTACAAAATATAATATGTGCATTTATAAAAATATTTTGAATTATGTGGTTTCATGCTCAAAAATTAAGTAAAAGTTCCATATAAAAACATATTTGTATCAAATTTTGATAAGTGGTTCGAAAAATCAAGAGATATGGCACTTAGTATTTAGATATGATTTCTGTATCCTATAACTCTGAAAAAACACAATAGAGATTTCTCATTTAGTGTTGAGTGCTATAATTTGAAAATAATAAGCTAATAATTTTCTGGTTTCCTAGTGAATTAGGGAATTCAGAATGTTCCTTTGTACGGGAACTTTCAGAAGCAGGAGGCAAAAGATGGCAGCAGTGAGTCGTTCCAAGATCTAACACTACACATGATCATTTTACTTTATATTTCAGTATCATCTAATTGTGCATTTAATAATATCTTAAGTTACAAATTATTTTAGACGAATAGAAATCATAAATGTTCCAATGAAATTGAGCCCAGAGCAAATCAAAGTAGTTCAGGGCATCACTGCCCTTCTTATACACCCACCTCACCCACGCTCTACAGAAGTTTATCAGGACTGCCTGTGGGTCATTTCCAAGGATTACAGCTAGTGAAAAGGGTTTGCCATTCCTCATTACAAAAATAACTCTAAGAAGGGGCACCTGGGTGGCTCAGTCATTAAGCATCTGCCTTCGGCTCAAGTCATGATCCCAGGGTCCTGGGATCAAGCCCCGCATCGGGCTCCATGCTCCGCGGGAAGCCTGCTTCTCCCTCTCCCACTCCCCCTGCTTGTGTTCCCTCTCTAGCTGTCTCTCTCTCTGTCAAATAAACAAAAATAACTCTAAGAAACTTCAGAAAATTATTTTCTTAGATCTATATAGGCATAAGAGGCACATATATTTCCCATGGATAATAACAATGCACATACTTTAAATTTAATCCAAACCTCCCCTTAACACCTCCCCCCCACCTTGACTTCCTGAATTAAAAGATGTGAAGAGGAAGAGGACAGGTGAAAAAAAAAACCAAAAACTGAAAAAACAACAACCCCTCCCCCTCCGAAAATCTGACCAAGGCTAAGGTGAGACCAGAGCATCCTTTAAAATATAATGTGGCCTAATGGATACAGGGCTGCTAATTTGTCTTGCACCAAGTACTCCACAGTAATTGAACTGCCTTTCTGAGGACTAAAATAAAAAAAATATAGTTTAGCACGCACTGAAAAATGGCCCTGCAGCGTCTTCTCTCACAGGGATCAGGAGTATTTAATATGGAGCTGGCTTCAGAACTTGAAGCCAGGCTGGAGCACTGCTTTTGGAGGTGACACCAGCCTGTATATGCCCCTCCAACCCTGTGGTAGGAGGATTAATTTGCACTGTTGTCAGAAGTCCTTGTCTTAATACGCTGCTCCTTGCGTTTATTTCTACCTATTTAACCTGTCTAAAACTTTTTTCCTTTGCTTTTACTTCAAATGATGGTTTAACATACTCCAAAGTATAACAGAATAGTCCTGGATAAATATTCCAGTCATTTGACTTTCTTGGATAATCACTTCCGACACAAAAGAGAAGCACTTTGTCAGGGAGAATCATAAGCCCCCAAATCCCTCTGATTAAAATTTCCTGTATTCTTTCATGTTTATCTGTGTCTCAGGAACCAGTTCTGGGGAGGAGTGGATTGGAGATGGAAGCCTCAGACAGTCTGGGATCTACAGGGTCAGGGATAGTGAGCTGGGGCATGAAAAGGAGGAGCATTTGCCCCTGGCCCCGGGCAGGCTGCACTCCCCCTGCCCATGTCTTCCGAATACAGAAGGGGAGAGCCTCTTCAGGATTTCTGAAACAGAGGGACACGGGTGAAGGCCCAGAGGACTTCCTTGGCACAGGACATGGGCCTTGTTTTCTAATAATTCTTTCACCGTTCACTACGTGATTCTACTTGCTTTATTTCACAGCAACAGAGGCATAGAGAAGTCTCAATGGAGTCAATGAGCTGTCAACCATGAGGTGATGCAGAAAACCAATCTGAAAGTAGAGACAGCAGTGCAGGATCTAGAGGAAGACTGTGCAGAAGGAGCAGGTGGAGGTTTCCATTTTAGCCTGGGAAAGGCGGAGGAGGAGGAAGAGAAGGTGCAGAAGTAGGAAGACAGGAGATGGGGTGCAAGAGGAGTTGAACTTGTCATGGAAACCTAGTCAAGTTCCAGAGTGGACAGAGGTCCTTCTTGCAGGAAGTTTACATACATTCCAGATTCAAAACCAGAGGGATTTTAAGAAAAAAGTCTCTCCATCTGCTGAAAACCTG
>NC_138375.1:8515835-8569757 GCF_054177405.1 Leptonychotes weddellii | reverse complement strand
CCCCCCCCCCCCCCCCAGTAAACTGTCAGCTTCTTCACGTGAACGAAGGAACTGGCCCAACCCCGGGTTCCAGGCCTTCCCCGTGTCCCTTCCAGCTTTCGCCTGGTTGCGAGCATCCACCCATCTCGAGGCCAGGCGGTGCGTTCGCCAGGATGCTCGGCCCTCTCCCAACCCGCCGCCTCCTCCCCTCTCCCCTGCTGCTGCTGCTGCCGCGAAAACCAGAAGTGGAATGCGCACGGCAAAGCGCCGCGCGGTCGCGGCGGCACTGGGCATGCTCGGCACCCAGGGCAGGTTTGGGCGGCGGGGCGGACGCTTCCTCACTAGCCGGGCGCCCGAGCCGGCCGCTGAGGCATAGGTGGAGGCTGAGGCTGCCGCGCGCCGCGGGAGGAGCCTCGCCCTCGGCGGCGGCGGCGGCGGCCGCGGCGGCACAGGTGGCGCGGGCCGCGCGCTGGGCGCAGCACGGGAGCGCTCGGCGCCGGGCGCCGCGGCGGCCCCAGGCTCGCGCCCGCGGCGGCAGCCGGCCGAGCGGAGCGGCGAGCGCAGCGGCGGCGGCGGCGGCGGCGGCGGCGGTGCCCGGAGCCCCGAGGAGCCTGGAGGAGCCCGGAGCCCGCGGAGCCCGCGGAGCCGGGCAGGGGGCGCTGCGCTCGCCGCGCTCGGAGGGGCCGCCGGGCCGGGCGCCGCGCACTCGCGTCGGGAGCCGCCTTTCCCCCGCGGCGCTCGCCAGTGCTCCCCGCCAGCATCGCTTGTCCCGCGGCCGCGCTCAGACAACAAAAGCGGAAGATGCTGCAGTTGGGCAAGGTCAGGACCTTGCCCTGAAGCCGGGCGGCGGCGCGCACGCCTTTTCCCGGACTGAGGAGCTGTCGCTGGTGGCGGGTGCATGTTTTCCAGGAAGCAGTCGGGCGCCGCGCCGTTGGGTGAGTTGCTTTCGCTGGGCTGCTGGGGCCAGGCGCATCCTCCTACTCGGCGCCGTCCTCCTCCTCGCCCTCCTCCTCTCGCCGCCGGTGGGGGTTGGTCCTCTGCTCCCCGCCGGCTGACGGCTGCTGCGCGGTCCTGCCGGCCGGGGGAGGACCGCGATCGCGTCCAGTCCCCTCTCGGAAGACAGCTCTGCTTGTAATGGGGACCGGGGTTAGTGCCTTTCTTGGAGCGGTTAGCAAGTGGCTTCTTGGCGTGCTCCCCCTCCCTGCCACCCCTCTCCCCCGGAGGAGGCGTATATAGGGCAACACCAACAATACTGCTCCCCGCCACCTTCAAGAACATACCCGTTGCCTTCATGACGTCCCTAATATACGGAGAAGACGGGGTGGGGGTGGGAAGGACTTCCCTCTAGTCTTTTGCCCTTATGTTCAATGTCATTACGATGTTTGGCTAGAACAAAATGGAAATACTTAGTCATATGCGTCCATGGCCGTTTCTTCGGTCTCTCGCTGCTTGCCAGACCCAGAGCCCCTTTGGTCTATATTTAGCGGTTTCACAGGAAGCCTTTTCAGCTCGATTAACAGGTTTCGGGGGCTTCTGCGTCCTGACAATAGAGAGCGAGGCTCTGGAAAGCGCCGCCTGAAACCCAGGTTTGGAACGGTGTGCATGTGTGTGGGAGATTGCGGTGCGATATTTGGGTGATCGGTAATTAATGGCTGAAAGCAAAGCTGCTTTTCTTTTTCGCCTACCTTCCTCATATTCTGGTGTGTAATGTGTTTTCATCGATTGCTGCTCAGCTGGTTTGAGCCACTACGTTCAGAATTAAGTCACTGAAGAGGTGGTGCAGCCTCCCTGGTCGTGTGGTAGGAAAACAGTCTTAGGGATTTTTGGGGGGTGTGTATGTGTGTGTGTATGTTTCCAACAAAGAACAGCTACTTCCAAAATGCCTAAAGTTGTGTTGAGATGTAAATGGAGGGGAAGGGAAGGGTGTGGAAATACAGAAAAAGAGGGGCAGCTTGTGGTTCCAAGATGTTTTGTTCGTCTTGTGTGCTTTGGTTGAACTGATCTGATTTGCTTTGGCCCTGAAAGGTGTTGTTAACATGCATGCCTAATGTTATCAAGCAAATACGTTGGTGTAGAAAAGGGATATGTTATAGGCATACTCTCAGGCCTGACATACATAGATTTTCACTTTTCGGAACTATGTGACCAGTATTTAAGATGCTTGCAATTTTCTGCAACGACTTCCATGAAAATAGGGAGGTGGTCAAACTACCCAAGAGTTCTCTCATTGTGCATCTTTCCATCAGTAGCTCAGCGTCCGGTGGTAGTCCAGTTCATCTTTTTGCAGTTAGTAATTCACTTACCGGATTAAAAGGCTTTCAAGCTGCACCACTTCTAAAATCCCATGGAGAAGTGTTTGATATGATTCATGTAGAATTACAGGGATGAACCTGTGCATGATTTGGGGGCCTCATTCTGGGAGAATGAGCAGGCATCCTCAAATAGGGACTGGATGCTTTAAACTGCCCTAAATTCTTTGCCACCTGCAGAATCCATTTTTAGTGTTTCGGGGGAAATGTTAAGTGGCATCCTTACTGCTCTGTGGCTCACAAGATCTCAGGACTTGAATGAAGATGCTTGCATTTGGAGTTAGATGGTGAAATTTGGGAGACCTGTAATTATACAACTAACAAGTTTCAGCGTTGCAGGAAGACTAGCAAGCTCCATAGGGCTTGAGGTAACTGAACAGCGTGATTAGCTCTACCTATATCGTGTTAGTTTCACCTTATTCACATTTAGGAAACTTTCCAAGAGCGCTTTGAACACACTGTTGTGCTCACTGCATTGTTTTAATGTAAAATTTCTTCAAAAAGAAGCACTAAGTGAGGTAGACCTTCCTTTCTCTTTTTTCCTTTTGAGTCTACTGTTCAGTTTTAAACATGACACTTAAAGGACTAGTAGATACTGTTCCGTGCTTATGTATGTGCGCAGAGAGCAGCCGAAGAGCATGAACAAAACTACATGTGTTGTATATGTGAGTTTTATGTTATATTGTGGATTGAAAGTGATAGTACCTGATTGAATGGCAATTGTAGTAAGTACAGGAGGTTGTTGCTCTAATAAAACTGTCATAATCTTGCAGAAAGGAGTTATTTAATTTGGTGAATGTTTGTGTAGTTGTACAACCTAATCATTATAGATGTCACTAATGTTTTCATTGTTTGTAATAAAAGTCATGCACTGTCAAATTACAATATTTCCATCAACTTCACATTTTCCATAGTAGAACACAAGCCAACCTTTCTCCCAGTGAAATGGCTCATCAGGGAGAAAATGAAATTCAAATGAAATTAGTTGGAAAATGCAATTTATAGTTTTGTTAAATAATTTCTAAGGATAATGTCACTTTCATAATGACCTTTAAAATTAAAAATGAAGTTACCATATTCTCAAATATAGCATTACGTTTGACATATAGTTGAAAATGCAGTGCTCTCCTGAAAATATTATAGAACTTGTTACTTCCCATGGTGCTTTATCGAAGTTCTCTTTTATATGGTATGCATTTATGTGGGATTTGGTGAGTTCTGTAGAGTAATTCCATCAGGTTTTCCTTATGTAAGAAAACAGTAAAACTACATTTAAAATCATTTATTGTAATTTGTCCATAAAGTCAGCTATACTTTGTGTGGACCAGTGTATCTGGTTGTAACAAGCCAGTTGGACTAAAGTGGGAACTGTTGCATTGTGAACTGCCAAAAATGTTTGGTTTTTTTCCTTTTTCTTTTCCTCATGACTATCCACAGAAGATTTGAACACCCATTTACGATTGTCTCTATGGGAACATTGTGGTGGGGAATCAGTGATGCTAGTATACTCTTCATGAAAGATTTTTTTTAAATAGAGATTTTTATTTTTAGAAGATACCACGTAGTTGAGAGTATTTCAACTGGACCACTGGATTCAGAGAATGAATTACCTCTGAATGACCATTCAGAGCATGAATACCAAGAGAACTCAGGCAGATATTTTTAAATACAGTATTGCCACGGAAAGTGTGGCACGAGGGGTCTTTGCTGGCCGACTCAGAGGTCAGAAATACATTTTTAAGCCACATTCTTCAGTTGGCTTCCATGATGGTTTTCATCATCCGTATTCCAGAGGTGTTCTCAGGACTTTGATGGCTTTGTGCTAAGTGTTATGTGGATGTGGGTGAAAAGTTAATTTGAGTTAACTTGTTGCTGGCTTCAAGTTTATCTGATTATATGCCAAAACCACAGCTTTCTGTATTAATGTAAAATATTAAATGTGTCATAGATAAATAGTTTCTATCACATTGTCTGCCAGTCTTGCCCACTGATTAATACACTGCCTGGTTGGGTTTCATGAATCTAATTGTGTTCACAAACAGTACGTACTCTCTAACACAGGAAGCTCACAGAAAGATTTTATCATACTGTGCTTTTAGTCCATTAACAATGTTAAGACTCATAGCAAAAATGTGTAGTGATGACACTTCAGTTGTTTATCTTTTGATCACATAGCTGTTAAGTATGATCTCAAGCTCCATATCACGGTTAATTGATTTGTAGGAAATGTCTTAGCTATATTAGGATATTGAAGTTATACTCTATATCAATTAGTTTTTGACAAATTGCAAACAGTACTTCCTAGAAGCTTTTCATCTTAGACACATATTCACGTGTATCCCTTGGTGAGGTTCCTGAAAAGTTATCTGTAAAATGAATTACATCTATTGAAACTTACTATTCCATTAATTGTCATTTCATGTCAGAAATCTATTTCTAGAGGAAAAAGTTGGGCTCCGACCTACAATGAATATATATAATATATATAATATACATATATGTGTGTGTGTATAATACATATTCTATATATTATATATAAAATACATATTTAAAATAATGAAATATGTTTATATTATAGTGTAATGCTGTTTGGGATTCTGCTTTGCGTAGGTGCAGACAGATGTGGAGAGAGTGCTGGCTTTGGGTGGCTTTGAGCTGTGGTTTTGGCATATAATCAGATAAACTTGAAGCCAGCTTTGTCTCTTTTTATCTGTGTCCTTGGCCATTTATGTGATACTTAGACTTCAGCTCAATTATTTTTTTTTCGGCTGTAAAATGGGTGCAAAAGGAAAGGACAGAATATCTGAAGAGATTGATTTCAGGATAAAGTAAATAAGAGCATAAGTAGCTTGTAAATTATAAACATTTGCACAAACACAGGAGATATGTATCTGCATATTAAGAGGGATACTTATGCTTCATTTATGTATTATTCAATGTTATATAGGCCTCTATCCTCTCTAACAAAAGCTATTAAATGGATATATTCTCTCCGTATTTCTGTTGTAATATTACTTTATTATGTGGATTTGCATATAAAGTATGTCAAGTTTTCTAGTCTACAATATACCAGTCCTTTACATATTAAAATATAAATTAGTTAAGCAAAAAGAGAAGTAAATTATATCTCCCAGCGCCATTATTTAAAAAAAAGATTCTAGGGGCGCCTGGGTGGCTCAGCCGGTTGAGTTTCTGCCTTCGGCTCAGGTCATGATCCCACGGTCCTGGGATGGAGCCCCGCATTGGGCTCCCTACTCAGCATGGAGTCATCTTCTCCCTCTCTCTCTGCCTCTCCCCTGGCTTGTTCTCTCCCTCTCTCTCTTGCTCACTCTCTCCCAAATAAATAAATAAAATCTTAAAAAAAATAAAAAAGATTCCAATCACAGAGTCAGAAATTATAAAACTTTGATATTCTCTATTAGTGTTATATTTTTCACCTGATTAATATCAAATTTTCTACAAGATTCATACAAGAAATATTATAGACAGTTGAAGAAACATGATCTCCCTTTCTATGAGGTCACATTTTAAACATATGCTCTGTTGGGAACCACAGGGCATGAATGCCATCATAATATCATTGTAACAAAAAAGAAAGAAACCTTAAAATAAGGCTAAATTTATTATGTAAAGAGAAGACCCACTCCCCCCATTAAAATCAGCTTTTTGAAATAAAAATGTGTACACTGGTACCTTTTTGACAATAAATGGTAATTTTCACTTGTTACCTCACTCTGAGTACCTTCAGTAAAGTGCCCAGGTCCTCTGGGTTTGATCATGCCCAGCTCTTATGAAGGATAACTATGATCTTTAGCAACATAATTTTTACAAAAATAATGTTTGGATATATCTTAGAATTTGTTACAGAATATGACCTGTGTAACAAGAGACTAATTTATCTTAAGTCGGAAAAACATTTTGACAATAAATACGGTTATTTATATTCAAATTTATGTGTTGTTGTGGGAACTGCCAATTATGTTACCAGAGTAAAATACGTGTTATAATAAAAGATCTTTCTGTTTTTTGGCTCAAAGTAAGTGGTGAGCCAATTATGTTTGGTTAAATAAATACAGATGTCAGAATTTCTGCAAATTTTACATGATAATGTATTACTAAATGGGATGCTTAATTTGTAGCATTAGATGATGAAGAATAGATAGAATTTAATTTTATCATTGAAATTTGCTAATACATTTATCCTGCATAGGTAAGGGCTGGAGTTTTCTCATTAATAACATTTTTTTTTTCTTAATAGATGTGATTATCACTGTCTTTAGAAAGTTGATACAGTAGGTATATATTAAGAAAATGCATTTTGTATACATGTTTTATGTAGCTTATTCTTTTGGTTCTTACAATACTTATTGTAATCTTCTTTCCTTTAAATATGCAACAACATAAATCACAAAAAAGGCATACATTTATGTTAAATTATAAAATGTGCTGAAATGTGGATTTTTGGTGTCCTTAGGAAACCCAATAAATATCATCCCAGAACCCTTACAATTTCTGAAAAAAGTTGGTATTTTGAAAGAAAAAGAAGTAAAGGAGTAGCCACCATGGGTGAAATAATCAGTTTTGGTTAGACGTTCCTTGATGTGATGCCAGATGACATCCTAGGACCTTGGCCTTCTCCCTTCCTCTCTCCCCGCAGGGACAGAGCTGTCTCTGAGCCCTAGAGCCTAGTCTTGCCTCTCTGCAGGCAGGAAGATCTCTAGAGGAAGAAGGAAGGAACTAGCCAAGATGCTTCCTTCATTTTTCAGAAACAGAGAAAGTGAAGGGTTGGAGAGAGACCAGAGTGTCACATGAATTAAGTTCCCTTTACCTGGAAAAATATCAGAAGTAGGCAAGAAGTGTTCCTCATTGACGTGGTTTATAAAGAATTCAGGTTGTAGAATTCTGGATATAATAGTTTCCACAATATTTTGCTTAGAAGTTGAGCTTTTTAAATATTTTATGGTATTTTGACACTATATCAGGAATTATCAGGGGAGTGTCTAATGCCCTGGCTGATCTATAGAGAGTATGGTCCATGAAATTCAGCTGATTTATGTATTGCAACTTTAAAATACCTCATTCTTTGTGTGCCCTCCCTACTCTTCACATTAGACTTTGACTGCCAATAATTGGATGGCCTTGTAAGTGGTGAGGATTGGGCATAAAAGGGACAGTGTCAAAATCTGATTTCCCAAACCATATATAAATAATAATCCATGTGAGCTCTTATCTACAGCACTTTCTACCACAGTGTAGATAATTAGAGTTTGGTTGGCATTTAATGTTTTAACTTTTAATAGGAGCAAAAATGGACACCGTCAAGAAAGAAGAATAAAGTGAATTTCTAAGTAAATGTGATGTTTTATTTGACTCCGAGCATGACTGCTCAACCTTAAAAAAGCTCACTTCTTAAAGTAAATTTTATTCTTCTCTCTCAAATATTTTGTTTGGACTCTCAAACATTAGAGTAACCTAGCAGTCATTACCTTCAGAAATGCAGTAATTTAATTTCCAGGAAGAGCAACTTCTTTGGCAGCAAACCAAGTCTCCCAAATACAAAAAAAAGCCAAAATTCAGTCTCCTATCTCTAATGCAGGCCTCGCTGGTACTGACTCTGTTTTTTGTTTTTTTTTTTTTTGTGTGTGTGTTTTGAGTCACTGGATAAGGAGGTAGAAAAGAGTTTCAGAAAAGCAGAAAGGCGAAATGGGCATCATCTGAAAAGTCTCAGAGACAGTAGAAATCATGTCATGTCTACCCAGGTCATGGAAGGTGGTGCAGGAATCCTGGGGCTTGTAGTGTGTGGATCAGACTGTTTGGTTAGAGTTGGGTTGCAAAAGAGTAATAAATATATTTAGGTGCATAAATATATTATGACACCTCTATCCAAAGGAACATTATACAGTTAGGAGTTATCTCTTCCAAAAAAGTGGGAAGTGTTCATCATACTGAAGGTTAAGAAGGTTAAGCAGAAAACTATATTGAATATGATACCCTGCACACATACCCACACACACACACACAAACATAAGAACATAGTGTTAATGACAAGGTTTCAAGTGTTTTGCTCTTTGTATATTATCTGCTCACCAAATACATAATTGTTTGGTATGTGTTACATCATTACACAGAAAAAAAGCATGCCTTTAAATTTTGAAAAGAATATTATATTTTTGCTTTGGGATAAATTTCATTAATTAGCTGAATGCCTGACTGAAATTAACATACATCCTTTGAGTGTATATTACATATATCCTGTTCAGTGCTACAACTAGAGTTTCTCTGTTTTTAAGTTTAAGAGATGTGTATTTTTTTTAAAGATTTTACTTATTTATTTGACAGAGAGAGACACACCGGGAGAGGGAACAGAAGCAGGGTGAGTGGGAGAGGGAGAAGCAAGCTTTCCATGGAGCAGAGAGCCTGATGTGGGGCTCGATCCCAGGACCCTGGGACCATGACCTGAGCCAAAGGCAGATGCTTAATGACTGAGCCACCCCAGGCGCCCCTAAATTTAAGAGATGTATTGAGTCGGTTTAGCAAGTTGGTATCTTTTTGAGAACTGTGCAGCATATTAGTGAAATATTTTCTCTTTTTTTGAAAAATGTTTTATTCTTTTTTTTGTTTTCAAAAGTAATGCATGATCATTAAAAATTTGAAAATACAGGAATGATGAAAGGATGCTAAAGTTCATGCATGATCTCAAGTCACAGAAATGACTCTATTTTTAGTAGAAATGCTAATCCATATACATTTTTAAATTTAGAAGATTCCTTATATTCTGTTTTGTTACTGTTTAAAATGTAAAGTGCCTTGTTTCATATAATTTGTATTCATTTTTAGTGTCTGTTTTCCATACCTTTATGTAACATCATTTACTTAAATAACTTCCTATTTGGGGAGATTGATGGCATTTTCATTTTTTGGTGGGATATATGATGCTGTGATTAAAGCTAAATAGTTTTCATCAGCTATTTTCTGTAGATTACTTCATAGAACTGGATGTTTTCAAGGCTGTTGATATATGTTGTCAATTTGTCCTGCAGAAAGGTTATATAATTTACATTTCCTTCGGCGATAGAGGAGTGTGCCAATTTCTCCATGATTTCAACAACTGGGTATTATAATTAAAAAAAAAAAAAAAAAGACAAAACCCAGGCAATACATTCCAATTAGGGGGAAAATTGTGTTTTCCTGTGATTTAATTTTCTTCTCTATGAATATGGCTGAGGTTAAATATTACACAAGTTTATGATGTACTCGTAATTCTTTTGTAAATTATCTTTTTGTATCTTCTGCATATTTCTCAACTGGTTTATGCCTCATTTCTTATTGATTTATATTATTTGTCTAAGGTAGTTGTATTACCCTTTGTCATGTTTTATCAGTTTATTCCTCATTTTATTCTTATTTTAAAAACATAATTCTAAAGCTTATAGTTAAACGTATTCCTTTTTCCTGGGGGGGAGGGGGGTCCTCTTTAAGGGCACATTCTCTTGTTTCCTGATTTTTGTGTCTCAGTAGTAAATATGGCAATGGAACAAATGGTGGAGGGAGTATGTAATAGTCGTATCCTGACTTGATTGAGTTCATACCTCAACTTTTCCATTTTTTTTTTCTTTTAGCAAGTGGATAAGTTACTATTGAGTGTCAGTATTGATAATGGAGAGATAATTCCTGTGTTTTCAGGTTGTTTTGAAGGCAGATTAAGAGACTGTGGATCTCGGGGTGCCTGGGTGGCTCAGTCAGTTAAGCCTCCAGCTCTTGGTTTCGGCCCAGGTCATGATCTCAGGGTTGTGAGATCGAGCCCCACGTCGGGCTCCGTGCTTAGCGTGGAGTCTGCTTGAGATTCTTTCCCTCTCCCTCCACCTCTGCCCCTTCCCCCACTTGCACACACGCACGCTCTTTCTCTCTAAAATAAATAAATAAAATCTTAAAAAAAAAAGAGACTATGGACCGCACCTACACGGCAGAGAACTTAGTATTGTGAACCTCAAACACCTTAGCTATTTCTACTGTTAAATAATAAATATGACATATCTTTTTCTCTAATTCTGGCATTTGCTTTCTCCTCAGGAAGCATAATTACACATCTGCACAGGCTCAGGGACCTACGTGTGACAGGCCAGGTGTTTGCTCTGTGTATGGTGGAAGCTCTGTGTATGCTACAGTCATTCTCCATGTGGCCTTGCTGAAGTATGTTTCAACTTGTTTGGGAAGAGTAAGTTAGGATGTCATTCTTAGGCAAAGATATGATTTTCTATTTCACAGATCCAATATAGATACATATATATATTTCTTTTTTAAAAAGATTATGTAGTTTAGAACGAGAGGGACAGGAGAGAGAGAGTGGGTGGGGGGACAGAGGGAGAAGAGAGAGAGAATTCTCAAGCAGACACCCCACTGAGCGTAGAGCTCCATGCGGGGCTCGATCCCAGGACACTGAGATCATGACCTGAGTCAGATGTTTAACCGACTGAGCCACCCAGGCGCCCCCATACATATATTTCTATATCATATCCTATGTGTACCCCCTAGGTACATCATGTACCTTTCTCTCTGGTCACATAGGACCATGCATCTTTCCACCCCCACTCCATATTGGTCCTCTGTCTCTTAATCATTGATCCTCAAATCCTAGGACAATAATTGGTACATAGTAAATACTCCATTAATCATTATGGGCCATACGTACATTCTTGCTTTCATTGTCAAAACTGGTTCATGAGCTAGGGTTTGTTTGGTTGCTTTTGGTGCATTTTGGGTACTGGGCACTGTGGCATTCTGGAGGGAACGCTGAATTAGGATTCTGAATCCTGGGATCCAGATCATGAAATCATTTGCTTTCTCTTGTGACCTTGCACCTGGACCTATTTTGTCATTTGCTCGTTAGGATCAATCAACATTTACAGTATTTTTGTGAATGTGATATGATAATAAAAGTAAAAATGCTTTGGGAAGCATTATCATAACAAGCATTTAAGTGTAAAATAGATTCCCTGAAATTTGTGGTGTGCCTTAAAAGCAGGGTATTTTTTTTTTGGATAAGCTGGAGTCAAAAGATTTTCTTGTCTATAAAACTAAATCTCTGACCCATTATTAATATGGTTATGAAATGCTCAATCCTCTAATGGTTGTAAAGATACTGCTACATTCCATGCCATCGGGTATCACTTAAAGGAGGATTTCTCTTTTATCCATCACTGGAAGTAATTCCTATTATTTCCTTATACCACTTCAAAAATTGTGTCATACCAAATTGGCTCAAAAAAAGTTCTACTTTTTTCTTTTTGCACAGACATGTGCTGCTTAAAAGAGTAGTAAAAATGAAGCCCTATTGTTCCTCAGGGATTGAAGTCTGTAGAAATGTCCCCGGAATATTATTTTTTCTCCTGGTGGGCTGCCGAGTCTGGCGCCTGGAAGGCTTTATCAGAACAGTTTTAGAAGTGTGAACTGTAGCTGGCTTCCATTTTTTGAGCATATTTCCTTAAATACTTTGAAGAAAATTTCAGAGAATTCTTATCACTCTAACTGTAGGCTGCCAATAGGAAGAAATCATGTGTAAAGTTATGAAAAAAGCTTTAATTTGTTCCCTATTCTCCAAACTTTTGAAGGAAGTGTAGAAGGGAACTTCGTATCCCCTCAATGAATGTGTTACTTGGTGAGGAGTAAAGTTTTAGGAACTCAAGCAGAGATGCTAATCATGGTTTTGCTTGTACTTAACAGCAACTTCAGAGACAGTTGTATTTTTTTTTTTAATTTAGCTTAGGGCAGGTTGTGTGATGAATTGTACAGTGATTCTATGTTTCTAATTGTAGCAGTTGAGAAGTTCGTAGCTAGTACATATGAACCCCCTGAACGAAACAGAGTGTAAGAGGATTTTGGGGCAAGAGCAAACTGACTTAGGTGACATCCCTCCTTCGTGCACACATATGGATGGTGGAGACAGAAGACTGTTCTGGTGACTTCTCATAGAGGGGTAAGGGCTAAGTAACGCCTGAGAGGAAGTGTAGAAATTTTAAGAAGTGAGAGGGAGCAGGAAGCTTAAACGAGTTTTGGCAACAGGAGTTTTTGACGCACTGGCCAACTGGTCATTGATGAATCCACTCAGTGAACACACTGGGCTGAGTATGAATTTTGAAGAAGCAATATGTTTTAAAGAGTCACAAGATCAGGCTGCTCCAGGGCTGGATGGTCTGTCCCCCTCTGAGTGGTTGAGCCATTTTCTCCAGTTGAGGGTACCTACATCTATCCTCTTCAAACTTGGATTTCAAGCTCAGGTTGCCACGCCCCTTGTTTCCTGTCACTTCTCTGAAATCCTTCCCTCATGTCCTGTGTGCCAACTCGGCTAAAATGCATTCTGTAATTGCAACGAAGACTCAAGATCTTTCACTACCGAACATAAATACCTTACATTTACATGGTGTAATAATATGAGTCTATGTTGCTTCCTGGTGGCTTGTCAGAATGTGCATTTTCTACCAGTGTTTATACCTCGAGAACGGCAGGTGAGAGAGCTGCAGGTGGGAGAGAGCAGGGTGACAGCCTGATGAAGTGCTATCTTGAGTTGAACAGGGTGTGGGAGGAAGTATAAGCAAAGCTATTCCTTTGATCTTTATAGCATGTTAATCATTACAAGGGCTTCCCCGTATTTTATCTTTTTAAAGCGCGATTGAGAATTTTGAAAACAATGTAACAGATTTTAGAACCAATAGTAGATTTTGTCATTTTTGCTTATTCTCAGAAGCTCCTTAGGTGATATCCATCTGAGTTTCAATATACATGCTGTTCCTTGCTGTTATTCATTATGGGAGCTGGTTGAGATTTGGCGGATTCAGGATTTGGTGGCTAGAGGAATTTTTTTTCTTTTTTTTGAGCTTTGACCTGAAGAAGATGCTTTTGAACTCAGTTATTTTCAGTTTCTCTCACTGTCCTTTATGCTTACACGGCTGTGTTTGGTGCCCTTGCTTTTTTTCTTCTTACTTTTTACAACGAATCGCTTTGTGGACTATGAGGGATCATTTTGTTTCCTATTTGGTGTACCTGATTAGTTTTCAGTATGTATGCCCATGATTTACATTAAAAAGCTGCCTGTATACCATTTCTGCTTCCTAGTTTTCCTGTAAGCAGAGCATTGTTATCCATGTGTTTACCGCTCACGAATCTTTGAAGATCGGTGTCATTAGGCGTCTGGGAAGAGGTTGGATTGCTTCTACATCCATTACGAGGTAGAACAGTGCAGGTAGGTGGGTCGTCTATATGCAGGTGGTGTCCAGAACTTTGCAGTGATTCTCACAGCACCTGGAAAACATTGCCGTCATCATGGTAAGAAGCTAAGCTGCACGTGCATATGAAGCTAAAAAATACAGATGCAGTGTGAGATTTCAGGTGTTGTGGTATGGTATTATAGAGAATATTGTGATGTCAGAATTTGTGTAGCTGCTTGTGGTTCATCAGGAGAAAATGGTAGAACATTTTGGCGACGGGTCTGTAGGCGGTTCTGTAGCACTGAGTAGATGATGGGGTGCCATACACAGTGGCCACAAATAGTACCTAAATCCAAATGTAAGGACATGCCATGTTCCCCTCCATCATAGAAGTTAGGGAAGACGTCCAATGGCTTGTCTGTTGTGATGGTGGAAGAACTTCACTAAATGAAAACACTACACGGGGTGGTCTTCGCTCGGGTTGCCCTAACAAAATACCATGAGCTGGGGGGCTTAAATGACAGACATTTATTTCTCACAGTTCTGGAGGCTGGGAGTCCAAGATTCAGATGCCCACTGCTTCGGTTCCTGTGAGAGCCCTCTTCCTGGCTTGTAGACAGCTGCAGTCTTTCCGTGTCTTCAGATGGCATTTCCTTGTGCATGTATCTCTCTCTCTTCCTCTTCCCAGAAGATCTCCAAGCCCTTCAGGAGGACCTCCTCTCATGACCTAATCTAAGCCTAATTACCTCCAAAGCCCCAGCTCCAAATATCATCACATTAAAAGAGTAGGGCTTCCACATATGCATTTTGTGGGGACCCAAACTTTCCATCCATAACAGAGACCACAGGGTAAAACCAGCAAGATCCCAATACCCAGGAAGGCCCACCTCTGGTGGCAGATTTGGGGTGTTTGATATTGAAGTAGTCCCTAAGTGAATGGGAATCACTGATAATCTGGGTCATTATTTAAGGTGTTTTAAATGATTTTTTTAGTTCACTTTAAGTGTTTTTCTTTGATTTATAAATTATAGAATGTGACACACAGAACAGTATGCTAGACAGAATACCTGGGTACAAATTTCCATATTTATTAACATATGGTATTCCAAAAGTCTTTTGTATAATATTTTAAAAAATTACATGGATGGTCCTCACCTTGGTTGAACCTTTCACTTCTTATCAATTCACTCTTAAAAATGCTGATCCCAGCCCCCATCACCTCTCACCAAGATTTCTGTAGCAGGCCTCTGGCTGGGCACCCTGCCTATCCTGTGCTTCTCTGAGGTTCATCACCATGGGCACCTGGGTGGCTTATTCAGTTGGGCGTCTGCCTTTGGCTTAGGTCATGATCCGGGGATTGAGCCCCGCGTCAGGCTCCCTGCTCAGCGGGAAGCCTGCTTCTCCCTTTTCCTACCCCCTCTTTTGCTCTCTCTCACTCTCAAATAAATAGAATCTTCCAGAAAAATAAATGAAGTTCGTCCCCACAGCAGCTGGAGAGCTCCCTCTGTATCCACTCATATCTTGCCTTTGCTTAGAACCCTGGCAATGACACACAGAAAAAAATTCAACTCCTTCCTGTCTTATCTCACCTACATCCTCTCCCACTGGTTTATTTGATGGCAGCCACTTTGGCTATCTCTCTGTCTCTCGTACACATCTCGCTAAAGTTGATCCTTTCTCAAGTTTCTCACCTAATACTGACCCTGTTTTATTTTCTTCCCAGCGTGTAAGAGAACTGGAAATCTTCTCATTTATTTATCGGTTTGCAAGTGTATTTTCCTGTCTTCCCCCATTAGAATGCAGCCTCTTTGAAGGTTGGTCATTAAAAAGACTTAAAAATTCATCCTATACCGATGTACTAAAAGTAGGAACTCACCAGGATTAATGCCTACCTGGCTTCAAGTATGTAGCATAATGTTTAATATGCAATAATCATTGAATCATATTACAGATATATGTTGAAACGGGAAGACAAGATAGAAGACAGATCATCTATCACTGAATGAATGTCAGAGACCAGTATGATGATTAGTTAGGAAGAGCTGATGCGTTTCCATGTGTGGATCTAATATAATGCTTTCACCTACCAGGTCAGCTGTGTTGTGATCTCCTGGCATTCTCAAGTATAGCAGGCTGTTTTTCAAAGGCAGATTATCTCCTAGTAAATGGAACATAAATATGCCAGGAATTTTGTGGCACGAGAACATTAAACTTACTTTTAGAACAAAAAAATAGAACTGTACAAAGTTTACTTTTTCACGGAACAATATTCATCATCTTAAATCAAGCAGAGAATATGAAACATGGGGCAGTGTTGATTTAGAGGAGAACTTTCAGGATATTTGTTTGTTAAAGATATTAAGAAAATATTGATGAACGTAGGCAAAAATGGGAAAAATGATCATATATGATTATCAGAAGTAGATTTATTTTCTCAAGGGGAATTTATATTACATTCCCCATTATATTTAAATTGAAGATACCATCTATGATTTGGAATATTGTCAACTGAAAGAAAAGTAAATTATTATTATTATTATTTTTTAAAGATTTTATTTATTTGAGAGAGAGAGATACAGCGAGAGAGGGAACACAAGCAGAGGGAGTGGAAAAGTAAATTATTTTAAATTATGACAACATTATCTAAATGTTACTCTTGGCATAAGCCTTGAATGATATATGTTGGAAATTTTGTGACTTGTTTAATAAAGGATATATGTTAGTGTGTCAGGGATATGAATTTTTTAAGCTGCTACATATTAAAATATCAGAAGCCAATTTATGTGACTTCAAGAGTGATATTTTCATAATTGCATATTTACTTTTATTTCATCTCATACAGGAAATGTCTGTAACTTGGAGTTAATATTAATAGAAATATCAGTTTTTGCTTTTATAAACTTTCATATCTCACATTTGGACTCTGCTATCACAAAATCCCCTTTTAATTTAGCTATGCCTTTAGTCAAATTATGTCTTTGAAAAATATAAATCCTCCACATAGAAAATTAGCTTAAAGTTACTAAACTAGTGTCATTAGATTGAGGAGTTTCCTCTTAACAGGAGTATTTTAAAGTTTTTTTTTTTTTATGTTTAAATTGTTGCTACCTACTTAAGCAAAAATATGGATTAAATTGTTTCTTATTGTATTGGCTACATATGTCTGCACCTTTTGAATCTGTAGCTTTTGAATCTGTATGTAAATCATGTCTGAAAGTAATTGACACAGTTTAGTCTTGGAGAGCAGTTTGGGGGTTTGTAACCAAAAAGGTGTCATCTGAGTGCATGCCCAGATGGTGGTCTCATCAGGAGCTCAGTGGAAGCGGCATTCTGGCTCCTTCTCACATGTTTACCTGTTGACATTCAGCATGCTAATAATTTCAGCTTTTGGTTTTGAGTCTTATTCAAGGAGAGAAATGGTACCTTCATCTGACTGTTTACCAAGGGTAGTACATGCCTTGAGAAGGTTTTTATTTATGAATCATTCTGGGAAATCCAGGCCTACATTGCTATATCCTTGAGAGTATTAGGTAGAACCATGTGAAATTGCTGACATGCAACTTTCTTTGACCTACAAAAATGGCAATTTTTTAAACCTAATCATTAATCTCATTAAGTGAGGAGCTAATTAATAATTGCTAAGTAACATGTATACTTTTTTCCTCTGCCATCCACCATTTAGTAGGTTAATAACAAATAAGAGATTCAAATTCTCTTGTGTTTTCAAGTACTAAGGGAGATGTGCCAACTCTTGGGTCATGGGGGAAACCACTGATTGGATTAAAGTTGGCAGGGCTGGAAAGAATTAACTTAAATCCCTGAGAAACTTACAGAACTGTCAGCTGGTGTGTTTGGCCCTGGGGAGTGGGATGCAGGCTGTCACTTTCTGCCATAGACAGTTACTGTTATCTTCATCAGTGATTCTATCTCTTCTGGGTTTTTTTTCTTGTTCTTGTTGTTTTTACTTCTGTTGTTGTTGGGGTTTAGCCTAGCTCTAAGCTTGTAATTTTGGTTTTTAAGCTATATAGGATTTATTTATTTATTTAAAGGACAACATAGATTAATGTTCTAATATTTTCATGAGACTCTTTTCTAAGTTTCAATGATTTTTTGTTCTTGTGATCATTCTAAATTATGTTAGAATTCATATAAAAATGCCATTGATTTATATAATTGAAGCTCCTGAGTCTTGTCCAAATGTTTACTTCAAACTGGATATGCTGGTAATACTAAATTGAGGGTATTAAAATATAATTTAGTTTCCAAGAATATAAGTAAGCAATTTATAAAAATTGTCAATTAAAAAAATCCATCTTATACCCTTGATATGATGGCTTGAAAATGGTGCTTGAGTTTTGTGACTTCTTCCGCAAAACCTGTAGTCCCAGTCTAATCATGTGAAAAAACATCAGGCAAGTCCCAAATGAAGGACATTGTACAAAATATCTAGTTCAGTATTCCTTAGAACTTTCAAAGTCATCAAAAACGGAGAAAATCTGAGACATGGTCAGAGCCAAGAGGAGCCCAAGGAGACATTAAGACTAAGTTTGGTATGGTGTCCTGGATGGGATCCTGGAATAGTAAAAGGACATTAGGGAAAAATTTAGTAAATCTGAATAAAGTATGGGCTTTTGTTAATAATTATCAATACTGGCTCATTAGTTGTAACAAATATACTAATGTAAGATGTTCATAATAGGGGAAATCAGGTGTGGATGTATTCTCTTTACCATCTTCACAATTTTTATGTAAACCTAAAATGATCTTAAAACATAATGGTTGTCTTTCAAATCTAATTTTTAACACTGTAAGTTTTTAAAATACCTGCTCAAAGATTTCAGTAAAGGAAAGGATGATTTGTTTGATTTTAATAGGCTTGGATGGTGTCCTAATATCTTGAAATTGTTATTCAAATTGATTTATTAACTATTAAATAGTAAATCAGCATAAAATGTTTTTTATCATCTATGTTGTGGATTTATGGTTAAGGTGAGGGAAGAGAGGGAGTTTATCAAAATTACGGAAAAAGAATAAAAAAGAAGACTTTATTTGATGATGGCTTACAGTCATAAGATATGGGTAACACAAAATTGGCAAAATGTCTCAATATATTTTGTTTAGTTTATGGCTTTTATAGAAGCTAACGGCACTGACATCATTTGTTTTGAAAATATTTTAACAAATGAAGATATTTTAACAAATATTTTAACAGGGAATCTTTGCTTCCTTCCACTTACAAAACCAGAAACAAATGTAATTAGTATTCATTTTATGAATTGTCTTACTGTTAACTTTAATGCCTTGTTCCTGGTCCTCTTATACAACCTACACAATCCCCAGGATGTACCTATGTACCTAGAGTTAGAGTTGCCAGATTTACCAACTGAAAATACAGGATGCCTAGTAAAATACAAATTGCAGATAATTGGTAGTTTTGTTTTGTTTTGTTTTCAGTGTAAGTATGTCCTAAATATTGCATGGGACACACTTACACTAAAAAAAAAAAAATGTTGTTTTTCTGCAATTCAGATTCAACTGGACCTACCCAGGCAGAATCTGTTGGGCATGATAAGACCTGCAATTCTCTTGATTTAATAATATTAACAATAATAATTATTATAGTTCTTGAGCCTTTAATAGATGTTTCAGACTCCCAACACTTTCCTTGTGATAGAAGACCTTCTTTCGCGTTTACTAATTCTTCCACGTTGCTATCTGTTTTTTTTTTTTTGAGAGAGCGAGCAAGAGAGATTGCATGCGTGAGTTGGGGGGAGGGGCAGAGAGAGAGGGAGAAAAAGAATCCTAAGCAGGCTCCATGCTCAGCGCAGAGCCTGACATGGGGCTGGATATCATGAACCTGAGATCATGACCCTAGCTGAAGTCAAGAGTTGGATGCTTAACTGACTGAGCCACCCAGGCATCCCTCAATGTTACTATCTTAAATCCACTTTCTTGTGCTAATAAGCCTTTTAGTCCTAAGCTCAACCCAAAGGGAACTCTTATAGAACTTTTGTTTTTCATTCACTATGGAATATTTCATATTTTGTCTTTTATAGTAATCACCTGCTAACTTGTCAGACCATGACCTTGAAGAGAGAATCTGTCATAATTCCCTGGGCACCTCATACAAATGGGCATAATGTATTAAAATTTTTATGATTGAATAAGGAGATTGTGTATTCATTAGGATAAACTCAGTTATGCTGCTTTAACAGACCGCACCCAAATTTCAGCAGCTTAAAAAGAGTAAAAGTTGGTACATCTTCAGCATGGGTTGGTGAAAGGTGAGAATGGAGGCTTGGATAATCCTAGGCACTCTGGGACCCAGGCCAATGGATCATCATCTTAGTGAATTCTTCCATGATCATAGAGGTAAGGAAAGGGTAGTAGAAAATTGAGTCAGCTGTCACTCAGTCCTATATAATCAGGCAGAGTGAATTATGTGGACGTGCTCAAGTTTCAGTGCTGAGGGAAGCCAGTCCTACCATATGCCCTGAGGACAGGGAGAATTGGGATACTGGTGAACAGCCCTAAATACAGCATAGAAAAAAAATTTTGGCAGAGTCTTTGAAGGAGAGTTGGACAGCTTAGAAATACTTTAATTTTAGGAGTTATCCATGAGCCTACAGCTTTTTATTGGTAAAACAAATTTTGCTTCAGAATTCTTGTACATAAAATAAAAACAGGAATTTGTATAAAAGTAAGAAAAAAATAAGTGGCAAAGTCTCATTAATGGCACAGAATAGGGTGTGAGTCATGATTGGGAATAAATATTATGATAATGTGCTCAAATGAAATGGTAGCACACTCCAAAGTGGCCTTGCAGTTTTTCAATATTTCCGTGAAAATTGACTTTTCTGGAAATGCTGTTCCCAGATGTTTAGAGAAGCCAGATCAAACTTTTCCTGTATATACATACATATGCACATGCACACATATATATGTATGTATATGCAAATGTATGTATATATAGTTTTTTAAAAATAAACTTGCAGACCTGATTTTTCCATTTCATTTTGGTGGGAACATCAGAGACACTTGCCAGTTTTAAATGTCTCTGTCTCATCTGCGTTCGTTTTCTGTTGTGTACTGCCGCCCTGTCATTTCCCGGGGCGCCCCTGTCCTTGCTGGCACGTCTGTCTGTCCCGAGGACCCCTGGAGTGGGCGGTGGGGCGGTCAGGTTCCGCCTGCTCCACTCGGCTCGCGTCTGGCGCTCCCCTCCGTGCAGCAGCGTCTCCATGGAAACCGCAGGCTGCGGGGCGCGCAGCTCGGCGGTGCGGGGCGGGCTGGAGCTGGCAGAGGCAATCAAAGAGCAGGGAGGCCTTGAAGAGCCCTGGAAAAAGCTTCCAGTGTAATTGCGGAGACAGGACCGAAAAATGTTATTAATTTGAGACATCCAGGCTCGTGGCGAAACTCCCAGGGGGCCCCGTCTCTGCTCACGCCTTGCAGAAGTGTGCGCCGCGTGCACTGGCTTCGGGCCCCTTGGGCTGGTGTTCTCTGTTGGGGTCTGAGGACATTTGAGGAGGGCCGAGGGAGGCTCAGTGCGGGGCAGCGGCTCACATGGAGCGGACTGCCATGGCTTTTAAGAACTATTAATTTGGGAAAGATGTAGACACCGAATGTCCTGGTCAGTGGTTTTCAGGCTACAGACTTCAGCTCAGGGTTCTGCAAATAAGTTCTAGTCACTTTTGCAGGTTTACAAGCGTGGGAGGTTTCTGGTGGAATTGTACTATTTGAGATCTGGGTGGTAGAACACTGCCAAACATTTGCTTCTTCTGTCTTCTCGAAGCATCGCTCTACCCTGAAGATGGGAGGTAAACAGAAGTACAAATTCCTTCTGTTGCTTGGGTTGCAATGAATCCTGCCCTACTTGGACCTGACCTTTTCTCCAGGGAGCTCATCCCCAGGACAAATGAGCAACCTTTTACAAGAAATACACATAGTGGTGTGGAGAGAGAACACAGAAGACAGGAAATTCTTGAGGGAAGAGAACTGAGGAAAATATGTAATATTTATAATAGTTTTTTATAACTCTTATACCAAGTTTATTAATACACATTGATGTAGTTTTTCAAGTATAAAATGAAAAACAATTCAGAAAAAATAAAATGGCATTTTTGAGTGTCTCTTATTACTTCCAAAATTTCTGTTCCTTTGTGTGTGCCTCTGTGTGTGTGTGTAATATTGTTAAGCTCTTCTGTAAGGCGCTTTTAGAAGAAGAAAGCTTGGATAGAAGATAATTTTCTTCAGTACTTCTTTTCTTTTTCTTTTTTTTTTTTTAAGATTTTATTTATTTATTTGTCAGAGAGAGAGAGAGTGGCAGGCAGAGGGAGAAGCAGGCTCCCCATTGAGCAAGGAGCCTGAGGCAGGACTCAATCCTAGGACCCTGGGATCATGACCCCAGCCGAAAGCAGATGCTTAACCAACTGATCCACCCAGGCGTCCCCAGTATTTCTTTTCTTATATGTAAGATTCATTTATGTGATTCCACCATATGGAAAGACTCAGAAGTTTACATGCGGCTCTTTGGTGCTTACGTATTTTTAGTTATTAGGTGGATTTATATGTAGTTTTATTCTAATTTGATGTTTGTAATTTGAAATTGTATTTTTCTTGCCTTTTCCTATAGCACCTTTTCCCAAATGCAAGAAAGCATTAGTCCTTCTCATTTGCTTCTCTGATGTCTTTGTCTTAAAGACCAGTGATACTCTCAAGAGAATATGATGGTAATAAGGAGGAAGAAGATCATCATTATTATTATTGAAAGTGAGGATTTTTTTCCCCAAACCTTTTATTTTCCAGCTGTGGATTGGGCAGTAATGTGAAATAAAAGCTTCTTAATAATAGATACTTTAAACATTGGAAATTATTTACAAACATATTCAAATATTGGTGATACAGTTTAAAAACTATCTTTTGAAATCTTTTACAAATTAAATATGGTTTATTTCTTAGATGCGTGATTTATAATGATAATTCAAAATTATTTTCGAACTTTTAACTTTGAGACATCATAATACATTTTGGAAAATGTAACTCAATGCCAATTAAAACAGCAAATAGCAAAATTCAAACAGTGTAGCTAGTGTAGGACATGCATTTAATGCATATATTAGAAAAGAAGAATAATTGATAATTAATGAGCTAAGCATTCATCTTAAGAAATTAGGAAAGAAAAGGCAACGAATAAAATGAAAGAAAGCAGATACAAGCCAGCTATTATAAAAATGCATGCTACAGTCATTTCCTCAGTATGCTTTAGTGTTAGGAATCTGTTTTATCAGTCACACACCACTTACCTATTTACAACAGAGGCGATTTAATATAGGAGAATGGTTACATAGTTGAGAGAAAAGCCAAGAAGTCAAAGGAGGCAGGGAAGTAACTCAGAGACTTAGCCTCAAGGAGCATGACTCCCATTAGCACAACCAGGGACTGTGCGGTCCCTCTCCCCTACCAGGAGACACTTAGCAATCTTTGGAGACATTCTGGTTATCAATCCCTGGGCGGGAGGTGCTAGTGGCATCTAGTATATAAAGGCCAGGGATGCTGCTAAACATTCTATGATGCACAAGACAGCCCATGTAACAAAGAACTGCCTGGCCCCAGATGGCCAGTAGTTCTGAGATTGAAAAACAGTGGCCTTGAGAGATAGGAGAAGGCAGTGCCACCAGGACCCAAGGCCTGGATTTCCCAGAGGGAGAGGACCATCCAGCAGGACGTAGAGCCATGGAGGGGATGTAGCTGCTGTCAGAGAGGCTGCTGGAGGCAAGAGGAAGGAAGAGTGATACTCTGTTTCTTGCCTCCTTCCTTCCATCCAGCCTCTTGGCAGGGCCTCCCAGTGGCTGAACTCAGCCAAAAGCCTGCTGTTACAGGTGCACAGAACACTGCCTGCAGGGCAAGCCCATGATGCTGGGCAGAATCAGGAAGGTGGAGTGGTGATTCCGAGGGCACAGGGGAGGTGCCAGCCAGCAATTCCTGTAATTCCCAGTATTAACAGATGGAGGAGAGACCAGTGATCATTTCAATCAGTGTTTAAAAAGTACCACATTTCCAAAATAGGCCGTAATTAATGCTTTGTAGTAAACTAAGAATTAGGGAATATTCTTAACCTAAATAATACTGAAATATCCTAGGTCTGTAGTATCATTTTCATCACAAAAACTAAAGAATATTTGCTCTCACCACTTCTGAGACCTCAGCTATCACAATAAGACAAGAAAAGACAAAAGAAGCAAGAGATTAGAAAAGAAGAGGAAACATTTAAAAGTTATTTGCAGATAATACGAATGTTTACATGCAAATTCCAAAGGATTCTGAGGATTAACTATCAAAACTACAAAGATATTTCAGCAAGTTTTCTGGGTGAAATATCAGCATGTTAAGTATAGCTTCTTTCTTTCATGCTTGATTTATAGTGATAATTCAGATTACTTTTAAAAGTTAACTTTGAGACACTATAGTAAACTTAAGACAGTGTTTGTAACTCAGTACCAATTAAAATGGAAAAAGTGTGAAATAAAACAATGCTAGCTTTGAACGCTTGTTCAATCCATAGCATTATTGAATGCTCATGAATGTATGGTGTGTTTTTCAGATCACTTTTTATCCAAATCAGGCTTTTGGACTATTTCTCTCAGCTTTACTTCCCATGCAAAGTTATCTTTCTATTTTGTTTAAATCTTTATATGCACTTTAACATGTATATGTGTGTATGTGTATACACACACACATGCACACATAGTTTGTTGAAGGAATATAATTATTTTGATTTTAGCTCTTTGATTAAGCATTAACCTTTTAGACTTTTAAATGGATTCTTCCCTATGAAATGCATTTGTAATCCAAGCTACCTTGTTGAAAGATTATGTATGCAATCTATAAATTCATAAATCCATATATTTATAAATATATCTTTATACATGTGACATAGTCTTTCTATTCTTTCAGGGGAATAGAAATAACAAACTCTTGCCTATCTTGTCTTCTATTTCTTTACGTGAATAGCACCGAGTTAAGTATTTTATGTAACGTTATTCATGATATGGCTGTTATAAAAATGGAGAATTTATATACTTTAAGATTTGGTCTGTTTAATTTTTTATCAAGTATGGGTCCCTTAAGACCATTGTGGAAGTGAAAACATACCTGATGGAGAGCCAGCATTTGGCTTTGATGATCTTGATTGCTTTCTTGCTAATGTTCATGGATTGGAACCTCAATGTGCTAGTGATTCTAGTAAAACCCAGATTCTGTTCAATTTGCTAATCCCAAGTGCTGAGGTGCTTTGGCAGCATTTTTTCTCTGCAAAGCCTTGAGGATTTTTGATTGAGTTATGTATTCTTAGAGCAAGTGCCCTTGCACAAGCTCAATAGTGAATTTAGGGGGTTAGGAAGTGAAAATTGAGGCTTCAGGGTAAAGGGCGTATTTGTGAAGCTGGAGAACTGGACACGACAGGAGGCTAAAAGCTGGTGTCTATCAAGTGCCTATCAGTAGAACATAGGTTTCTATCAGAATGATTTCACAGTGTGGAAATCTTTGTTCCTAAATGGGTAAAGACTTAGTGGTTCTATAGGAAAATTATTTCCAAATTACCAAAATGAAAGATAAAGCCAGGAATAGTGTAAGAGGTTTAAAAATATTTTGTTTTCCACTTATGCAAACCCCTTTGGGATTTGATAATTTATAATTTTTTCAAACTTGTTTGGAAGTATCTACTTAATCACCACTACATACATACTTTTTCATATCTAACTTAAAAGGTGTCTGGGTTATACTTTACTTTGCAAATTAATGATGGGATTTACCTTTGATTTAGTACAGGTTATCTGGGTGAGAGATTGTAGTGCTAATTTCCTAAAGTAAATGTTATTACGCTTCACTGGCTCAGTGACATTTGATATTAATACCATGTTTTCATGCATTGTGGAGGTTATGATAAGTTTCTCACAAAGAGGTCATAAGAATGAGAGAATTTTATCATTAAAGGTTTCTGTTTTAACTTAGAAATAGGATAGGGCTTTAGTGTATGGTTAATTAATTCCAAAATTTGCTCCCCTCCCCTTTCCTCTTAAAGCATGTCTATAAAAGTGCTTAACATTCTATTCAGCACTGACTAGCAGAGCTTGAAAATCTGTGTCAGTCATGATATGACTGTCACGAAAATGGAGAATTTATACATTTGTACACAAAAGGACAATTTAACCAAACTTGTGATCCTTTTTCCACAAGTAGGGAAAAAATAACTGAAGTTGTTCTCTTTCGGACCCTGATTTCGTCAGCAAAAATGAAAATGCAAGAAGTCTGCTTTTTATATTTAGAAGAAAATAGCACTGTCAAATGAAATGAGAAATGTGGGATCCTTTATGTAGTTCTTACACCTTGGCTATGAAAGTGTTTCCCTGCAAAGAGAAGAGTCTTGTGTCATCACAAAATGCTGGGGAGTGCAGAGGGAAGGTAGGATGTAAGATAACCAACCTGGGTTAACAGTATGCACCTTGAATGTTAGCAAACACGAAGCTGATAGCTTGTAAAAAAACACACGAGATAGAGAAAAGAAAATAATTTTCATATACATCAGAATTTAGTCTGCTTCTCCCTCTCCCTCTGCCTGCTGCCCCCCCCGCTTGTGCTCTCTCTGTGTGAAATAAATAAAATCTTAAAAAAAAAAGAATTTAAAACAATTAATGCATTAAATTCTTGTTTAAGAATTTAGTCTGAATAACAAATGTAAGACTAGTTATCAAATTTAAGACTAGCTATCAAGTTTAAGACTAGTTACTATTACCTGAATATTAAATTTAACCTGAATATAAAATTTAACATCAGTTACTGTTACCATAGGTTTTTCCCCACATATAACACACACACTCAAAAATAATAAAACACCTTCATGTTCTTCAATCTAATTAGTGACGTATTTCTCTAGAAATCTGCAAATAAGTAGCTTTAAAATAGGAAGAATATCTTAAGGCGATGTTAGTTTTCCCATCTCTTCTGTTCCCCTGGAGGGGGTAATAGTAGATGTTCTCCTATGGGTGCTCTATTGCCTGTAGTTCTTCCTTTCCACCAGTGGGGGCGTCTCACCTGCTGGTTCTTCTAGGGGTGGAACAAGTTTTGTTGAAGGTAAATACTCCACACGAGGCTGCTGTCAAACTGCTCATGTTCTCCTTCTCCTCACCTTCCTCTTGGGCAGGTGTCACGGGGGTAGCCTCTGTTCCCGATCCTTGCCCAGTTGCTGGAAGTTGTGGAGGGGCTGGCTGTGGCCTCTGGTCTAAGGTGACCGTTCAGCTCTGGCAGCAGTAAAGCAGGGGGCTATATTTTTAATTTTATCCAGTCTTTTTAATTGGTTCAGAATGGGGAGGTGACTTATATGCAACATGTTTATATTGATTTTAACTTTGTGATAAATTAGTAAGTTCATATATAGTGAGTAAAATCTCCGGTGACCCAATTCGCCTTGAAAGATAAATATATAGGGGTTAGTGAGAGGAAGCCTCAGCCCCCACCAGGATGCATCTCTGTCCTTGGCAGTGGGAGCAGACACACTACAGCTCACCTCCTGCTAGCTGCTGGTTTGTTTGGTTTGGAAAAGATGGCCACTTTTTAGAGTAACTGTTTCCATCTTAAAGTGTCAATTTAGGGCATTTCAGGCAGTATCATGATATTGATTAGCTTTTAATAGTTGTGCATGAGTGTCCTCAGCTTTAAACACTGTAAACATCTTGGAACTGCCTTTTGCTTTTTTGATTATTGCCTAGGAGCTTTGGACAGATATGTGAGACTGTTGAATAGCTATTTTGGAATGAATAGGTTTCGGCAGAAATATCCAGAAATTATCAAATCAGACTGTGCTACTATTACTTTATCCACCCTCCCCAAAAATGTTTAATCATTTCTCCTTCCCAATAATAGAATGGGCATTTTCAAGTGAAAACTCTTACTGAGCTTAATTGTCTTTTATTTTTAGCTAATCTTACTGCTCAAAATGAATTGTGAAGAGTTGCTTCATTTTAAATTACTAAGATGTTAACAGCATCACAAGGGACCACATAGTCTGTGGAGATCATGTAGACACACAAGTAAAGCCTCTAGAGGGTGCCAGAAAGTCTGTCTTTGGTACAGTTTATAAGATAAACTGTCAAATTAAGTTTCTAAGGATTTCACCATCTTTTTCTTTCTTGTAAAGAAATACAGTTAGTTGTAAATCTGATAGTCCTGAAAGAAACGAAACAGTAAACTGAAAGAAGGGAATCCATGAAATGAGACCATATTGAATTCATTTTGTGTAGGTTTGCTTCAAAGTGATAAAGGGAATGAGCTGTTTGGAGGTTTTGAATGTAAATGTCACAGTCATGAAACCAACACTACAATCAAATGACTAACTTAGTCTAGTCCTATTACTTTATAGTGTCACATCCACTTTACTCACGGGTTTGAGAATAAAGGCTATTATTCGGCCATAAAACTTTAAGAGGTATTTGTTTGACATTGACAAGCTTAGTTAATTGTTTCAAATTACTGTGGTCTTAACTCTGCTTGTTTATTACATGCGATGTTAATATTTTTGATACAAAGTGAAGAACATGGTTAATGTTAAAATATTTCTTTCCCCCAAGTTTTCAAATATTCTTTTCTTTCTTGGCAAGAACACTGTGAGTGTGGCATTGAATGTTCCGTTTCTGGCTACCCAACATTTTCATTTTAATATTGGCTACAAATAATCCGTGGGAACTTAGGCATCACATTCAACTTTTTGGGGGCCTCACATTCCTTTTCTCTAAAATGTACCTGTTGGCTGCCTCTAACATTAAGTGCTATTTACAGTCTTTATTTTATTATTACAAATGTAGGACTTTTGATGTGCCAGGCATTATTTGTAGTCATTTACATAATTAATTCCTTGAATCCCCCTAACAACCTATGAGGTAGACACTTTTTTATCCATCGTACAGATGGAGAACCTGGGACACAAGCTATAGAAACACGAGAGGTGATGTTTTAGTTTGAGCTACTATAACAAACTACCACAGACTGTGTGGCTTAAGCAACAGACATTTATTTATCACAGTTCTGGAGGCTGGGAAGTTTAAGATCAAGGTGCCAGTAGATCCATTGCCTGATGAGAGCCAGTTTCCTGGTTCATAGATGTTTGTCTTTTTGTTGTGTCCTCACATGGCAGAAGGGCTGAGGGAGTTCTCTGGGGTTTCTTTATAAGCCCCCTCTATGAGGCCTCCACCTGCATGGCCTGATCACCTCCCAAAGGTCCTGCCTCCACATACCATCATATTGAGGGTTAGGATTTCAGCAGATGCAGTTTGGGGCGGGGGGATGCAAACTTCCAGTGCATTGTCAGAAGACTGAATTCTTGAGTTCATTTCCCACTAATTGATGTTAGGGAGCTCTGCCTTGACCAGAGTCAATAGTAAATTTTACCTCTGTACCTGACCCGGAATTTGTGGGTTTTCCCTCTTGGCACTAGCTTCCATTTTCCTGCCAATTCTTGCACGAGCATGTCCTGGGGCCAGCTCTGCAGGACTGGATTGAGTCAGCACAGGGGGAGGTAGCAACAAGGCAGGGAAAAACATCCTCTGCTCCTCACAGAGATGTGGAGGTGACAGATTTTTCTTGCTCTGCCTTGAAAAAGCAAGCTTAGCACACTTCATGCATTTTTAGCACTTCCTTTTTACAGGGAATTGAGCTCCTGGAACTTTTTGTTTATCATCAAGTTTATTTAAGTCAGGGACCTTTGCAAAAACATCTTCCTGGTCGGCAGCTCTGGGTCTCCAGTATTTCTGCCTGCACAGGGAGGTCATGAGTACTGCTGTCTTTCCATCTTCACAGAGAGAAATGAGCACCGAGGAGGGTTGGCTTTCACATGGAGCAGGGGTCTCCATCTCAGCACTGTTGTTACCATTGTGCGGGCTGTCTTGGGCACTATAGGATGCTGGGCAGCAGCTCTGGCCTCCACCCACTAGATGCCACTAGTACCCCACCCTGCCATTGTGACGAGCAGTAATGTCTTTAGAGCTTGCTCCATGTCTCCTGGGGTGGAGGCAACACCCATGGAAGAGAACCAAGATGTAGATTAATGGGGCTTCCAGTGGACAAACCCCCCTCGGCCCTCCCAATGAGGCTGTTACAGGGGTGCAGCAGATTCTACCATGGCCACCTTCCTAGTACAGTCACCCTGTGTATATTTGCCAGGTGGTTATTGTGGCCCATCAGGGTCTCCCCAGTGTTCTCACAGTGCAGGCATCTTGAGGTTTTCATCCCCAAAAGGATTAGCTGCTTTGCCAGAGAATTAAACCAATTTCCTGCTTCCTTTTTTTCTCATTTTGTTCCTCAAACGTCAGTGCCCCTCTTCAGGCACTAGAAAAAGGGAATATGCTTGTATTTGGCCCACATTGCTTCATCTCTTCGCCCTCTGGTGCACCTCTTGGGCAAGATGCTTTTTAAAAATACTCTTCTATTGTAAAATACATATAATATAAAATCTACCTTTTTGAGTATTTTTTTTTTTTTTTAGTATTTTTAAATGTGTAGTTAAGTGGCATCATGTATATTCACAGTGTTGTAGGACTATCATAACTATCCGTTTCCAGAACTTTTCATCCTTCTAAGTACAAGTTATGGACCCATGAAACAGTAACTCCCTCTGCCCTCCCCCTCCCTCTCTCTCCCTGCCAGCCGAGGACACTCATCATTCAACTTTCTATCTCTGTGAATTTGGCTATTCTGGAACCATACAGTGCTTGTCCTATTGGGTCTGACTTATTTCATTTCACATGATGCATTCCAGGTTCATCCATGCTGTGGCATGCATCAGAAATCCATCCCTTTTTGTAGGTGAATAATAATATTCCGTTGCATATATAGACCATATTTTGTTTGTACATTCATCTGTTGATGGACACTTGGATTGTTTGTACCTGTTGGCTGTTGGGAATAGTGCTGCTATGAACATGGGTGTATCTTCTTGAGTCCTTGCTTTTAGTCACTTTGGGTGTTGCCAGGAGTGGAGTTGCTGGATCATAGAGCAATTTTAACTTTTTGAGGAACTGCTGTGCTGTTTGACATAGTAGCTGTACCATTTTACAGTCCCATCAGCATCAGATGAGAGTTAAAATCCTCACCAACACTTACTGCCCATTTTTTAAAATTATAGCAATCCTAATGGATATGACGTGTTATCTCATTGTGGTTTTGATTTGCATCTCCCTAAACAACAGCATGGTAGGCCTTGACATGAGTCATACTTTCCATTTTATGGTGAAAACTGAACTAAAATAGGGGTCATCCTAAGCATTTCTCATAAATGTGAGGATGGCAGGATTTTCAAATGGAGGAACCCCATAAAGCTGGAAATCCTGTGAGAATGGAGGCAGCCCTTATGATATCGATGAGAAGAAAAGGATAATAATGGTGAAGTGACTCATGAGAGGTCACATGTGATCTTGAGTCTCAGAGCCAGTCCCCACCTCGGGACTGTGTCCATGCTGCTCCTCCTTCTGCACAGCTGGTGTTTCTGGGTCGATTAAAGATGGCACTGAGGCCCTGCTTATGGCGCCCATTCCATGATGATTGAGGAAAAGAATCTGAAAGGGGTAGATCATGAAACAAGAAATTTTAGATGTACAGCACTGCGTAGATTCAACCATTGTTTTTAATATATTTTTATAGCTTATAAAGAGTAGCTTATCTTCTGTAGCCACAATATAGGTTGGCATTTTAATAGGTATATTGATTGATCTGTGGAAGTTCATGTCTTAGGATCATAGCTCTGCTTCTGATTTGCTGGGTGATTCGGGGGTCTGTGTCTGAATCTTTGAGACCTGCACAGGCAGTATGGTTGAATGAATGCATACATGAGGAGTCTTTCTGTCTGTCACTAAGGGCAAAAGTGATTGGTTTTTCAAGTTATTCTCAGCCTTAGTACAAAGGAATTATCAATGTGAAAATTGTGCATCTAGATGGTAACCTTTGGTAACCTTCATATTTCTGCCAGTGTGACGGAGCATCCCATTAATGCAACAGAATTGGCATCTCCCTGGAGGAGAGAGAGAAAATCTTTTTTTTTTTAAAGATTTGTTTATTTATTTGAGAGAGAGAGTGAGAGCATGGTGGTGGGGGTGGGGTGCGGGGCAGAGGGAGAGGGAGAGAGAGAATCTCAGGCAGACTCCCCACTGAGTGTGGAGCTCGACGCAGGGATTGATCTCATGACCCTGAGATCATGACCTGAGCCAAAATAAAGAGTCACTCAATTGATTGAGCCACCAGGCATCCCTGAGAGAGAGAAAATCTTAAACAACTCATTAAAGTTCTGATTGGCTGATTATAATAATCTGAGATGTTCTTCTTCATCTGTAATGTTTTCTGTGATTTTTTATTTTCTTTCCCCAAATAAAAACAAAAACAGCAATTATTTCTTGCCTCAAATAATTATTGGACTTTTTCCTGAAATCAGTACAAAGTCTGAGCAAAGGGCAATTTTCCTGGCTAGAATCAACATGATATAAAATTAGCACTGCAGTCTCTAGCAAGTTCATTCTCCTCCAGAATAACTCAACTTGTTGAAACTACCCCTGGCTTCACCATATATTTTTGCATGAGCCAACCAGCTGGATATTCTAGGCAAGGTCATTATGCCTTGGCAGTCCAGAAGGCATTAAAAAGAGAGCTTGAATCCGAATCATGTGGTATTACATACAGACTTGTGATATTAAAATGAAGCTGGGTAGAGAAAATATAATGCCGTATCATCCATTTGTCACGATGATAGATGCACTTGCAGATATACAGAAAAATTGTTACAGCTTATCTACTGCTCCTGATAAGGTGTCAGGGAGGCAGAGACTCGGAGTGAGTTCATGATGACTGGAATCATGTATTGATCGGGACCACACAGAATAGCACGCAGTTATTGATCATTCTATAGATTCTAAGAGAGGCCTAATGGCACATGATTTCTCTCTCTCCCTGTGCATTTTTCATGAGTGGTAGTATAACTTGCTGTTAGGCCAGCACAGGAAATATTATTCCATTGTGGCAAAAGCTTTTCTGTTTGTCCACAGGGAAAATGCATAGAATGTCCATGATAAATACGTATTTAGCACTTAGGATGTGCCAAGCACTGTGCTGGACACTTATATATAAAATCTCCTTAAATTCTTCCAATGGGTCTCTGAGATGCTTTTGCTTTTTAATTTCCTGTGTCATAGAGGTCAGCTAGGGCCTCCTCACTTTCATATATGATGAACTTTGGCCCATATCCCCATTTATATGGCCATCGAGATACAGGCATCTTCCACTGTACAGTCTCTAATAAATTCTGGATTGGTCACCGGCTCAGGTTTCGCTGTAAGCCAAGCCCTGTGTCCTCGTGTGCTGTATCAGTTATAGCTGACTGTTAGTTTTCTGTTGCTCTTGTAGCAAATTACCATAACTTTAGTGGCTTAAGGCAACACAAATTCGTTCTCTTACAGTTCCGGAGGTTAGAAGTCCAACGTGGGTCTCCCTGGGCTAAAACGAAGGTGTCAGCAGGGCTTTGTTTCTTTCTGGAGGCTCTAGGGGAGAATCTATTTCTTGCTTCTTCTGGCTTTTCAAGGCCGCCCACATTCCTTGGCTTGTGGCCTCTTGTTCCAGCTTCAGAGCCAGCGACAGCAGGCCGAGTCCTCACATCACTGACCTTCGACTTCCCTTCCTGCTTCTTTGTTCCTTTTTCAAGACCCTGGTGATCACTTTGAAATGATCCAGGATAATTTCCCTATTTCAGGGTCAGCTGATTAACAATCTTAAATCTGTCTTCAACTTTCTTTTTTTTTTTACATGACATAAAATATTCACAGGTTCCAGGGATTAGGATGTAGACATCTCTAGGGGATATTGTACTGTCCCCCACAGTGATTTAACCTGGAATGAAAATCTAAGTCCTTTGCTGGCCTCTATTAATAAGCCATTTATCTTAATTATAATTACCAGGAGTTTATTTAGTTTGTTGAGGGCTAAAGAAGTTGATGATTGTACTCCCTCTCTTCCTCTTTCTCTCTTTTCCCTTTCTGGTTTTATTGATAAATTACCCTCCTTTTTCAAACCAGATAGTTCTTCCCATCTCAGCTCCTGGGAATCTCCTTAGCCTAGTAGCAGATGACCTACAAAAGAAAAGAAAGAAAAGAAAAGAAAGTATAAACTAAAATAAAATAAAGTATAAAATAAAATAAAATAAAATAAAAATAAAGGAAGTTCAGAACACTAGAGAATCTGTCCTGACAGAAACATTATCAATATGCTTTTTCCCATCTCCTATTCATCCATTTTTCAGATTAACAACAACAACTGGGACTGGACAGATTAGTGATGCACCATAGACCAGTGGTTTTGAACTGGGGATGATTTTGCCCACAGGGCATACTCAGTACTGACTGGAGACATTTTGCTTGTCACTACTAGGAGGGGGGGTGGTGGTGTTACCAGCATCTGGTTTGTAGAGTCTAGGGATGCTACTTGATCCTTCCACCCACAGGAGAGCCGCTACAACAAAGAGTTACCTGATCCATACTGTTAGCGGCCCTGTGGTTGAGGAACTCTGCTGGAGACTGTTAGGACTACACGGTGGATCTGGGGAGGACCCCTGAGTGCCTGTCCCAGCTCTGCCAGGCAGCCATGGTTCCAGAGAAGAAAGATGACACTTTGTAGAAACCTCTAACTTTTCTTAGTTACAAGATTATTGCATCTGTTTGAAATGAATCATGTTTGGGGGATTTGGAAATATCCAGAATGCAATGTTTTGCCTATGTTTGGTGTGGCTTCCAGATTTCTTGGTAGTGTGATGATGATTTCTATGAAATAGCTGCAATAGACATTTCTTAGAAGAGCAGCATCAATTTTCTGCCTTTAAAGTTAAATGACTATTTGTCTCTCTGAATTAAGCCATCTTTCCTTGAATTAGAGGTCAGTGAAGGCCCTTGCTGGTGGTTGCCCTGGGTCAGCTCTTGGAGCCATACCTCTCATGTGGAAGGAGTGTCTTTCTGTGAATGATGAAGACAAATGAAGTCAAGAAATAATTAGGAAGCAGAAATGCTGACCTGAGCATTGCAATAAAAAAGAGCCAATATTCACGATCCATTTATAGTGAACCTAAAGAGAAGGCCCAAAGCAAGGAAAGAACTGAAAAATGTTTTAGGTGGACCTTAAAGTAAACCTTAGGTAAGTGGATTTTAGCCTTAGGTATACTTCTGCAGATCTCAAATGTCTTTCATACCTATTTCGAAGTGAATGTTGAAGGGAAGTCTGAAATTTAGAGTGTAAAACCATCTACTAGTCTCAGAAAAGCATAAATCTATCTTTCATTGTGAATTATCTTTTATATAATATGCTGCCTTCAAAAATGTGATTATGATATTCTCACATTCAGTTTGGACAGAAGTGGTGCTTGGATAGAAGAAGCAACGTATGGACAGAGATGACAATTGTATGCTGATTATACTTACAGCACATTAGTATTTACCTAGCGATTGTTAGGTTGAGCTTCCAGTGCTCAGATCTTGTTATTTTTGTAAAAATCGGCACTAAAACGAAAGATCCTCTCTCCCCTCCTGCTTTCTCCATGTAACACATACACAAGCACCTATTGTCCTAATAATTGAATTTACTGCTGGAAGTTATTAATAATTTCATTGTCCTAGTAGCATCCTTCCATGTCATGTTCTTACCAATCAAAAATAATTGGTGTGGAAGCTAGGGAAGCTATTGTGTGTGGGATCCCGTTGAGATATAACTGGCCCCATAATTTGATTTATGCCCTTTGAGTAAAATCCTTTGAGATCTATAACCCTCAAGTTGTGAAAGAGAATATTTTTCAAGATATATCATTTATGCTAGGAAACAGCAATTGTTTGGCAATCAAGAGTTTTATTGAATATCTCTTTGCATAACAGTGTGCTGGGTACTTTGGAGAGTGTGTGTGAACATCAATATATGATTTATTCTCTTTAAGAGAAAGCTTTCAGCTGTATTAGGAAGACATGATTTAAACATGAACATTTTCATATAAGTTCAAGGGTTAAATGAAATATGAGAAAATAGATGTGATCAGGTCGCATTGCTGAAATGGGGAGTGGTGGGCACTGCACGTCTGAGCTGTCTCATGGACTCTCATCTTTGTGCTTTATCTTAGCCCCAATCCTTCTATCAAATGGATACAGAAGACCTTTTATTCTTATCTTACGCATATTCACTCTGTGTCACCTGATATTTATTCAAAAATGAATTAACAGTAAGAAGAAGGGAGTTTGAGAATCATCAGGAAGCAAAAAAAATGGAAGAGTTGGTTACATGTCAAAGGAAATAGGTTAAAGTATAAACAAGATACAGCGTTCTAATGATCATGATAAAACGAAAACTCCTTTTTGAGGGAAGGGTGGGGAGTAAGAAAGAAGACGAGGAGGCAGTAAAATGATTATTTTTTTAGTGACTCTTCAAAATGTCAACTAATTAGGATTTTAAGGTAACATGCTAAAACTTCTCTTTTGTAGTGGGGGGAAATCGGAGGCGGAGACGAACCATGAGAGACTATGGACTCTGAGAAACAAACTGAGGGTTCTAGAGGGGAGGGGGTGGGGGATGGGTGAGCCCGGTGATGGGTATTAAAGAGGCATGTACTGAATGGAGCACTGGGTGTTATACGCAAACAACGAATCATGGAACACTACATCAAAAACTCATGATGTAATGTATGGTGATTAACATAACATAATAAACTTATGTAAAAAAATGGGTTGCAAAACAAAAAAAATTTTTTTTAAAGATTTATTTATTTGAGAGAGAGAAGGAGAGAGATAGAGAGTGCACAGGTGGGGAGAGGAGCAGAGGGAGAGGGTCAAGCAGACTCCCCACTGAGCAGGGAGGCCAGTGGGGCCCATCCCAGGATCCCGAGATCATGACCTGAGTGGAAGTCAGATGCTTAACCGACGGAGCCACCCAGGCAGCCCTCTTTTGTACTAATGTTAAGAAATTTCTTCAGTTTCCTAATGCCCTACTTTACCAATGTGCTATCGGGGTGAGCTCTTTGAAGAGATGGAATATAAGTTTATTTCAAAACCACAGTGCCTTCAAAGTAGGAAAAGGTCACGTTAGTGAATACTTGGACAAATTCCATTATCTGAAAGGAAACCTCTCCAAGATGTAACCAACGGTCCTTAAAATACCATAGCAAACATGAATTACCTTAGCAAATATGAAGTACCTTCATATTTACTGGTTTATATTGGTTAAAATAGAACAGGCTTTGAGAAAAGTTTTGTAACGATTAGTCCATAGTTTTGTGATATAAATGTGGATATTTGGTTATATCAGTGGTTGGGAGAAATCTTAATTTTTATTTTCTGTTTAATCCCATTTCACCTAATTATAGAAAGTGATAAATGTTATGAAAAAACATAGAACAAGGTCAGAGGTTTTTGGGTATTAAAAGATAGGGTACATTATCTGAAATTCTAAATAAGGTAGTCAAAGTAGGCTGCATTGTGAAGGTATCATTTGACCTGAAGTTTCAGGAAGATGGGGAGATGGCCTTGTGGATATCAGGGTGAATGAAAATCAGGAGACAGTTGATGAGGTCCCTAGGTGCGAGAATGCCTAATGTACTCAAAGAATAACAAGGAGGCCAATTGTGGCTACAGACCAGAAAGACAAATCGTAGGAAGTGTAGTCATGACATCAGACTGGCAATGGGAGAACCCATCCAGCAATTTTATAGACCACCATGAGTGCACTTTGGCTTCCACTGTGCCGAGTTTTGAGAAGAGAAGTGACATGATTCAATTCACATTTTGAAAAGATTCTCTGATTGCCCTGCAAAATTGTGGAAGCAGGGAGCTCAGGTAGGAGGCTCTTGTGGGATCCAGACAAGAGATATTGGTGTGGACAATGGTGTAGAGATGGGGAGAGAAGTGATCATATTTGGGATATGTTCTGAAGGTCAGAGTACTTGCTGGTCCATTGGACAGGGGTGTAAGAAACAGGGATTAAAGATGACACAGCAACTGGAAGGATAGATGGAGTTGCCATCCAGTGAGAGGGGAGAGAGTGAAAGTAGATCACTTATGTTATTATGCTGTGTTATGACATGTTATGTGGTAGCAGTTTATCAGACATAGAGGTGGAGGTGTCCAGTAGGGAGTAGATTATAGAAGTCTGGAGTGGAGCATGGAGGTCTAAGGGGGAACATAAAATGAAGCATGAGAGCATATAGTTGGTAATCATATTTTGTAGATATGGAAGTGGACTGCATGTGTGTTGCAAGTGTGTGTATGTGTGAGTGTGGTTTTCCATTCAAGTAGTTTTCTATGGTTTACAGCTTAGACGGCAATAACAGTAAGAATGTTCCAGTACCTTTTAGAATACTGTTCTTAAACAATGCTAGTTAGATTGTGCTTTGCAATAGAGAGGTTTCTGAAGAATCTTTATTCTTTAGCAACAAAAAGAAACCTCACATTTTGTGGAGAGAAAAATTCTACTGTGGTAGTAAAATATAAATGACAATTTAGGCAGACTCGTTGCCATGTTCTGTACTTAAATACTTACAGAGATGTCATGTTTTTTGTGAGATCTTGGATTAGTGGGGATTTGCCAATCTTCTTCAAGAACCATGCACTTAAATGCCACATCACAGTAGCTGAGGTCACTGCTTGAACTAAAATAAATTAAAAGTTCTAATTGGTTTCCAAACTGCTTGGTTTAGTTTTTTATACATGTGTTATAAAATAAATTATAGCACTTGTTACAAAAATAAATAACCAAGCAACGTCTGGTTTCCATAAGATGTAATTGTTACAAGCAGTGAAGTTATGGGTATGTTTTTTGCTTTTCCCTATTTTGTAACTAGATCACATCTTATGTGCATTGTGGAATTTTAGATGCAATTACCAAAAATCCAATAAGATGCTAGAACAGTAAAATTTACAGATGAGCTTAAAAGTACTTAGCTCTAATAGGGAATTAGTTATAAACCTCTGTGTTAAACATTACTGATCATGTATCTTTCAAAATGTTACCAAGTATGATATTAAAACCATAGCATTCACAATTGAGCTCTGAAATGTACTAAAAAGGGAGTTATCCAACAAATGTGATTACAGAATTGACTAGCGGTGAAAATATTAGTAAATCTGTTAGAAGTAGTTTCGTAGCAGGAAGTGGGAGTGCTTTTTGCTTAGATTATGTAACACTTCTTACCAGAAGAATTGAACATGAGATTAAAATAGTTGTATAGCCAGTAAGTCTTGGTTACAAACCATTCTTATTTTAAAAAAATCTTTGTGTGTTATTACAGATACACCATCTATACATTCATGTTCACTAAGGATTCAAAAGCATCACCATGCTCTATAATACTTAATGAAATCACCTGCTAGTTAATTCCACTGTGAGTGAGCAAGTATAATAGAGTAAGAACACTGCTTTTAAAAAAAATAAGCTTTAGGGCCAGAATTGGTTGCAAGAGGTAGCATTTTTTTTTTTTTTATTCTCAGTACTTCTGCAATTTCTATTTTCATGGGAAATTGAAGTGGAAATGCTGAGATGCTGATAGAATCGTTGTTGCATTCAGGCATTTCCTGGCAGATTAGAAACCCAGGACATACAAAGCAGAGTCCAGGTTTTGAACTTCAGATTTACTGTCCAGTAAAATTGTTGAGTTTTTACGTCTTTTACTGTAGCAGAATCTGATTGAACCATAAATATTTTTAGAGACTTACCCTGGTTGATTGTGATTTATATGATGAACCAAATGTATGGTTGACATTTGTGTAAACATAGAGCAACAGTTCAAGCTAGATTGTTTTTTTTCCCCTTATTGTGATAGTTCCTTGTATATATGGCGAATAAAGGACTTGGGGAAAATCCGTTTGTCTATTTCTGGTAGTCTCTACACTGTGCTTACACTGTGGTAAGAGTAGGTACTGAGGACAGAGTGCTTAATACAAAACACATATGCCACCTGCCCTTGTGGTGCTTGGTAGGGGGAGGCAGATGGTTGATGAGAAAAAGGCTGAGTGGGGAAAGAAGCAGGATGCACATAATCATCAAGGGATGGAAAGTTCTGGAGAGAGCATGTGCAAAGACTCTAAGAGAAAACTTGGACCCTTCCCTCGATTGGAAGAAGGCTGGCCAGTGAGAAGCAGGAAGGTGACCGACAGAGCCCTCCAGGGCCGTGTAGAGATTCAGGGGGGCCGGGTTGTGCCAGACCCTGTTTTCTCCTAAGAACTGGGAATTTACCCTTCCTGCAGTATCTTCATGATTGCTGGATCTGGTGATGGAAGGAAGGATGTCTTAATTACTATGGGCATTGTTGTTGTTTAGTATATCTTGTTCTGTTTTTTCCAGACCTCTCGCCATCTGGAGGTCTGCACGTGGATCTTAGCTGGTGTGGAGTTGGTGTGAGTTGCAGGACCGGGCGCTATGTGTGAAGTGTGACACCTGTGACCCCAAAATGAACTGTGTCACTCATTTGCAGGACAGAGAAGTCAGCGGTTAAAGGAGAAGGAAGATTCCTTACAGGGAAGGAGTTCGGGCCGTGTCTCCAGGGACAGTCCTGAAGGAGACGCTATTGCGGTGGATCCGAGTCTGAGTCTAGGGTCAGGTTGGATTCCCAGCCTGTTAGCTTGGCAACCTTGGGGACACCCTTCACTGTGGAACATCACAGAGCCTACTTCATTAGGTTTTTCTAATAAATGAGATAATATGTGTAAAGCACTTAACCCTGGGGTGGCATACCTAAGCTGATTGAAATTATTAGCTCTCTTTGTTGCCCCTACTACTTTTATTAGTTGATTAAGTTGGTAACAAGAAGGGTGGAGAGAATAATTAATGCCTTGGAGCTAAGAATCTGCATCCATGAAAAATAGATCAGTAAGCAGGATTCACGATTCATGTAGAGCAATATGAGTCGATAAGATTAGAAAAATAGGACAAATATTGATATTTTATTGCTTATAACCTAACACTTGCAGACAGCAATTCTGGGTTTATTCACTCAACAAACACTTCATGTTCTCAGTGTCACCCAACCCTCCACCCCCTTACCCCCCTCCAGAAAAATAGGACAAATATTGATATTTTATTGCTTTATAACCTTACACTTGCAGACAGCAATTCTGGGTTTATTCACTCAACAAACACTTCATGTTCTCAGTGTCACCCAACCCTCAGCCCCTTTACCCCCGTCCTATCAACTGGACATTTAACCGTCTGTAAAACTGTGGAGATTTCCTTGTGTATATCTATAATGACATCCTTATAAGGAGGTATTCAATAGAACCAACCATGCCACCTGTTTCTATATTGTTATTAGAGTTGAGAGTTGTTTTCATAAATGTCTAACAAGGCCTTTGAGGGATGCATTGGTAACTAAGAAGGTCAAATTAAACATGAAGACAAGTGTGAGAAACAAGCATGGGCAAATCTAGTATAAAGCTGAGTTTGAGCCACGTTGTCTGTGATTTCGTTCCATTCGAGTATAACTCTCGAATGAAGAGGGAATCAGTCCAGCCACCAAGTACAAGCTGTAAGGAGTCCCAGACTTGCTGTGGGCCCCTAATAACGGTGTTCCCAAAGAACCTGCAATGTGCAAATTTCCAGCAGGAGAGCTCTCTCTCCCTTTCAGCACTGTGCTGACCACCTTGTCAGCCTTTTGTGGATCCTGGTTGGAAGGTTTGTGTTGAAATCATAATACGTTACACTGTGTGTTCCTCCTTTTCCTATATGCTCATGTAGTATCTCAAAACACCTAAGAGGGCAGACAGGCATAATTTCTCTTATATGGAGGTGGTATTTTTTTCATTAATAGCACAGGTAGTGATTAAATACACACATTTGTAGCTTAGCTCAAATTTATTGAATATGACACTAAGTAGGTTAACCCATACTTAATGTATATTAGCTCTTCTGCTCATTGACCCCAAAGATCAAAGATACCCTTATGAGTCAAGAGCTTTTTACATTATTCTGGGTCCAGATGACAAGATTTGCATTATTCATTAGAACATAAGTATAAAACTTGTTGGCAGAGGGTAGTCAGATCATATTATTCTCCCTGGCAATTCTGTGTACTAGGAAGAGCATCTTCACCATGGCCGACAAGGACACGGCCCCTTTGACAGCTGGGCTCCAGCCACACTCGGCATTTCCTTATTTCTCACACAGACCAGGTGTACCTCAGTGCTTTTGAATGTGTCACACATTCCCCCACAAACAGCTTTGACCGAATCATATACCTGGATATGGTTGGCCCATCCTTATCGTCTCGGGCTTTATGCCATTGGAAGGCTCATTTCTGTATCTGTTTTCTTGTATGAGATTTCATCATATGAGAGTAGAGAACATTGACATGAAAACCGATGCTTTTTATATTTAGAATGAGCTTTAATATTTGGGAATTTAGCCCTGATGTCCGTAGTATGGGAGTGTTTTTTTAAGTATAACTCTCGAATGAAGAATGTGGAATTTTAAAAATGCACATTCTCACATCAGTGAATTGGACATCGATGCATCTTTACTCACTGACTGATCTCAAGTCTATAAGCAGATGGTTTGGGAATTTGATAAATTTGAGAATAAATAGTCTCACATAATATGAAAGGGATTTCCATCATCATGTTTCCATTTTGGTTTGACCTTCTAAAGTACTGGGAATTCGGGTTTGTTCCTTGTGCCAGTAACTTACTTTATAAAGCTCAGATGTCCTGCAGTCCAGACATACCTTCTGAATATGTTACACGTAGCTCAGCTTCAGCCACATTATCAGTAAATGCATCACGTCCCATGCCACATACGAGTTAAAGGAAGATATATTTTGGGGTGTGCTTCTTTGAGCCTGGGACTCTATTTGACTCACGCAGTAATTCATTCTGCAGATCTAGTCACTGCTGCTTTTTTATGCTCTCTCCTAACTATGCTTTGCAATTTTTACTCCCATCTCATGCTCCTCCCCTCTCTTCTCCGTATGGGTTGCCTGCTCTTCCGGTCTCTCTTTGGTCTCTTTCCTCTCTGAGACTCAAATTGCTGCTAACTATCATCCAGAGCCAGGCTTGGTGGATGTAGAGAAACCCAGCCTTTCTCAAAACCCCAATGACTGTCCAGAGAAGGTAATAAAGACCAATTCCTCCTGGCGATACTCAAGTCCCCATTACGTGTCCAGCCTCCTCCCTACCAACATCCCTTGTTACCTCCTTTTCTGCCACCATACCTGACCAGCTGCGGCTATCATCATTCCGTGTGCGCTTATCTTCCAGAACGGGGCTCACTTTTTCCTGATTTGTCACGGCAGGAGCTACGTTCGGCTTTGTATTTTTCTTAGCCTTCCCGGGTCTGAATACCTCATGATATTACACACTCCCAGGGGTCGAGATCAGTCCATGTGTTAACCTTTCTACCTCTCCTGGTTTACAGCATGGTGGCTGACACATAGTTATTGCTGGGTAGATCCTTGTGAGTTGAAGATCTCGTGTGCTGCCAAGCCAAATACTATTTCTCAGTGAACACCGTGTTCACTCAGTGTTTTCTAAAGATATTTTCTTGCAACCAAACACTATCAATTCATCACTTAACTAAAGCATTGAAGAGTCAAGTTCGATTCTCCATCAATATCTTTTCTCTCTTGGGAGTTGGTGGCTGAAGGCAGGGGTTCTCCAACTTTGGCTCATGCCCCCAGCATCTGGGGGCTTGTAATTCAGATTGCTGGGTCCCAGACCCACAGTTTCTGATTCAGTTGGTCGGGGCTGAGGCCCAAGAATGTGTATGTCTGACACATTACCAGGTGATGGGTATTTCTGTGCTGAAGCAACTGAGTCAGAGAATGCTCGCTCAATGGAAAACCTCAATGTTTGAGTGAAACATTGGCATTGAGTTGTTTACATTTCATAGACCCCTTTGCCTTTAGGTTTTATCTTTCCACCTAACAAGAGAAGGTGCTTCCCCACTGCCTCTCCACTGGCCTTTGTGTAATTGGCAAGGAAAATGCTTTAATCTACTGGATGCATATATTGAACTGAGTTTTGTTTGTTTGCCTCTGCTTGTTGCCCAAAAGAAGTGCTGGTGAGCACAGGTTGTCTTAATGCCCCACAGGTAGTGGCTCATTTAAATCTCACAGTAAACCTAGAGATTGTCTTCATTTTTCCGATGCGAGGCGGTTAGGCAGGTGGTGTGAGGCCATATACGCAGTGAAGGTGGGCGAACCAGGGGTTGAACCCAGGAGGTCTGGCTCCATGGCCCGGGCACTTCACCACTGTCCTCTGGTCTCTCTCTAGGTAAAAAAAAAAATGCTGCTCTTGTCCTGGTTTCAACATGGGACTTGATGCCTTCTCCACAAATCCCTTTGGCATCTCCAGTTAGTCCCTGGTTTAAGATTGCCTTCTGGGCATCAGAGGATTTTTACACTCGAATGGGAAAACCTTAGTAACCATCACTCTTTAAGGGCCCGTGTCTTAATCAGATTTATTTTGGTCTGGGAGTATTATAGCTGCACATTTCAATCACAGTATATTTTTATCACTTGCTTTATAAAAAAATGACAGCACACAGCCAGTAGCCCAGTTCAGAAGGGAATAGTGGGTCCTCTTATCATATGATCTTGCACTTCTGATTTTATAGTCTTACATGCATCATCATATTTGGTGTTAAGCGTAAAAGCAACAACAAGAAGCCATGAGACATTATCCTGATTTTACAGAGAAGGAACTGAGTCTCAGGGAGGTTGAAGAAATTCAACACCAAATTGCAAGACTGGGATCCAGGCTCAGCTCTGGGCTTTTAATTCTCAGTTCAGTATTGATTTCACTACATATTAAGAATTTATATTAAATTGAATTTACGTTAAATTGTGCAAATTTTAGGTGAGGTTTTGCAAGGATTGAGTATAATATTTAGGTTAGATTTTTGAGTATTCACTTATTCAACAAGTGTTTACTGAGCCTCTTGTTTGAGCTAGGCATTCTTCTAGGTGCATAGAATATATTAGCAAACACAACACAGAGACAGCTGTTACTGTGGTGTTTATACCATGTTGGTAGGAGACAGTAATAAGCAGTGAACATAAATGAGTAAGTTTATTGTATTTTAGAAGTTGACAAGTGCTATAGAAAATAAAAGAAAAGTAAAGCAAGGCAGGGAAGAAAAGAGAGCAGGAAGAGGTTGTCATTGAAATTTTACATTGGGTAGTTAGGCAGAGGAGCAGTTAAGCAAGAAGAAGAGGAGGTGAGGGCCCATGGACCTGGCTGGGAGAAGACTGGTCCAGGTGCAGAGAGCCATAGGCGGGACAAGGGGCCACATATGGGAGTGGGCTTCAGGAATGGCAGGAAGGACGATATGGCCGTGGGGAGAATAACAGGGGGATACTTTTGAGAACTGATGCTCACAGATTTTCTAGGGCCCCATATGCCATTGAAGATGTTGAGCTAAGGATTGGCATGATCTGACGTAGACCTAGTCTGGTTCTCTATTAAAAATAGACTGTGGGGATATACAGTGGAGACTGTATCAAGCCAAGTGAGTGATGATGTGCACTCAGGCTAAGGACAGAGAACAGTAGAGGTATGAGAGGGGATCAGCTAGATATACCTGGGAAATTGAGACAAGTGAATTACCTGATGGACTGTGTGTGAGGTGGGAGAGAAAAAGCTGAGTCAAGAGTGATTCCCAAGACTTTTGACCTGAACAATTGTGGAGGATGGAGTTGGCACCGAATGAGAAACAGAAGAATGTGGGTGGGGCAGGCTTGAGAGGTAGTTAAGCTTAAGAGATCAGTCTTGAGTTCCCTTTGGATGCCTCTTGGCATCCAAATGTCAGTGTTGCAAAGACAGGGGGTGGGGGGATATGCGTGGGGTCCTGGCTGAGTATGTTGACTTGAGATTCTTCAGCATCTGTTGCTATTTAAAGCCCCCAGGATGAGATCCCCAAGGAAGTGAGTGTAATAGAGAAGAGGATGTAGGACCACCGAGCCCTGATACAGGTGTTATTAGGGGGTCAGGGAGAAGAGGTAATTAATGCCAATGAAGTAGGAGGAAAACCAGCAGAGTATGATGTCCATGAAGCCAGACAAGAAGATTAGTCAAGACTTTGGTGGTAAAGAAACCTGAAAATGCTGTAAAGGCAGTGCTGAGTATTGCCATGAGTTTAGCAAAGGGATGGTCAAGGGAGCAAGAACTGCATGGGGTATCTCCCGTAAAATGGGAAAATATGGGAGACGTTGGGGAACAAGTGGATACTTCAAGAAGTTGACTCAGTTCTCAATTTTGAGATGCTTTAAGTTTCCTAGGTTGGAAATTGATTTGATGATGTTCAATAGGAAAACAAGTTCAAAAAGAAAAAGGTTCAAAAAGAAAAAAAGGAAGGCATTGCAAGAAAGATGTAGAGAAACAGATGAAACAAAGGGAAAAGAAAGGAGAGACATGGCAGGGACTCTCAGAGAGATTATGGGGACCGTCATCCGTGAGAGACAGACACATGATCAAATAAGTTTCCTGTTCATTTCTAGCTGTCTCTTTTCTTTCTGATGAGTAATTAATTGGGTCTTCTGTGAACAAGTAATCACAATACGTGTTTTGTAGCCCTCCATTACATTTCTTAGCTGCCTGTGTTTCAGAGCTATCCCATGAGCTGTTTCCAGAGAGGGTCAGTGCAATTCCAAGATCTAGGAAAGAAAGTTTTCAAACTCCATTTAAGCAAAAATTTTGAAGGTTTTAATTTAAATATATAGTATCTTTTCACTAACTGTACATTTTGAACTCGATCATGTTTGTGTCACCCCAGGGTATGTGGAGTTTCTCCGGTAGCTTCTCTGAGCTGAGATACTGTAACAGGCTCCTTCAGGACAGGGAGCTCTCAGCCCTTTTCTCTGCACGATGCTGCATACCTGGAAATGCCCCATGTTTACTCAAAGAAGTTTCTCACGTGGGCTTCTCAGTTCTCTATTGATTCTTGTTATTGTTCTTTATTGCATTAGACCATCACTTAGTGTCAAGGGAGGAAAATAATGGTTCAGAATTGTATGGATCAAGTGTTGTCTGTACTGTTCAACAAGGGTTCCATTATGGTTTTTTTTCCTAACTCGAAGAATGCACTTTTCTTTTTAATGCCTTTTGGACTTTTATAATTATAATCACCTTTGATTATAATGAGTGGCTTTACAGGGAGCATATTGAGGTTAGTTGCTGGGTGACATTCTTGGGCTGAGCCTGGGGGTCATTGCCTTTGGTGGGCACTGCAAAATATGTAGTTAATGACTGAAAGCTAATGAGTCAAAGAGGTAAAGGAAAGGGGGACTAATAACAACGAATAACATTGGATACAGTTAAGGAGAGAGTAGGGTCAAGGTATGCAAGCTAATTCTTAATGTGGAGAGGGAGAACAGCCAGAGATGGGGAGGGAAAGAAAGCTTATGGCTAACTTGAGGTGGGAGAAGACATGCTATGACGGTCTGACTAGGAATCATACTCACTCAAAATATTTACTTGTCCTTTCTGGAAATCATGGAATGTGTTCAGCTGCCCTCTGTCCTAAGCAATTACATACCACTGATTAAAATATAAATAGCTTGTTCTGGTTAGGCTTTTGGGTATGAAGACTTAGATTTTTGAGATTACTTTTATGATCAGCACTCTATGAAACATACTGTGTTTACCAAAATCACAAATGGAGTTGTCCACTGCCAAAATGAAGACTTGGCAGCAACATGTAGGCCAAGCAAACTCCCAGAAATATAAACACTATTGCTGGTTGATTCAGTACTACAAGCAGAATACAGCCCTTCTGTGAGAAGGTCCTGGTTAGACTGTGTTGAATGACTTCAAAAGTGGGATCACCACACAGGCTCCATGTTGATTAACAAGGCAGCAGAAAGTGAACTGCTCCTGTTGACTGTGGATGGATGAAGCCAGTTACCATCAGGCTCCAGAGTACAGTTAGGAAATTCCTTTAAGAAATAACTAGAGCTGAGGAAACAGAGCACCATTTCTTTCAATCATGTAAAGACTTTTCTTCTCCTGAAAGGTAGAGTTTAAGCCAGGATCTTTCTGATGGCATTTAAATATTGTAATAAATCTGCTCCATGATGAACCACGTGTACAGGTATTTGTTATATTTTATCCTTAAAGGTGTACATTGTCATTGGTAAATGTATTAGGGTTCTCCTGAGAAACAACACACACACACACACAGAATTGACCCTTGAACATCATGGGGGTTAGGGGCACCAACCCCCTTGCAGTCAAAAATTCTCATAGTATGAAGATGTAGGTGGTAATTTATTTTCCTAAACAGCATCATCAAACACACTGTACTGATGCTGTGAATTTGAATTATATTTATTGTGGTTTATTTTATAATTTTAAAATTTATATCTGTAATTGCTGTAAATTTAGGAACAGTTAGACTAGTTGTATATTGTCTGTGTTTAGGGAAGTTTACAATACATGTATTTAAAATTGGAGGTCCTTTTTTCTTTTTATTTTTTAAAGACATGCCATTTTAGACTATGTCATGTTTTTTTCTCACATTGAACCTAACAGAGTTTGAACACAAGGGAGAAGTTTGGTGAATATTTTACCATTCATTTTTGACCAAAAGAAATTAAAGGTAGAAAGGACAGAGGCAGAATTTTGCCTTGTACAGGATGAAATCTGTGAAAATTATGTGTAGAAGTATAGAAAAGTTCTTATCACTACAAGAATCTTAAATTCTCTTTGGTATCTTAAAATACATTAAAGATAAGCATTAAATAACAGAATTCTTCACAATGGCCCAATTTTAATATAATTAATATTGTTACTGAAAGTTGTTTTTTAGTATATCATTTGTAATGTAGAAGTAATTCATTGAGGCAGGTATCTATGGATATGTTGGCATAGTTATGCTTTTCATTTAAAACCTTCAGTAACTGTTTCCACGTTGTTTATTCTGATTACCCTTTAAAGACAAAGCAACTTTGCCTTCTGCACAGCATGAGGCAGAAATTTGATAAATCCTTCTTTGAAATGTTAAAAAATTTTTTGTCATTGTACTTGTATTTTTTCTCAAGCTGACAACATATGGTGTATTTCTAATTTTTCTACTAGGATTTCTTTTTTAGTGACTGACATACTTGATTTAAAAAAAAATCACAAAATTCTTCCAGTAAAAATGGTAAAAGAAATAGTTGCTTTTTATATAAACCTATATCCAGTTCAGTTCTTAGCATTTTATTAAGCATGTTCACCTATCTGCCACTGTATTTTGAATTATACTTCTCTGTATTAGCCATTCATTCATTAAACAAATCATTATGGTTTATGGCAATAAGGTTGCTAGGCTGTTTTTTAGGTGCTGGGGAATGTGTCAATGTACAAAATGAAGTTTCTTTTTTCAGAAGGCTTTATGTTCTAGATGTTCTCATTTAATTTAGTTGATCATCTGTTTATGCTTATCTAAATACAGACTAGATGCAATATTTAGGGATCTAAACATTAAATATAGAGATAAACACCCCTTAAATTTTTCTCGCCTTTCATATTCTATTGAATTTATTCATATTTAGATTTTTCCATATTTAAAGTGTCAAGTATAGGTTGTGTTGGTTACTGTATTAGTTTGTATTAGTATTATAGGTTTGCTGTAACAATTATACAGACTGGGTGGCTTAAATAACAAATTTATTATCTCACACTTCTGGAGGCTAGAAGTCTGAGGTCCAGGTGTCCTTCTGAGGGTGTGAGGGAGAATCTGTTCCACACCTCTTCTAACTGCTGTGGTTGCTGGCAATCTTTGGCTTTCCTTTGCTTCTACTACATCACCCCCATATCTGCCTTCACTGTCACGTGACGTTCTCTGTGTATGCATGCCTTTTCTAATGGTGTTCCTTTTTGAAGGACACCAGTCACATTGCATTAGAGGCTCACCCTACTCCAGTGTGACCTCGTCTTAACTAATTACATCTGCAGTGACCCTATTTCCATATAAGATCACATTCTGAGGTACTGAAGGTTAAGATATCAACATGGGAATTTGCAGGGGGAGGGGACGCAGTTTGGTCCCTAACAGTCACCATGGAGTGGATGAGAACTTTTTATTTATCGAACTGATATTTATTATGTACCTACTAAATTGTAGCATTGTGCTACAGAAAGCGATGGCAGCAGTTATCTTTTTTATTTTTATTTATTTTTTTAAAGATTTTATTTATTCATTTGAGACACAGAGATACAGAGAGACAGAGAGAGAAAGCATGAGCAGGGAGAGAGGCAGAGGGAGAGGGAGAAGCAGGCTCCTCGCTGAGCCAGGAGCCCGATGCGGGGCTCGATCCCAGGACCCCGGGATCATGACCTGAGCCGAAGGCAGACGCTTAACAACTGAGCCACCCAGGTGCCCCAGCAGTTATCTTTTTTTAAAGACATGTTAAGGCCCTGATTTTATAAAGCAGACTGGCAGGTCATAATTACAGTGGTAGGAAGACCAGTTGTCGACGACCCTGGTTATTTCACGTACTAAAAGTTGGGACAGAAAGCTGGTTTCCATCTCGGAACTGCTCTCCCAACACAGCAGTGACTCCTTTGCAAATCCTTAGCCATCAAACCATTGGAGAGTCAGGTCTTTGCCATGCCCCATTAGGTGACCCAGTTCTGGGCACATTCCAGCTCTGGTTTGCCAAGGCAGTAGCTCCCTGGGCACTCAGGTATAGGATAGCTCATCTCACCTGCCTGTCTGCAATGCAAATTGTGACATGCAAGTTGGACACTTCCCATGCAGCTTGAGTGAGACACTAGTAAGACTTACCATACATGAGGTTTAGTGGTGAAAAAGTAGCTTCCTAGGTGAATATAATGATTAATAAGAAAACGGACTTAGCTCTTGGGATTTTTTTTTTTTTTTTTAAAGAACCATCAATGCATCAAAAGGCTGGCAACAGGATAAACATGGGATCTCTGAAATCGCTGGGATTAAAGTAAACAACAGGTGCTCCATGAATCCATCAGTTCTATAATTAAAAACAAAGTGATACAGACATTCTGGGTTACGCTGCTTTATGCTAAAACAGATTTCCCAATTTTCAGAATGAGTGAAATAATTGTAGCTGGGAGGTTGCTTTCATTTTAATGGGAATCTGCAAATGCAAATCCTAATTTGCTTCAGGAGTTGCGTTATTAAACTTTAAAATCTGGCAAGGAATGTTCTGCACGTGTGTGTGTGTGTGTGTGTCTGTGTATGTGTGTGTTTCAATCTATCCATTCCTTGGGAGGATTCATAATGCTTTCAAGAGAGATGGCTTTATAAATTTTAAAAAGTCTTTGGGGAACTGTTACACATCCTTCTTAGAAATATGTATTAAAAATATTTTTATAGGGATGTTCTTAAATATCACCTAGGTTTTATTTGGATAAATGTGGGTTTTCTCTGGTTAAATAGGTAGTCTTATTTTTTCCCTCTCCATTTACATAGAAATATGGAAAGTTAGAGCCAGAAGGAGAATGCAGTACAACATCAATGCCCTATTTAGGCTCTGAGCCAATGGAAATCTCAATAATTTGACCATGATGAGACTAGGACTCAGATGGAGTTCTCTAGATTCTAAATTGAAATGAGACAGCAGTGTATGAACCACTTTGGGTTATAGGTATTTCATAATTTGAAGATAGATCAAACTACTCTTCAGATTCTGTGTCAGATCAAATAATATATTCTTTTTTTTTTTTTTTTGCCTTCAAAAACCTGGTTCTATTAAAACCAACCAAATGACCCTTGAAAAAATTTACTTTTTGAGATTTCATTGATCCACATAGGGTCAGAGTTCATCTCTTAGGACTGCAAATAATCATTTAGCATTTGTAATGGGTATCCAGAAGATGAACTACTTAGAACTAGTGAAATGTGAACCCAAATTTCATCACTTTACATTGGAATCAAGATCAGGTAGTTATTTTCTTTGCTATTATCCGCAATATCATAATGGTAAGATAGATATTTTTTGCTAAACTCTGTTGTCAGTCTTGATTATATGTTGTTGGGATCAGTACTATGGACACAGAGAAGCTTCACTTATTTATTTTTTCCTTCTGCAATACTGATGCAGCCTGGCTGGATACATTGACAGTCTCAACATGGCAATATTTGTTCTAATAGATGATGTGTAATTTGTCCATGAGGACATTTAGCAAGGGTAAGTGGCATCTTCAGGAAAGTGTTCATCTGCAATCAAGGATGTCAGTTCTTCTGCTCATGTTATTGCCTGGACTTCCACCCCACCAATCATTCTCTAAAGAGAAAATAAAATGAACTGCTGTAATTTTTCTCTGGAGAAAAAGAGAGTGTATTGGGAACTGCTCATGAGACAATGTTTTTTGATAGGTAGTTAGGTGTTCTTGTTTCTTTTTCATCACAGTATTTTCAGATTATTTTGTAAGACAAGAAATACAACCTTTTCATGACTTTCAGATTCAGTGATGAATGCATGGGAGTGATAGCATTCCTTACTGGGCATTTCAGAAAACGAGGAGAAGATTCTTTGCTTGCCCTTGATCATGTAACAACATTAAGGCCTGGTTGTAATCCTTGGTTTCAGACTGAGCCAAGTTAGTATTTCTCTCATACAGTGGGGCTCCACATTTTTATAAGAACTACCTGCCTACTCTGGTTGTCTCTAAAGAAAGACTGTCCAGTAGAAATAAAATGGGAGCCACACGGGCAACTTAAAATTTTTCTAGTAGCCATGTTAAAAAATGCAAATAGAAACAGGAGAAATTAATTTTGGATTTTAATTAAACCAACACATCCAATGTATTATTTCAATATATTAAATATAAACAACTATTAAAGAGATACTTCACAGTCTTAAGCTGAGTGAGATAAGTCAGACAGAGAAAGACAAATACTGTATGATCTCACTTATATGTGGGATCTGGGGAAAAAAAACAACAAACCAAACCACCCAAAACCAAGCTTGTAGATACAGAGAACAGATTGATGGCTGCTAGAGTGGGGGATCAGAGGTGGGTAAATGAGTGAAAGGAGTCAAAAGGTATAAGCTTCCAGTTATAAGTAGGTCATGGGATATAAAAAAAAGAAATATTGTGTCTATTGCATAAGAGTATTTACTATTTGAACACCCTTCTTATATTAAAAAGAAGAGAGCAGACCTTGCTTTTAGAGGGGAAAGATTCATAAGGGAATGCAGCATGGTGATAGACTGATCTCTCGGTTCCACTGGAATCAGAGAGTCTTTGGATTAGCCAGTGGCATAAACTTTTCACTGTAAGGCTTACTTCTGAATAAAAGGTCTCCGAGTCATAGAACCTCAGTGTTCGAAGGTCCATTCAATGCCATTCTAGGCCAATCCCTAATTTTACAGATCAGGAAACTTGGACATGAAGAAGGTATATGATTTGTCCAGGGAAAGCAGGCCAGTTTCAAGTCAAGCTGTAATTTGTAATGTCACCTCTGCTGAAATGTCACCAACCCAACGAGGCCTCTCCTGCCAGGGTCTCTACTCAACTTGTCTTCCTTCATTTCCTTTTTTAACCACTGTGACTTGACTTTGCTATTTGTTCCATCTACCTCAACCTCTAGCATGGCAGCTCCAAGAGGACAGGCACTTGTCGTTTTATTTCTTTTGTCCTGGAGCCTGCCACACGGTGTCTGGTCAGAAAATATTTTTACTGATTTAATCAATTCAAGGCTGAAATCCAGTGATCCATATTCCAGGTTTAATTGGCGCTTTCACTACAGTACCTTCTGGGGCTGGTGGGTGGGGGTGTGCAGTGTCTCATTAGTTTCTTGTTATTTTGTCTGGGATGAATTAATACTAATCTGGGAGTCAGATGTCCTATAAGGCTGATGGTCATGCTGAAACTTGGTAAGGAAGTGGCACGAGAAGAAAGGGGTTTCTAAAATGAACTGTCAAGAAATGAGAGGGTGAAGGTCACGTGTTGGAAGGTTGTTGCTCCTTTTCTTTCATTGTTGATGTTGTGAGGAGCTGAAATGATTCTGTGAGCATTTGTAGAAAATTGGGTGATGTCTGGAGTAGATTTCTGAGATCTAAAGTTGCGAGGGTGTCGTTGGCCTTCTCGGTTTGTAGTGAGAATTCAATGAAATCATGTATTTCAGGCACTCAGGATGGTGCTTAAAATAAGGTTTGTTATATTAATACCATTAACATGAAAATATCTTAAATATTTCTCTAGGACAGTGAACACATTTTTAAAGTTTGTCAGTGGCTGGGCGCCTGGGTGGCTCAGTTGGTTAAGCGACTGCCTTCGGCTCAGGTCATGATCCTGGAGTCCCGGGATCGAGTCCCGCATCGGGCTCCCTGCTCAGCGAGGAGCCTGCTTCTCCCTCTAACCCTCCTCCCTCTCATGTGCTCTCTCTCTCATTCTCTCTGTCAAATAAAATAAATAAAATCTTTAAAAAAAAAAAAA
>NC_138375.1:8477108-8515735 GCF_054177405.1 Leptonychotes weddellii | reverse complement strand
ATGTGCTCTCTCTCTCATTCTCTCTGTCAAATAAAATAAATAAAATCTTTAAAAAAAAAAAAAAATTTGTCAGTGGCTGCCTGTTGGGATAGGTATGTACATTTAAAAAGCAAAGTTTCTAGGGCGCCTGGGTGGCTCAGATGGTTGGGCGTCTGCCTTCGGCTCAGGTCATGATCCCGGGGTCCCAGGATCGAGTCCCGCATCGGGCTCCCTGCTCTGCGGGGAGCCTGCTTCTCCCTCTGCCTCTCTCTCTCTCTCTGTCTGTCATGAATAAATAAATAAAATCTTTAAAAAAAAAAAAAAAGCAAAGTTTCTAAATCATTTTAATCCATAACACATGGACAAACACAGTTTTTGGGCGTTTCTTGTTTTAAAGTTGAATATATTTTTTACTGACATTACTTCCTGTTAAACCTATCATTGCCTTTGTGCCCACCTTTTACTGAAAATTAACCTCAGGATACTACCTCTGAAGACTCTTTACCCAAAACAGCATGGCTTCCTATGCACAGGTACCATGACTCTTAAATAAGATGACGTGACGCAGAATTGTTGTTTTTTTTTTTAAAGATTTTATTTATTTATTTGACAGAGAGAGACACAGCGAGAGAGGGAGCACAAGCAGGGGGAGTGGGAGAGGGAGAAGCAGGCTTCCCGCGGAGCAGGGAGCCTGATGTGGGACTCGATCCCGGGACCCTGGGACCGTGACCTTGAGCCGAAGGCAGACGCTCAACGACTGAGCCACCCAGGTGCCCCGACACAGAATTGTTTTGATGGGTCCAGTTCGCAATATTTGAATCCAAATGTTCAAGTCTTTAAAACTGAGTCCAAATTAGAGAATCATCTGCCCACTTAATGTTTGTTTCATTGAAAAATATCAAGCATATAGAGCATATTTATTGTTTTGATTATTCAAGTCAGTAGGCCTCACATTTCTCTAGATGCAGTCCATGGATAAGAAAACCATCCAGTGGGCGCCTGGGTGGCTCAGTTGGTTGAGCGACTGCCTTCGGCTCAGGTCATGATCCTGGAGTCCCTGGATCGAGTCCCGCATCGGGGTCCCTGCTTGGCGAGGAGCCTGCTTCTCCCTCTGACCCTCCCCCCTCTCATGTACTCTCTCTCTCTCTCATTCTCTCATTCTCGCTCTCTCAAATAAATAAATAAATCTTTAAAAAAAAAAAAAAAAGAAAACCATCCAGTAACCTGAGATAATTAATTTCGAGGGACACCTATCCTTTCACAATGCATTTTAAAAATGATCTTGAACACATGGTAGTAAACAATGAATACTTCATAAAGAAATATTATTTATGGTTTTTAAGCAATTTTGTTGAGAGGTTTTTGTATTGATCCAGTTGGTGTTTAGGAAAGACATGCATTGTGTATCTCTGAGTTGTTGGTTTTTTGTTTGTTTTTTTTAGGTTGTTTAGAGTTCTGTTTGTCTCAGCAGATAACTTATATGTAGTTATTTTTTTCCTACTAATCAAAAATATTACAGTAACTTTTATAACTTTTTTAAGAATAAAGATAAGAGATTTTTCAGTGATTAATTTTCCCAGTAGAGATTATTTAAAGTGGAAGACTTGACCTTAGTGTTCAGAGAATGATAACTTATATTTACAATTCCTCTTTCCCAAATGTCCATCGACTGATGAATGGGTAAAGATGTGGTATATATACACAGTGGAATATTACTCAACCATCAAAAAAGAATGAAATCTTGCCATTTGCAACAACATGGATGGAGCTAGAGTATATTATGCTAAGTGAAACAAGTCAGTCAGAGAAAGACAAATACCATATGATTTCACTCATATGTGGAATTTAAGAAACAAATGAACAGATGATCATAGGGGAAGGGGGAAAAAAAGAGAGGAAGGCAAACCATAAGAGACTTCTTCACTATAGAGAATAAACTGAGGGTTGCTGGAGGGTAGATGGGTGGGGCATGGGCTTAGATGGGTGATGGACGTTAAGGAGGGCATTTGTGATGAGCACTGGGTGTTACGTAAGTGTTAAGTCACTAAATTCTACTCCCGAAACCAATATTACACTGTATGTTAACGGACCAGAATTTAAGTAAAAACTTGAAATAAACAAACATAAATAAATAAGTAAGATTCCTCTCTTTGTGGCAGTTTTAAAACATATCCACAAATTTAGTTATTTTTTTCTTGAATAGAGACTGGCTTTAGTGACTCAATTCTAACAAATATGTTGTAGCAGAATCATCACTACCTAGGCTAGATCATAAAAAGCTTTCCATAGGCTCTCTGTGTTTCTTTGTCTCTCTTTCTTTCTCTTTCTGTCCCTGGAGACACCCACCTTTGGAGCCTTGAGCCTGCATGTTAGAAATCTGACTAGCCTGAAGACACCATCTTGGAGAGACCTCATGAACAGGCCACATAGATCAAGAGAGGTGCCCCAGGAGTCCAAATGTTCCAGCTCCCAGCTGTCTGTGTCTTCCCATCCTAGGCATCAGATTTGTAAGAGGCTTCTAGACACAGTCACTCAAGATCTGACTGCAACCCCCTCTAAGAACCTGAATGAACTCTACCTAGTTGAGCCCAAGTAACCCTTGGAGCCATGATAGATAGTAATAATTTAAAGAATCATCATTGATTTATATCACTTAGTCTGGAGTAGTTTGTGACACAGAAATAGACAACTCTGGAACACTGTTTTCTGAAAGGTTCTCATGAGGTGACTACAAGTCAAGAAATCCAAAACTGGAATGTGGTCTATGCCCCACCCTTCCATGCTCTTAACAGACCACATTGACTTTTGGAAGGAAAGACTTCACTTCTCCGGGTGATTAGATACTAGATCACCATGATATTTGTTCTTCTTTTATACTTTTATATGTTAATATTCTGGACTGAATTAAATCAGATCTTTTATTGTATCATACTAATAGCTTATTTCTATAATATTAATTGAATTGTAACTTTCAACTTTGAGTTAGAGTAGGATTTTCTTATTTTTAAATGTTTAATTTTAAGATGCCCTATTCAGTGCTAATATGACAGAAAAGATGCTGGCAAACATTTTTAAAATACAGATTTTAAAGTATAATCCCGTATCAAAGACATTAAAGGGTGAAAAAGTATATCTCATAAATGGATGCAATATAATATTTAATATTGATACTCTCTAGCAAAGAATATTAAAAATAAACAAAATTTCAAGATAGGCTCAGGAAGTGGGGCATGAGTTGGGTCAGTCTGTTCCAGGGCCTGATTTTTATTCTACGACATAGGACTTAAGTAGTAATTTACTCTAAACTTTCTGAGGTAGCTGAGTCATAGTACCCCAGATCCATCGCAGGCTCTTTCAAATGTCCCCATGTATCAGAATCTTAGCTGGAAGAGCTGATGAATCATAAAAAAAGGCAGATGTTCATGTAAAGGGCCTGGGTCTCTGCATTTTCACCGAAACCCCTGCTGACTCTGATACACACCTGTTTGAGAACCAGTACTCTCGGACAGGTTTTCCTTCACGCCTGGCAGAGAAAATGCTAAATAAATGTGCCTGCTGTTGTCAAAATCCTGCAAGGACAGCTAGGGGAATCTAAAAATGTGGAGCTGGCAGAAAAGGAATCCCAAGAAGCATGAGTGAATCCCAGGAATTATGATGTTGGTGGAAGCAAAGGCCTGAGGTGCGGAGAAGCTCGAGGCTCCTCTGTGGGGAGAGGAGGATGTAGGAGATCTGAGGCTCCATCTGGGCTGGTGAGAAGTGCAGGTTCACTGCGAAGGGAACATGAGGATACAAGGGTGAGGAAGCACAAGGAACATGAGTGGTGGTCTCAGGGCAGAAGCTGTGTGTAAAACTGATGGTCCCTCTGTGAGGGACCCGGGTCAGGAAGAGCAGGAAGTGCCTGGAGGTAGCCCTGGGGGCTGAAGGCGGTGAGAGGCGGTCACAGATGGGGGCCATTGTCATGCACAAGAGCGGAGGGCCTGGAATTATGACTAAGAGCAAAAGTCTATACATCTGACGGTTTTCAGAATTGATTTCTTCCCGAAATATGACCTGAAATGCCAGTAACCAACTGGACTCTGAGGATATTCGTGACCAGAAATTGTGTACATTATTTTCTCACACTAGAACTGGTTCTTGAGTCTTTGAGCTGAAAAAACAGATTCAAGGAAAGATGAAAATTCTTTGAGAAAAGCGGAAAAGCTTCCTACTTCTTGTCCAAAGGATCTGATTGGTGCCCCAAAGATCCTTGTACTCAAAAAAAAGCTGAGGAAACAGGGCAGATCCAGTCACATAAAACCCAGCAGGGAGGTCGGCGGCATAACTGTTGGGCTCTTCATTGAGATTCCAGATTGCCCCCTCTTCTAGTGACCAGTCTTCCCTCCCTTCTCATCTGCTGGTTAACACAAAACATAAATAACCTAGTTTGCTAAAAATTCCATACAAGCGCAAAGGTCATGAGGTGTTATCAGTTTCGTTCCTCAAATATTGATCACTGGAAAAAATGTCCCTGCTGCATATTTACAATTTAAAAAGCATTTTGGAAAGAAGCCGGTCTTAAAAGGTTACCCATTGTTTGGCTCCATTTCTGTGGTATTTATGAGAGGCTAGAACTGTGACAGAAAACTGGTCAGCGGGTACCAGTGGTTAAGGGCGAGAGAGAAGGGGGTTCGACCAAGGGACGAGGGCATTTATTGGGTGGTGAGTATGTTCTTTGTCTTTATTGTGGGTGGTGGTGGCTACACGAACTTATACATGTGTTAGAATTTGTAGAACTGTACATAAAAAGTTAATTTAAAAAAATGTGAAACCTAAAAGGGAGAAGGTAGACTAATGGCAAAAGTTACACAAAAACTTACGGTACAGAGGGGATCAGGGTTCCTCGGGGGAAACCCACAACAGTGAATTTCCAGACTTCTCTGGACTTACAAAAACAGTGTATCATATGTGTGTGTGTGTGTGTGTAGAATATTTACGTATATATATGCATGTATGTATGTACACATGTGTATATGTATTTATAGTTGAGTTACAGTTGATAAAAAGGTATGTGACTTCTGAAAGTGAAAATTGTACAATCAGTATCATCTAAAGAAACATCTCATAACACTTCTGACAGGATCACCTGCTCTGCTAATAGATACAGTTCATATGTTGTTTTCTAAGAATGAATCTGTGGCGTGAAATGCGCTGTATTCCATGGTCAGTACAAGGAGTAAGTGCCTCAGATATTCTAGCAACTGGTTTTGATTTTACTTCTACGTAAGTCCATAAGCTATTCTTCACTGGTGTCTATCTTAAATATTAGATTAACTTAATTTAATTTAAATGAGCCCCTATTAGATACTCTGTCAGAACAATTGGCTGGAAATGAATCCTTTTAAACAGGTAAATTGATTTATCTTCCAGGGGTGGTGTTGTCTTTTTATTATTATCAATTACTGATATTAAATTGCCATTTATTATGTTTAGTGTGCACTGTGTATTGAGCAGATTCTGTGAGTGGGACAGCCTCGCTGGAGGGCAAGGAAGTTCGGTGGTGGGGGCGTGAAGGATGAGTGGGACACTATGCATAGGGTAGGGTAAGCCCAGAGCCCAGCCCAGAGAAGGCGCTCAGTACATTCTTGTTCTTCTTCCTCTCCTCATCCATCTATGCTAAAATGCCCGTTAGCTCTGTTTCCTACGAGGGAGCTCACCTGAAAAGGGGGCAAGTTGAAAGACCTGTGAAATGAGGAGATTTGGGAGGTCCTGCCACCTGTATTTGTAGTTCTGGTTCCCAGGGTGGGAGTCATAATTTCTTTCTCTGTGATGTAATGAGAGGTCCCTCACAATGGTATTCAACCCAAGGCTGTGGGTGGGGTACAGGGGTTCATGTATTCCAGTTTGACTTAGGCCTTTCCAGTCACTGGTTGTCTTATATTCAGAAATCAACACTGGACAGTTACTTATTTGGGCTTTTCATGGTATCCAGGGGAGAAAAATGAGAAGGCACAGGAAAAATCAGTAGATACTGGGGCTCGCAGGTGTTGTAGGTAGAAGTAAACATGGGTGACATGGGAGGGAGAGAAGCGGAGGGAGAAATCATGGTGTTATTTTGTAAAGCATTTATTTTCAAATGCATAGGTTTACTAAGGGGGCTGTCGTAATATTTTTGCAAGCATTTTGGTGGTGCAAATATTAAGATTGTTAGTTTTTTGTCACTGTGCCTTATTTTATTCCCCAAAGTCGCTCTTTTTCTTAGATTTTACCTCAGGCTACTCCCCGGCTGCTCCAAGAGCAAACTATGCCCTTCCCTCCTCCAGGCGTCTCTGTCTCTCCCACAGATGTTTAGTTTGTGCTGCCTAAGCCCTTTTGATCTGTCATGTGATTAATATTTTTTAAAACTCAGGTGTGTTTCAGGATACATTGAGGATGTGGTGTATAACCTACATAAAATAAAACTCTTATTTTTAGGTTTAAATCCAGTGAAGTTTGACAAATGTGTACAGCCTCCACCCAAAGTTGGATATGAAACAGTTATTCCACAAAGCTCTGTCTTGCCCCATTGGAGTCATCCCCCCTTTCCATCCCCAACCCCTGGCGACCTCATCTGATTTCTGTTCCTGTAATTTTGCCTTTTTCAAAGTGTCAGGGAAGAGATTCATACTATGTACATACAACCTTTCATGTCAGGCTTCTTTCACTCAGCTTAATGTATTTGAGTTCTGTTGTGTTGTATCTTGCATCAAGCAAGTTCTTTTGTGTTGTGTCTTGCAATACAAAATTGCTGCATAGAATTCTTTATGGATGTCGTCAGTAGTTTGTCTACTCACTCACTAGTTAATGGACTTGCACATTGTTTCCAGTTATTAACTATAATGAATACATTTGCTGTAAACTTTTGCATGCAGATATCAGACATACGTTTTTGTTTCTTGAGTAGATAGATGCCAAGGAGTGGGATTTTTGGGTCACATGCTTGAGTGTGTTTTAATTTTATAAAAAAACCCACCAAACTCTTCCAGAATTGCTGTGCACTTTTCCATTCCCACCACCAGTGTATGAGGATTCCCATTTCTTCTCGTCCTCGTCAGCACTCTGTAGTTTCAATTTATTTCTATTTTATCCATTTTAGTAGGTAGGTAGTGGGATTTCACTCTGGGTTTACTTTGCATTTCCCTAATAGCTACTGATGTTGCCCTCGGCATTGATTGCTTCTTTGGTCAAATGTCCATTCACATCTTTTGGCCAGCGTTTTAGTTGTATTGTTCTGCTTTCCAGCAGTAAGAGCTTCTAACTCCTGGATATAAGGCTCTTATCAGTTATGTATTTTGGAAATATCTTCTTGTTCTTCATGTTCTTGACAGTATATCTCAGAATGGGACATTTATATTTTAATGAAGTTTTTTTTTTACCTTTTCTCTTTGCTCACTCATAACTTTTGTGTCATTTGTTTGAAATCTTTGCCTAGCTCAGGGCTCTAAAGGCTTTCTCATATTTTCTTCTAGGATTTTCACACATTAAGTTTTACAGTAAGTTTGTGATCCTTTTAAGTCGATGTTTTATGTATGGTGTGAGATTCTTTTCATGCTTGTGTTTAACAGTCTGTCCGGTTTCAGCATCAGGTGTCAAGAAGACATCCTGTCTCCGGTGAGTTATGTTGGCACATTTGTCAAAAAGCAATTGACCCACATATGTGAGTGGTCATATTTCTGAATTCTCTTCTACTCACTCATTCTCTGTTTCTGTTATTATGTCAAAAAGACATGGCCCTGATTATTCTAGCCTCACCTGAGTTCTTGAATGAGATAGTGTAAGTCCTCCACCTATACTCTTCTTTTTCAGTTTTTTTTAAATTAATCTTGGTCCTTCTGTTTACCATGCAAAATTTAGTGTCAGCCTTTCAATTTCTACAGCCGTGATTGCAGACATTTTGATTAGGATTGCATTGAATTTAAAGATTAATTTGGAGACATATAATACTGTGTCTTCCAATCCATGAAAAAAATATACCTTTTAAAAAATTTCCCACATCATTGCTTTATAATTTTCACTGCATAAATCTTGAAATTATTTTATGACATTTATCCCTACATATTTCATATACTTTGATATTATAAATGGGATTTTTAATTTCAATTTCCAATTGTTCATTGTAAATATATATATATATATATATATTTTTTTTTTTTTTTTCTATATTAAGCAGAGTCCTGCTCTTTTCACTTACTAGTTCTAGTAAGCTTTATGTAGTTTCTTTGGGAATAGGTACATAACCAGTGATGTTGTCTGTGAATAATTACTGTTTCAATTTCTGTCTTTTGAAACAATGTATCCTTTATTTATTTTTCTTCTTTATTTTACTGGCTAGACTCTCCAGGACAATGTTAAATAAAAGTGGTGAGAGTGTACATTCTTACTGTACATTCACTCTTAGGGGAAATCATCAAGTCTTTATTTTTTTTTAAGATTTATTTATTTATTTGACAGAGAGAGATAGCGAGAGCAGGAACACAAGCAGGGGGAGTGGGAGAGGGTGAAGCAAGTTTCCCGCCAAGCAGGGAGCCTGATGAGGGGCTTGATCCTAGGGCCCTGGGATCATGACCTGAGCTGAAGGCAGATGCTTAATGACTGAGCCACCCAGGCGCCCCATCAAGTCTTTAATTATTAAGAGTGATTTTAGCTATAAGCTTTTTTCTAGATCTTTGTCAGATTGAGATTGTTCCCCTCTATTCTTAGTCTGCAAAAATTTTATTATGATGTTGAATTTGGTCAAGTGCTTTTTTATCGTCGGCTTCCTGCTGATGGTAGGATGGAGGGTTACATTGTCTACGACCAACTTCTAACTCCCAATTCACCAGATGAATCAGAAAGGGAAGAACGTGTGAGAATTTAGGAAATTTTGTGTGCTGACACGTTTGTCACGAAGGACATTCCAGATTTATGAGGCATTTGGTACACTAAATGGTCTGGGTCAATACTGCCTTAATGAGAACACTTGTGCATTCTCACAGTTGTTTCCTTTCCCTCTCCATTTTGGTGACCAATAATACTACTGTAAAGTTGTGTGTTTTTTGGCAGTTCACAGGGTATTAATATGTTGGAATACTATGTAAATTTAAAGAAGTCATAAACAGCATTTATTACATTGGTATATCATACTGGTCTCATTGCTATTCCTTCACAGTTATGCGGTTTTCTGTCTCCCTTCTCACCTCCCACAGTCTGGCATCCTCTAACCATTACCTCACAGCAGCACTATGCTTCGTCCCCATCTCTAAAAAAAAAAAAAAAAAAAAAAAAAGACTTTTTGTTTCTAGGACTGCCACCCACCACCCCTCCATCCAACCTGGAGTGAAAGCATTTGCTGACCTTCCTGCAATGCTTTTGCTTCCTGTGTGAAAAGTCTGGGGATGAGGGATGTGTTGAATGCATATCGATTGAATTTTTAACTGTGGTACTAAGGACATTTATGGAGTGACTTCCCATTGGTAGAACAGTACTTATGGATAACTCATTTCCGTTCAAGTCTGGATGGATCCTGAGAGACCTGGTGACAAGAGCGTCTGTCTAATAATATTTTTTATTTAAAAAATTATCATTATTTATGAATATGTTTTCTGAAATTCCAAATATATATGTATTCTAAAATTCTCTGTCTATATATAATTGTGACATTATACAAAATATGTAAGACTGTTAAAACTTACAAGGAGATGTATTTATCACCTGAGCATTCCTTTTTCCTTGTGTCTAAGGGCAGTGTAACTTCTTCCTTGAAGTTACACAGCTTCTTTCCCTTCCTTATCTGTTCCAAACTCTCCACCAAGCTAACCTGACATATTTTATATTTCTCTGATGCAGCAGCTTTAAATACCTTTCATGTACTTCTCTATCAACAAAATCAGTGTTTTAAAAATTTATCATTTTAAGCATTATTTAAACCATTTAGTCCTACTTGCTGTACTTCGAGATAATAATTATAACTCACCAATTAATTGTCTAAAACAGGCAGATAGTCAAGCAATACAAACAAAAAACTCACTAGTGCCTTTCTGTCAGTGTGTCAAGTAGAGGGACTCTACATTTAGCTTGTTTTGCTAAGTATCCAGGTTGGAATAGGAATGCTTGATGGCTTAGTAATTTTCTTTTTGATGATACCAAAATTTATTTAAATTGCCAGTACTGTTTTTATTATTTTGCTATTGATGTTATTGTGAAAGTGCTTAAGAGTGCAAAACTGTCCTTATTCCACTTTGTTTAACTTTATTCTCATGCGTGTATCCATACTAATAAAGAGATCTGTGATGAGGATGCTGGTGACAGATCATAGCTATGTAATCTTTGGAATTTAGTATTTAGAAATGCCTCACACAGTGCATTACACTTTTCACCTAAGCATTTCCCTGGACGTCATTCATAATTTCTACCAAAGATTTCATTTTTGAAGTGCCATCATATAATATGGCACTAAACTAGTACCAAATAGCCAGAAGCCCTTTATATTTTATTATGAATTATGCCTTCATCCACATTTATCACTGGTATGAGAATACTATTCTACCTTATGAAATTAAATATATAACTTTAATTTGGTCAATGAAAATGAGCCATATAACAGCTAAAAAAATTCAGTGGTTTTATAATGACTGGTATTTTTACTTTCATTTTTATTCTCTTCAGATATGAAAATATCCTCAGTGATTAATAATTTGGGTAGGCTACTAGTGTGTTTCAGTAACCATGGCTGAAATGCTTTAGAAGTAAGCTAAAAAATAAATAATGAGATATGTTCTTTGAAAATATTTGAGAACCAGATTGAGTCAGTGAAATTCCTGACTGTAATAATCCTCCTAATGTAACTCAGCCCAAACTCAAAAACACAGTAACTGGGGAAAATTGCATGCTTCATTAGTGGTTTTCCTTAATTTGATCTTTTCATCTTCCTTTTGCAGGGCACTAAGCATCAAAGTTTGAAATCGTCACCATGTGTAGCTCTTTAATCCTTCTCATATTAATTAATGTTTTACTTTTGAACATAATCCCCATTAATTTAGTTCAATATATATTTGAATTGTTGATAAAAGTATTAAAATTATGCTTAGGATATGGATTCAGGGAAATTAGAATTAAATATAATTATCAGTAGTTAGAATAATTGACTTGTTTAACAGCAGTATTGCATGTATCATTATCTATTGTTTTATAACAAAAAATGCAAAACTTAGCAGCTTACAGCAATATACATTCATCATCTTATGGTTTCCGTGGGTAAGGAACTGGGCATGGCTTAGATGGGCCCTCTGTTTCATAGTCTTTCACAAGACCTGAATCATGATCTGCAGTTTCATCTGAAGGGTTTACTGGGGAAGGATGCACATCCATTCTCAATCATTAGTTCTTCGTAGCATTGAGGTCCTTGCAAGTGTCAGATTGAGGTCTTCATATCCTTGTTGGCTTTTGGCTAGTGACTTCCCTCAGTCCCTTAACATGTTGGCCTCTCCAGAATGGCAGCTTGCTTCATCACTGTGTGCAAGCAAAGAAGCAGTAGAGAGTCTACTAGCAATATAAATTCACAATCTTTAGCCTGTTCATGGAAATGATATCCAATCCATGTTGTCTGTTGTTGGTTAGAGGAAAGTTATTCATAGGGCAGGAATTACACAAGACCATGAATACCAAGGCATGGGGCCCATCATAGAGGCCACCTACTATATTGAAATTAATCATTTGTTACACAAACCAGGTATTATTTGAATCTTTTGTTAGACTGAAATTCTTTATCCTAGAATTAAGTTGATTTGAAGAATTTGAAAATCAAACACTGTTCATCTTTTTTTTTATCATGTCACCAGAATTTGTTCTCAGTCAAATTTCTACTCAATTCAAATTGTACCATAATTTATGACATCCGTCCAAAACATAGTGTTAGAAATATAGATCTAGACAGTTATTAGGAACTTAATGGAAGAGGTATAACATAGAGGTCAAGGTATGACTTTATTCATATTCTCTTTCTGCCAGTTACTACACATCTCTGAGACTCATTTCTTCTCTTTCAAATGGAGTTAACAGTGCCATCCTATTTACTAGTTTTTAAAGTTTACATAAAATAATAAATATAAAGCACTTAATGTAGTATTGGTTCACATTAGGTGCTACGTGAATGGGCTTTATCAGTAATATGTATATCATTACTTAAAGAATGAGGAATCCTTCCTGTTGAGGAAAACTATTAGCTCACGCTTAGTAAACTCAATTTGTTGTTTTCTTATTTTGGGTCACATGTTTATTTAAAGTTGTATTTGAGTGAAAATAGAATTTAAATGACTATTAGCTACTGAATTGTGGTCTACCAAGGAGCCATATTTTATGGAGAAGCTTCCATAGATCAATCACTGTGGTCATATATTTAAATTTAATATTGTTAAGATGTCCACACTATCCAAAGTGATCTACAGTTTCAGTGCAATCCCTATAAGTATCCCAGTTGCATTTTTTGCAAACACAGAAAAAAATCCTGAAATTTCTGTGGGATCACAAAAGACTCTGAACAGCCAGAGGAATCGTGAGAAGTAAGGCAAAAGAGGGAGGCATCCCATTACCTGATTTCAAACTATATTATAAAACTATAGTAAGTAGAACAGTATGGTACTGGCATAGAAACAGATGAATAGACCAATGGAACAAAAGAGCCCAGAAATAAACTCATACTTAAAAAGTCAACTAATCTTTGACAAAAGTATCAAGAACACCCAATGGGGAAAGGAAGTCTCTTCAATAAAAGGTGTTGGGAAAACTGGATATCTGCATGCAAAAGAATGAATTGGACCTCGTCTTACACCCTATGCAAAGATCAACTCAAATGGATTAAAGACTTGAATTTAGGACCTGAAACTGTAAAACTCTTAGAAGAAAACATAGGGAGGAAGCTTTTTGACGTTGGCTTGACAATGACTTTTTGTATGTGGCACAGAATCACATGCAACACAAGCAAAAATAAACAAGTGGGACTATATCACTCTAAAAAATTTTGTACATCAAAGGAAACTGAGAATAGAACTGTGGTTACCCGAGGCTGGCTGGCAGGAGGGAGAGATGCAGAGATGCTGGTCAGAGGCTACCAACATTCAGTTACAAGAGGAATAAGTTCTGGAGATGTATGTATATAGTATGGTGACTATAGTTAATAAAAATATATACTTGAAATTTGCAAGTAGATCTTATGTGTTTTCACCACACACACGAAAAGAGGCATATATAGAAAAAGAGACGGTTTAATTCAGACATAATCTTTGTCTGAATTTCTTACTGTTAATGGAGACAAAGTGAAATAATAAAGTAACTTACAATAAAGAAAAAGTAAGTTGTGGATGTTAAGTACACTTATTCACTATATATTTAAATACTTGTCAACTAGTGTTTAATGCTAGTTGCATACCATCAAGTAGAACTTAGTATTCTTTATGGTTCTTTCTTAGGTAAAAGTTACATAAAATGACATGAATAAACAAGTGTCCCATTCAGTAAGTTCTCTCTCTCTCTTGCTCTCTCTTTTTTTTTTTTTTAAGAGTTTTAAGTAATCTCTACACCCAAATGGGGCTTGAACCCACAACCCCGAGATCAAGAGTCTCGAATGCTCCGCCGATTGAGCCAGCCAGGTGCCCCCAACTCAATAAGTTCCTACAAATGAATTTTAGGCCTTTAGTTTGTATGTTACATATATTTTTTTAAATCAGTATGAAAATAATAGAGAACAGTATTTTGACAACTGACCAAAATTATATTATCCACAAAAAATCTCATATGACTTAAAGGTATAGATAGAGATTTTATTTTTATAATATGTGGAAAACATTGTGAGAGAATATCACAGACATTAGTATTTTGCCCAATAAATGGTGGTTTATTTGTGAATTGTAAATCCCTCCGAAAGCTTAATTTACCATGGAGGATAATTTCTGTTACTCTGGTAATCCTGGGGCTGTCAGACTATTGCCAAATAGCTCATGAATGAACTGAACCTGGCATTTAGTGCGAGTTCAGAGAGAGAGCATCTTTTAAAACCCACCTCATACAATGCCTTGAAGTTTTGAGTAATTTCCTCAGCTTATTTAATAAAAATACAGCAACTATCTTAGTGAATGCCTCATTCACAGAAGACTTTATATCAAAGTAGCACATTGATTTAGTGGCCATGTAAAAAAAAAATCCAAGTGAGAGCAATTCTGTAAATTGAGAAGGTAAATCCTGTGGGTAGGTTAGATGGTCAAGAGAATTTCATTTGAATATCTGAAAGCCTTTATGAGCACATCTTAGTTGGGACTGTTGTCCTTTTATATTAATTTACCATGGTGTTTTGTAAATACAGGCTATGCTATTAATTTTGGGACAGAACAAATGTCATATGGGTAATATTTTACAAGTATAAAAGTAATGCATTTTAATTTCTTTAAATTTTTTTATTGGGGGGAAGGGAAGAGGGAGAGAGAGAATGTTAAGCACGCAGGGCTCAGTCTCACGACCCATGAGATCACAACATGAGGTGAAATCAAAAGTCAAACGCTTAACTGACTGAGCCACCCAGACTCCCCAGTGCATTTTAATTTCTACCTGCAGACTTGCTCCATTCCACTATTCTCCTTCTGTTTGGGCATTAAGATTTATAGTTCTAGGGAAAGAGATATTAGATATTACCCAGAATGGAGAGTCAGTTTTGGCTTTCAAGTTGACTTCCTTGACCTTTTAGCATGACAGAGTCATGAATGTCATGGGATGCATAGACATAAAAGAATTTTCCGTGTCTTTAATCCCCTGTGACATATCAATAACCAGGACAGGCAGGTTAGACTGTAGGGTTTCATGTCTGAGTCTGGATCAGATGACAAACGGGAGCTCACATTTTCTGCCTTGGTGGGTGTAGGAAAGAGGCGAGGCAAAAGTAGGGGGAGCAGGCCGCCAGACATGTGGTCCTGTGTCCCCTCTTCCAACCAGAAGTTCTGAAGGAAGGAGACATATTAGATAAATGTAGGACATTTAGCAATAAGAGAAGCGCTAGCTTTTCATGTTACCAAGTAAGAACAGCATCATCAAAGTAAATTGTGAGGCTCTTTTCAGTGCAGGCTTGTTTATAGCTCTCTCATGTCACCGTGAGATCCCCATAGCAGGGCATAAGTCAGAAGCTGCCATGACAGGGCACAGGAGCCTGTTGAGACTTTTGCTAGACAGTTTGCCAAAAGTGTTGCCAAGACCAGGCAAAGGGGCCAGGTGATTGAGGAGCCAACAAAGATTGCTTTGGTCTGGATTCATCCAAACCTCAAGAGGATTGAGAACACCTGTTGATTTACCTGAGTCTGTAGGGAAGGGAATTGACCCTTCCTAACCGGAGACTGAGAAGAGACTGTGAAGTTTCCCCAGTCTCCAGCTTCTGTAGCAAAACCTGACAGAATGCCGAAGGAGAGCACCAGCAACCCTCCAGCTCTTCATCTGGTGAATAGCCCAGAGCAGGAACCATCAGAGCATTTGGAGAGTCCGTATCCCTGTCCTTGCACCCAGGTCACATACCAATCGGGCACCATCTTGGGAAGGAACAGGGGAAGACCAGACCCCGATATACTGAGTATTGATTATAAGCATACAGGTAAAGACTGCATTCGAGTATTTAAATTATTTAATCTGGCTAGAGTCACCTCATTATAGTGAAATTTAATTTTCCACCAACTGATGGCTTCAGCTCAGGAAAACAAAAATAGTTATGGAGAAATAGGAGATATACATGTTTTTAGGCTGGCATATGTGAGTACATCTGAGACCTCACTCTAGTATTTTTCTTTGTCATTTCGGTAGTTAAATTATTCAAAGTATATTTATTGTAATGTGATAAAAACTGTAGCCAGTAGGTTACATGGATATACCAAAAGTCTGTAAGAAACAAGGAAAATCCTTTTGAATTCTTTTTTTTTAAGGATTTATTTATTTTAGAGAGAGAGAGCATGAGCGGGGGGAGGGACGGTGGGGAGGGAGAGAGAGAGAAGCAGACTCCCCACTGGGCACGGAGCCCAGTGCAGGGCTTGATGTCAGGACCCTGAGGTCATGACCTGAGCTGAAATCAGGAGTCGGGCGCTTAACTGACTGAGCCCCCCGGCGCCCCTCCTTTTGAATTCTTTGCTTCACTTCTCCCCACTTCTCTGTAAGTCTTCAGAAAGACTCTGATGGGGAAGAAAGTAGTAAAAACTTGCTAGTTGCTGCCTCGGAGCTACAGAACCCTGAACGCTCCTGGATCCCCTAGAACTCAGGTAATTCCCCAAAAGTACCAGCAAAGAAAATTACTTGAGGTTCTGCAGTTCTTTTTCTTCCGTTAAGAAAATGAAGACAGGTTTTGGTTTCTTTAAAATTCTGTATTCCCTTTTTTTCTGTCATATTCACAAAGCCTGGTTTAACACTATTAGATAAATATTTATTGAACTCCTGCTGTACAGACATTGTTTGAAGTAGGATCTCGGAGTAATGCCCAGCCCTAGCCCACAAGCAACCAACCGTCTAGGAGGCAAGAAAAAACTTAAGCTCCTTTATAAGCCTCTGCACATGTTCTAAAAAGAAAAATAGGTCTTGGAAACAAATTGTATCTCCTTCCCTCTGCCAGTCACCTCCTCATCTACAGTTACCTGCTGAGGAGAGAAAACACGCTGTACCAAATCTCTGGCATCTTCATTTGTATGTTGACTCTGTGTGTACTCACAGTTAAGGCTTTGTTTTAGCTGGCATATGAGCTTTCCCTTTCTGATGTGCATGACACACATACACAGGTCCCCCCCCCCGCCACACACACACGCATACACACACACACACACACACACACACTCTTTGGTACACTCTTATTTTGTTAAACTTCCTTATTCTGGTACGTTCTTGCCACTTCAACTCAACAGGACTTTGAGGTTAAGAATGCAGACGCTGCAGCCAGTTGGCTTGGTTCGCATGAGATCCCCCCACTTTCTAGCTGTGGGAACCAAACACTGGCTCGTGGGACTCAGACACAGTTGAAGGAATTAATAAATTTAGTTAGTGAATTAATGAATTCATAGGCATCCCTGTATTAATGCTAAAGCCCTTGCAATCATGTCTAGACACATCATAATCAATACATTTCCTTATTTCCATCTATCCATCTTTCCCTCCTTTTCATGATTGTTAATTGATTTCCATGTTGTTTAATTAGTCAGCATGTGTTTAAGAACCATGATCACCTATGAAATTCATGATGCTCCTGTCCTCTGAAAGGAAACATCACGTACGGTTTTGATACTGGATGGAGGAGAAGTGGAAAAAAGAAAGTCCCATAATATATATCTTTCTTTAAACAAATTTTGAAACTTTCCTGAGATTTTTTTGAATGAAGTTATAGTATAGTTTCTTCCCAAGCATTAATTTTCTTATTTTATAGTAGTGTTTTTAAGTGTAAAGAATGTGTTTCCACTGTTATGCTACACTTAAGGCCCTAGCCCTGTTCGAGAGGAATCGTGGTATCCAATGTAGTGAATGGCCCATATCCCCATGGTTAGAGCAGGTGCCCCTCTGTAGCCTCTGCCCTCCAGCACGTCCTGTGGAATCCGCTGATCTCTCTGTGGAGACATAGCATGGAGATTCACAGTCCCTTTCAGATAGAGAAGCTGTCTGATTTTATTTTTTTATTTAAAAAAATTTTTTAAAAGATTTTATTTATTTATTTGACAGAGAGAGCAAGAGAGCACAAGCAGGGGGAGCGGCAGAGGGAGAGGGAGAAGCAGGCTCCCCACTGAGCAGGGAACCTGATGTGGGGCTCGATCCCAGGATCCCAGGCTCGATCCCATGACCTGAGCCAAAGGCAGGTGCTTAACTGACTGAGCCACGCAGGCGCCCCAGAAGCTGTCTGATTCTAATAACCACACACAATTTTCATGTTTTAAGTCCAGCTTGATTCTGAATATCTGTCATAGCTACAGGTCAGATCTCCCCTCTGCCCTGACCAATGGGATGGGGTTGGCTGTCCGCTGTCTCCTTCTCACTCTCTGTGCTCTTGGCTTCTGCAGTGCTGGACCCCTGGGAGAAGGCCTTAGGGGCAGAGTAGTTGTATTAATACTGGCCAGCTCCGGGCCTCTGGTATGGCAGGCATCCCAAAGGCTAGTTCTGCATGAACCCCTGGCCCCTGTAGTTTTCATGGGTGACACACTCATGAGCTCCTGGGATTCTCTCCTCTCACTAAGCTGCGTCTGTGCACAAAAGACCCCTGGGCACATCTTATTTCTATAGTCTCCTTGCCTCTGCACTCAGCCTGTGGGGCAAGATGCCACCAAAAGGCTCAGGCTCAGTTAACTTTTGTTTTCTTCAGGAAGCTGATGGGAACTTCACACTTACTTTTCTCACCAAAGAAAGGATGAACAGACTTAATCTATTCTTGCCCTCTCTCCTTACCCTGCCCATGATGGGTGCTCCACGCTGTATATGTTTTCAGATTTTTCCAGACACAAGGCATATGCCAGCCCCCAGGTGCATGTGTGGCCCCCAGGCCCAGGGACACCTGCCAGGCCCTCAGAGCATCTGTACGCGAGTACCAGGGTGGACTGCTGGGCTCATGCAGCTTAGTGGCCAGCAGTGGGCAAGGCGAAGGGTGGAGACCCCATCAGTGGTATGAGGAGTAGGAGGGGAGACTTCCTCTCTGCTCTCCCAAAGTTAGGACACCCCATCCCTTAGCTAGTCTTGGAGGAGGCTGATGGCAGCTCTTTTCAGCTACTCTCCTTAGAAAAGCTGCTCTGGGCTTTTGCTGAAATGCCCAGAGAGTATTAACAAATTGCTGGCACAAGCCCCGTTACCTGAATGGCATACTTGATTTGGTTTTAATTAACATTTCATGTTAATTTTAATTCATTGGTACAGAAACTTCACATTTTTTCTATGGTTTTGAATTAATTTAAATTTCATTTTCATTTTCATTTTCATTTCATTCATGGCAATGTTCATGCCATTTCTACATCTGGCTGTATATCACTCCTTAGTGATATCTGTCCTCTCTTAATGAACTTCATTTTGTAGGGATTTGGGTTTTTATATATAACTCACAGGCATAATTCCTTTAGCAAGTAGGATCCGGCATCCACAAAATTCTCATTAATGACAATCCTACAAAATGAGAGAAGAGCTTAAAAATAAGTTCTCAAATAATGTTTACTTTTTATAATATAAATCTGCCCTGGTCAATTATAGCTTAGCTCCAGTTGATCATAATAGTAGAAGCACCAACTTACTCATCTTGTTAGAAATCTTAAGTATAAATCTACATTGTAATCTCACACCCAGATTATAGTAATGTTGCTGCTATACTTCCGTTTGGTATTTTACTTTATTTTGATCAAGTGGAGAACGTTCTCTTTATATTTGGGCTGCATTGCAGAGTCCTTTTTAGAATGAGACCTCGGGATTTCTAGCAAGATCCTTGACATTTGTCCATTAAAACTACAGCTTGGATATGATTCAAAGTAGCTTAGCCTCAACCAGCAGTAGCTCATCATCTGCTGTGTAGCTTCCTCTTTTCACCTGGCTGAGTGCCATTTCCTTTGCTTTTCCACATGTACTATGCAGTTCTCCATCCCACGAACCTACGGTACTGTCACCGTAAGATAAATTTTAGACAGTTCTGCCTTCCTGTCATAGAACTGTTTAAATTAGCCATCCATTATGTGGACTTGAACTACCATCATCTACCACGTCCTTTAATTAAATGCGTGTCCACTGGGAACTCAGTGTTCTGCAAGATGTCTTCCTTCTTATATATGAGGTTTCTGGTTGCTCTCTGCAGGTACACAATAATGCATTCTGTTTCAAAGTATAGACGCATTTTATACACATTTTAAAATTGTCATTGGCGTGATTTTAAGTGTTTTAGGTAGCACCTAACTGAACTTTGAAATAGTTGACTTTCATCTGTGTTAAAATGACATAAGCCGGAATCATAGATATACAAAATAAATAAAATACATAGATGATGAAAAATATTTGGGTACATAGCAAGCATAAATAAAAAAAATCCAAAAATTATAACAGTAGCATAATTCTATTAGCAATTTTATGGTAGCTGTAATAGATTATACTTCTCAAATAATTATTCAAATTATTTTGAGATTTACCTGGAGCAATGAATAAGTGTGCCCATCAGTGACTTGTGGGAAAGCATGCAAATTAGAACTTCATTTTAAAGCCTTGTTAACATTTTGACTTAAATGTTTGTTCTAAAACAGATGTGGACTATTCTAAAAAGTGGATGCTGACATAAAATGAGGTATATGCATCACCAAAAATATCAGTTGCTAGGGAAGTATTTGGATATACATGTCAGTTCATACAAGACCCAGTTAACAGCAGAAATAGTTGAATATACTTCTGTAACAAGTGGTGGGGGATGAGAATTATTCAGACTATTAAAATGATAAAGAGGATACTTCAGATTGTGAAGACATTCCAGGGTTAGGGTGGCTAAGGCAGAGCTATGCTATTTCATTTTATTCTAGAAGAATGTAGTACAAATGAGATTCTAAAAAAAGCCCAATTATAAGGCTTTATCAAGATGTACATCTGAGTGTGTGTGTACCTTTTTTTTTTTTTTTTTTTGTAGTGGGGAGATGGCAGTTCAGGTTGCTTTAGCCCTATAAAGCAGGAAAAACTCCACTCAGAATTAAGTAATCCTAGGAATTCATTGTTTGACATATCTGAAAAGTCTACTGGTGTGCGTTTCAAGCATGGTTTGATCAGGGCTCCATAACGTGTCTATGTGATTGCCTTCACTTTTCCTCTTCTAAGAGGGAGCTTGATTCCAGGCACCTTCCATTATCATAAAACAAAGGCTACCACAGTTCTGAATGTCACATTTCCAAATCTGTCTACTGGAGAAAGGAACCTTCTTTTTCTTGATCACCAAACAAAAGTACCCTGCTTTGCTTTTATTTTTCGATCTTAAGTTTTGCCCACATGTGAGTTGTTCACTGAGGTCAGTGAAATGACCTGCTTGGGTTAGCTTAGACCTGGGTTACTGACCAGTTAATTACCCCAGTTTTGTCACAGTGTGGTGATCAAGTCAATTCAACACAAAAGCCATGGCCACTGAAAAATGGACTAGGAAAGGAATAAATGCTGGAGAGAACCCTACAGTGTCTGCTCTTGGGGAGAACGTGAAATAGGACACTGGAAAGATAAATAGGGGTCATGTCAGCCTCAGGATAGGTTCCAGGATTGCAGTTATGGAAGGAAAGAAGGGATTTGGTCTGTTTCCAAATTGACCTCTAAACTAAAGAATATGTTTTTCACAGAATTAAGAAATGTTCTGATAGAACCTAAGAATAGAAATTGGGTTGGAATTGCAAGGATTGCAAATACAGAGTAATGATAATGACATGCAGTTCTAATTAATGTAATTAATTTGATTCCTGCCCCTCAGGTGCCTTCTCATCTTTATTCAGATGCTGGTGATCTCAGGGAGGACATCTTGCTCCACTCCATTTAAGAGAGCAGCGTCTCACTCAGCAATTCCAATTCACTTTCTCTGCTTGGCTTCTCCTATACAGCTGGACATCTCTCATGTACTAGTTTATTTCAGTGTTTAGTGTTCCTTTCTCTCTTGTAGAAGATATGCTCCACAGAGGATAGGGATATTGGACTGTTTTAAACATTTGATTGTAATAGTGCTTCCATTTAGTAGGGGTCTAATAAATATATCAAGTATAGATACATGACCACGTAGTGTTTTATTATGTTGCAGTAGCACTTCAAGTTTATGAGGATGACCATTTTGCTGAAGAGTTTTAAAGAAGATAATGGAAAGGAAAGCACCCACATATCTTTCTGAGGATGCCATGTCTGATGCTGTTCCTCATCTAAGACACTACCAACTTCTTCTGTTCATCCAAGGACAGTATGTTAGTTGACTCTGGCAGCTATAACAAAATACCACAGACTGGGGGGCTTAAACCAGAGAAATTTATTTTGTCCAAGTTCTGGAGGCTGGAAGTCCAAGATCAAGGTTCTGGTCAACTCAGTTCCTGGTGAGGACTCTCTTCCTGACTTGCCCATGGCCACCTTCTTGCTGTGTCCTCACATAGCCTTTCCTCCATGCATGGGAGCAGAGAGAGAGAGAGAGAGAGAGAGAGAAGGGGGAGAGAGAGAGAGTGCAAGTGAGCACATGTGAGCTGGCTGTCTGGTATGTCTTCCATTAAGGACACTGATCCTATCAGGCCAGGGCTCCATTCTTTGGACCTCATTTAATCTTAATTATTTCTTTCTTTCCTCCGAATACAGCACCCTGGATTAGGGATCAACATACAAATTTGGGATGGAGAGTTGGGAGGCACAAACAGTCCATAACCAGACAGCTTACCTGTAGATCCAGTGTCTAGAAAGAAACTGGGCTATCAAGCCTTAAATTATATGTGATTTTACTAACCAAACCCTCTCATTATTCAAATGGGAGAATTCACGAATACTTATTCCCCTTTATCTTTAAATGCCAAAATGAAAATAGATCAGAAGCTTAATTGACTTTTTAGCACTTAAGCAATGCATAATATAAAACTAGGACTCACTTGGACCCTGTCCCACAAATTGAAATTGGGTGGATCTAGTGTTTAAAAACACAAAATGGAAGCATTTGCCACCTTACATTCTTGATTTAGCAAAGAGAACTTCTGATAGCCTATTACATTTATTTGTGTTAATATATCATCTTATTTCATGACAGTCTTTTTTAAAAAAACAAAAATCTAGTGTAGGATCAGTCAGTTCTGCTACATATGTGCAATCAGGATGGCAATGAAATAGCCAAATCCTATCAGCAGTTATACCGACCCATTAAACCTAGCATTGGAGATAGCGTTGTAAGTTCTCCAAGTAGTATTTAACTACCTTCTCTGTAGTTAACACTATCTACTCAGTTGTCAGTTAAGCAGCCTTGTTGTGCGGTGGAGTGAGCATGGCATGTGGAGGTGGAAGGCCAAGGTCAGATTTTAGCTCAGCTGTCAACTGTGTGCGGAAGTTCATACATGTGGTTCAGTTTCCTCCATTTCTCAGACCCCAAGGGTGCCCGGTTCCTAGGAAATCCAGCAAGTATTTGTTGGCTGACTGTAAAATCCTCATATATTTCTAGTAATGTTTTTTAAATGCAAACTCTCCACTTTTAAGATGATTTCTTATGGCTTTTAATGTATAATGAGTACATCTAACTCAACATAAACTGTGGTAAAGCTCAGATGATCCATACAAAATAGAATGCTATTTGGATACAGATCTAAGAGCCATTTTTACCACTGCATGTCACAAAGTATGTCTTTCTTTAAAAATAGGTCCTGAAGTACGGACTCCAGGTGTTGGCTAATTTTACCCTAGGATTTTAGGCTCACATTTAAAGTGGAATGACAATACTTAATTAGCTGATTTAAGAGGTTTATTGCTTTTCATATTAATCAATAGCATACCTGTATACACACATACACCCACATGCACACACCAGTAATTTGGTTGCTTTCCAAATTACAATCATGCCTTATAACAAGCATTAGAAACAAAGTTGTTTTTCACATTAATGATTTTTCTGACACAACACAATTGATGTAATTGCAAATTATATTTTAGAGTAAATGAAAAAATGCTCATTTTTAATTTAGAAATCAACATTTGTTAAAAGTAGCAATCCACATTTAAAAATTTAATGCCATGCACATTTAATTTTCAAAACATTGCTTCAGGCAGTGGCTTGACATTTCTTACAATTTATCAGATTGCTTTTCAGAATTAAGCTAAAAATTAATTTACTATAGTAAATCCTTGAAAAAATTATGAATATCATCCCAAACTCCACAACCATCCTTAATGAGGTCCTTTCTTATTTTTCATCATCAGTGTCATACTTATTCTTAATTGCTTTTTAAGCTTATGTCATAATCTTAGCAATTTAACTAAATTAACATGATAGCTCAGATGGCAGCCTTAGCAGATGCTCAGGAAATGTACATAATACCATTTAAAACTAGTGTGCTGGATACTAGATATGGATTTTCTGTATAAAACATAGTATATTATATGCAAATATTTCACATAGTAAAAAATATGAAGTTCCACTTGGGTACATATGGTGTTACATTCAGTTCTTATATTTAGGATGCTAAGTTTCTCTGGGCACATGATTTTCTCAATACTTAAAAAGTAGGGTGCTGTCAGGTTCCATGTTTTTGCTTCAGAGACTGATACTTTCTTTGATTCATTTCCTGCATCATTAATGCCAGTGTTTATGGCTGATACTGTTTAAGTTCTACTCTTCCATTGAGAACTAGTGCAAGTTCTTCCCCCGCTGATGACAGTGATTTCCCTCATACCCTGCACTCTTCAACCATTATTGATTGCACCATGCATACATTTGACAAAAGATGCCATTAATTGTTTACAGTTGTTTTAGTTGTCCCCAACTAAATTGTGAGCCTTCTTCAATGAGATGTGATCCGTTCCTGTATGTTGGTATAGAAGAGAGTCTCCTTTACCCTTGTGTACACCTGGTGATAAGTCAATATTTGGTGATGACGACAAAATGTCACTTGAAGTTGGAGACCTGAGTCTACCCTGCCTCAGTTACTTGTGCCTCCTTTCTTTGGAATAAGATATGCATTTCTATCATGCTTGCTCTATGTCATTTGTTAGATTTATGCTGTAGCGGTATCCAAAGGAGTTGAGTCAATTCAGAGTTAGGTAATGAAATTAGGAGCATGTTCCTTGATTTTTTGAAATAACCTTCTCAGTATAAAGTCTAAGAAAAGATGACTAAGTTTTTTTTTTTTATGTTATGTTAGTCACCATACAGTACATCATTAGTTTTTGATGTAGTGTTCCATGATTCATTGTTTGCGTATAACACCCAGTGCTCCATGCAGTACGTGCCCTCTTTAATACCCATCACTAGGCTAACCCATCCCCCCACCCCCTCCCCTCTAAAACCCTCAGTTAGTTTCTCGGAGTCCATAGTCTGTCATGGTTTGTCTCCCCCTCTGATTTTCCCCCATTCATTTTTCCCTCCCTTCTCCTAATGTCCTCCATGCTATTCCTTATGTTCCACAAATAAATGAAACCATATGATAATTGACTATCTCTGTTTGACTTATTTCACTTAGCATAATCCCCTCCAGTTCCATCCATGTCGATGTAAATGGTGTGTATTCATCCTTTCTGATGGCTGAGTCATATTCCGTTGTATATATGGACCACATCTTCTTTATCCATTTGCACAATAGCCAAACTGTGGAAAGTGCCGAGATGCCCTTAAAAAGATGGCTAAGTTTGAATCCTGCCAGTTTACTGTGACACACATATACTTCTAGAATTCAGACTGTCCTGAAAATTCATCTTTTATGTTTGATTGTGTTACATATGGGTTTCCATCACTTTGAAAGTGAGGTGATTCCGTGGGATGTTAGAATAAGGAGATAGCCCATTTAGAATTCAGTTGTGGTAAAAGGCTTAAAATAAGGTTGCCATAGTTAAAAACCTGATCATGGAAACATCAGATTTCCCGTCTTATCACCGAAAGTTTGTGCTTTCACAGTTTGCATAAACATTTAGAAATTAGCTCAGGTCTCAACCTGTATCATTCCCAGGGAGTTAAATTCTGGGAATCCTCCTTCCGTGAATACCACTGACTGAAGTGTTCCCAAGCAGTCTCTGTGGTGATAATGCCAACAACCTTCCCTTCTTATTGGACTTGGGCCATTAGTGGCTCAAGTTAATTCCCTTTGAATCTTTTTGGATGTTTCATTGGTGATAGTCGTCAGTGCTCTCCTTCCCGCTTTCAACGTCTTTTGTAATAATACATATGATGCAATTTGTAACCACTGAGCTTCTGGTCACATACGTGTGACGAAAATACGCTTTGTATTTCAGTACGAATCAGTTCTGCTGAAGTGTTTGTAAACCGTGGTCCAATGGATCCATGTTCTGAAGGGTTGGAATAAATAACTGAGGAAGGGTGAAATCATTTAGAGAAATCTCAGGATCAGAGTTGGCATCTGTAGGTGATCATTCAAGGACCAACGGGTCTGATGAGTGCAAGTTCTCAGTACCTTCCCTGTGATCTGGAGACGCACTGGGCTCTGAAAACCAAAGGTTCTTTCATGGGCTCATGGAAAAGTCATCAGGGACAACATCTCATGTGGACTGATGCACAGTTAAATATAGCCATTGTTTGTCCCACTTAATGTGAATGCTCACATTTTGGCTCAGAAATATCAACAGGTTTGGTTATGAGTACTGCTCCAGACCTTGCTGGGAGTGGTAGATAAAAATGGTAGATGCATGTTTCTAAAGGCAAAAGCAAATAACATGGAAACACATCCAATTCTAAGGATACAGATAACCAGCAAGGGAGCCTGTAAAAGATGGAGGTTAATAATTGGTTCTCCTAAGAAAACGATGGGGTCATGATCAGGTGTACAAAATGTCACTGTGGTTAGGGAAATGCAGAGATGTTGGTTCCTGTTGCTAACTGCAGGAAATGGCTGTGATTTAGATTTTCCTTAGTGTTAATGCCTTTAATAGAGGGATGAAAGAAACCAGCGCAGGGTGGTGGACAGACCAGTGAGGAGGGGAAAATATTAAGGAAGAAAGTGCCTAATTATAACAGAAATCAACTTCTTGTAGCTCTGGAAAGCGCCACACAACGGTTGGCAGGAAACTGTTTGAAGGCCCAGAGCTGCAGAAAAGTCCTGAGAGGATCCCGATTCTAAATTAAAGAATTCCCAGTGAAAGCTAGGGTTAGTTTAAGCAGTGACTGATCTTAGTACTTATTGCTCAGCATTATTATTGCCTGTTTATAACTCTGTGCCCTGCTGGACCGTAAACTCTGAGCATAGCAGTTTCCATCTCTGTTGTTGAGGGAGGGGTTCTCAGCTCCTGGCCCATGGCCTGCCAGGTGGTGGGTGTTCAGGAAATGCTTGGAAATAAGTGAATGAAATATGTTAAGTTATGTTCCAGTAACTGTAAGTCTGCACATTATGTTTTAAATCTATGATATTTAATGTGGTGCAGTAGAGAGGAGAAGGGAGAAAAGTGGCCACGTGTTTCTAGAATCCCTTTGGACAGAGAGGTGGGATTTATTTTCAGACTGCAGCGCTTATGCTGTCCCATCCGAATTCTAATATGGCATGGTACCCCATCTGATGCGAATTTCCGCTGTAAGGAGCCACTGTTACTAATGGAATATTTCCTATTTTTCTTTTGTACTAAAGTGAAACATAAGGGTTAGAACCACTGTAGAAAGCAGCATATAACCTCAGACACAGCCATGAATAATACAAGTTAATTTATAGGCTTAGCAGTTCTAATAATAAAGGCTGTGTTAATATGTATTTGATAGGAAAAACATGGCATGGATTTCTCTTTGGTTAAGTAAGCCCATGGGAATATGCAGACTGAATACTAGAATGCCTTTGTTCCTGGGTCTTGATGCATGCCAATTGCAGACTGAGTCCCAAGGGGATACATAAAATGTTCTACATTTGGCTTTGCACAGGCAAATCTATAATGATCACATGGTTGACAATTCTAAAGTTGTATTAGAGATTAAGTCTGCGCTTTCCTGGATTTCCAATCAATTCTCCATGTAGATTATAACTCTGAACCGTATGCTGTATATCCTCATTCGTCTGGACTTGGTAACCTCAGTACCGTCTTTGTTGAAGTAATACTGGGCAACATTGATGGCAGTCAATTTTTTTGGAGCACTTCTTTATTTTCTGGCACTACAAGATGCTCCAGCCTCATCTTCTACTGTCCCTCCTGCAGTCCTTAGAATCAGCCATGTCCCCAGAGAACTCCCCCTACCCTGTTCCTTTCATTGGGGAATGGTGTGTGCTCAGTGCTCCTGGGGTACCCTTGTTTTAGGCCCTTTCTGCTGACTGGACAAGGAAGTATTTGTGTGTATACTGAGTATATATACCTATCTATAAGTGGTTCCATATGTGACAGTCTGTATCTGTATGAAACTATACATTAGCTCCCTTTTTGTCTACAACTCTACTCCCTAAACACACGGATAATTCTACTTTCCTTGCTTATGTGTAACTTCCCACTCCAAATATGAGAAATCCTCCAAACCATCTGCCATCCATTTACTTAATTGTTCAATTACAGTTTACATTTACAGCAGGAGCAGAACTGTTAGCCTGTAGCCCTGTGGAAAACAACAGCTAGATTACAGTGCTTCCGGACAATTGATTTTCCCGTTAGTCCTGCAGTCTCCACGCACTTCCAAAGTTACTTAGGTCACCATGTCTTTACCCTGCTGCCTTCAGTGGGACTATTCCACATCTGTAATACCGGTAGATTGCTTTGTCACATTCTGCATTCCGCTCTTAAGATTCCCCGATCTCCTCAATGAGTTTTAAACTTTGCACATGCTAAGCATCCCTCTTGTGCTGTAAAGTTCTGTGGGTTTTTAGAAATGAATATTATCCCATCTCTGCCATCACAGTTTCCTAGAGAAAGTGCTTTAAAATATCCCCTCTGTTGCACTGTGTAGCCCTGTTTTCTTTCCTCAGCATCCTTGGCAACCACTGATTTCTTTACCATCCTTATAGTTTTCCTTTTACGAATATCATATACAGATCTTCCTCAACTTATGATGGGGTCACATCCTGATAAACCCATCATAAGTTCAAAATATCCTCAGTTGAAAATACATTTAATACGCCTAACCTACTGAACACCACAGCTTAGCCTATTCTACCTTAAACGTGCTCGGAATACTTCCGTTACCCTACAGTTGGGCAAGAGCATTGAACTCAAAGCCTGTATTATAACAAAATTTTGACTATCCATGCAATTTACTGAATATTCTACTGAAAGTGAAAAGGAGAATGTTTGGTTGGGTGCAGATGGTTGTCAGTATATCAGTTGTTGGCCCTCATGATCACGTGAGTGGCTCATCGCCACTGCCCAGCGTCGTGTTAGCTTGGGAAACGATCAAAATTCCAAATTCAAAGTTTGGTTTCTCCTGAATCCGTATTGCTTTTGCACCATAGTAAAGTGCAAAAATTGTAAGTCAAACCATCGTAAGTTGGGACCGTCAGTGTTTAGAATCAAAGTATGAAACCTTTTCAGACTGGCTTTTTTCCTGTAACAATAGGCATTTAAGATTCATCCATCTCTTTTCATGGCATTGTAGATCATTTCTTTCTATTGCTGAATAATAGTTCATTCTGTGGATACTCCAGTTTGTTTATTCATTCACCTACTGAAGGAAACTTCGGTTGCTTCCAGTTTTGGTAACAATGAATGAGGCTGCTATAAACATTCACATGCAGCTTTACTGAGATACAGTTGACATATAACATCGTATGAATTTAATGAATACAATGTGATGATTGGACATGTTTTCAGATCCTTTGTGTAGGTGACTAGGAGTGTAATTGCTGGGTAGTATAGGAAGACTGTGTGTAGCTGCCAAATTATCTTCCAAAGTGGCTGAATTTTTTACATTCCCATGAGCAATGAACGAGAGTTAGGTTGTTCTAGATCTCTAAAAGCAATTGCTTTTATTAATTTTTAAGCCATTCTAATAGAAGTATAGTCACATCTCATTTTTGTTTTAATTTGTAATGTATTTTTTAAAAGGAGCTATGGCTTTTACTTAAAATAGCATCTATCCCTGAATCAGAGTCTTGGTCAGTCTTACCCCGGAAAGTATGAAGACTTTGAAAAAGTGGAGAGCTCATGAGAATCTTCAGCATAAAAATTAGCGGTAAAAATTTGGTAAGATTTTTTTTTTTATGGGCTGGATTGGAGCAGAAAAAAAATGTGTAAGAAAAATATAGCAGGATCAAATATGAGGAAGGGTGGACACTGGCCATAAAATGTTGAATTCTAAGAGGACTGGTATAAAATTGTATGAGCCCTGAGATCCTGTAACAGGAACAGGATGGGAATGGGAAATAAACTCATCTCGTATTGGAAGGACACTGGACAATGACAGCCAGTGACAAGCTGTGGGAGTCACATGCAACAGAAAAGGGTTATTTCCATAATGTTTCACTCGCCTTCATGTGGGTGGCTCTTTCTCTCACCCTTCAGCCACTGAGTCACCAAGAAGTCCTGCTGAGCCCACCTCTGAAATATCATTTAGCACCCAGTCGGTAACTGGATGATGGCAACAGCCTGTTTACTCAGTCTTGTACTTTTTAGGTCCCCCATTGGAACCAAATAACCTTTCAAAAACACAAAATCATGTTGCTCAGTGGCTCTTCAATCTGTGAATGTTGGGATGTCTTAATTTGACTAAAAGCCTTGTGTGAACTCATAGCCTTCTTTATAAACCTTTTGTATATTAGAATTCCATCTTCCTTCTCTTTATGTTCTAAGTGTCTTGAACTGTGTCAAGGTACCTTGTATTTGGTGCTTCAGAGCAAATCAGGGCCACTACACTATAAGTTTTTGAGAGCAAAGAATGCATTTAATATGTAATTGCCCATGCTAAGACTCAAACAAAGATTGCTAGTTGAATGAATACATATTTGATAAAGTGATATTCATTATAATACAATTAATAATAAAAAGCAAAATCATCCAAATAACCAATCATAGGAAGTTGTTAAATAAGTTAGGATAGAGCCATATAGTGGACTACTGTGTACTGTTAAAATTACGTTTGGGTTGTACCCAACCTGGTAAAGTGTATCACTTTAACAAACAATAAATAAAGCTATTTATATGGTATTCCGGTATCAGACATATATGGATGTAGAGATGAGTTAGGAAAAAAAGTGTTAAAACATCAACACATTCACATCTCATGAGGGTCAGGATTATTTTCCTTTTTGTGCTTTTTCTAAATATTCTATAATCAATCATGGAATTGTTTATTTTTTCAAAATTTGTTATAAAATATATTTTTATTATTTAGAACACTAGGTTCAGCTCAGAATAACTGATTATTGTTTGGTGATTTGATATCATAAGATTACTTTTAACTTTGACAATAGGAGAGTGCTAGTTTAGAATAAAAGTTTTACTTCTAAATATACAATACAGTTAAGGGTATATAAGCAGATGTGAAAACCCAAAAAGCCAGAAAATAATTGCTGCCTATGGAGATAACCCAATTATATACTTGGAATGTGTCAGCCATTCTCATTCCAAATGCTTTTAGATACAATGTCCCCCCAGAAGCCTTGCAAAAATGGAAACTAATTGCTGAATTATCATAGGTACAGCAAGCACTGAATTTAGACATCCCTGTACCTGCTCAAATTAGGTTTTTCACAAGTGAGCAAAAGCCCGGGTTTTGTTATTAAACACAGAGCCAAAAACAGATGTGAGATTTAAAAGAGATCCAAAAGCAACTGTATCATCAATTCAATGCTTTGTACTTAGTAAATGCAGTTATCGCTGTTCCTCACCCTACGTGAGCAAGAGTTTGCTCATTATTACATTTGTTCTGTATTGGCTCAGAAAATAAAACCACTGTGCACACTTACACAAAAGCTCCATGCTTAACTGGTACCTATCAGCTACCAAGACATTTTGCCAGTGTGCTGTTTAACTCAGGGAACAACAACAATGAAAGAATGTGTTCACTTTGGGAGATAAAATAGTAAAAGGTAATTATGGAAGAACACCCTTGAAAGTGTCTAAACCATGTATTATTCCTGTAGGAAATTAGCTTCTTAAGTACCTTCTTTCTTTTTAGCACTGGTAGATACAAAGAACACTCTCATGAAAAACAGTCACAAAACACTGTTCTTTCTCATTAGGTAATTAGTGTATTACTACTACTAGTCAACAACTGTATTTTCTGAGAGTCAGGAAAGTACAAGAAGGGAATTCCAAAATGTGTTTTATGATTTATAAATACTATAGAGTGGATACTGCTTTATCTTTGAGCTATAAACATAATACTCAATTTTAAATAACGATCAGGCTTCCTATTAGCTGAAGGTATTATGACAATGCTATTCTGCTGTTTCTGCCTGATTATCTCAGTGTATTCCATTTTTTATCAATCATTTCATATATCGAAGAAGAGTCATGTGAAAATACTGTTATAAAAGCTTCTTTAGGTGACTGAAGGATATGTCATTTTCTCCACTGTAACCCAGAAACACAGCGCAGTGTCTGGAACACAGTAGGACCATAGCAAATGTCTGATGTGTGGATGAATAAACTGAGGAAATTATGCTGGTCAGTTTTTTCTTATTGTGTTAATTAGATCATCAGGCTCAATGACATCCTTAATGTATACTATGTGATTCTGTGATTACAGTACTTACTGTGTCCTATCTAGATTGAATTTTGAAGTGTATGTCTCTAGGTGTTTTATGTCATTAAGATTTTGAACCACACAGATAGTATCCAATATTAGGAGCCCAGATATCTTTATGTCATACCACACTGATTCATCTTTGCCTTCAGCTCTGCTCAAGAATTCCATATTTGCTACTAGGTGGCTACATAGGGAGAGCCCAAACTGATACTCTGTAATGTGAGTCATTATTTGAAGATTTAAATTCCATTCAACATTTACTCAGCATCTATTATGTATCAGGCATTTCTCACCTACTTTATATCATTAAGTCATCTCAATAGCCGATAAAGTTGATATTATTACTCAGATTTTGGGGAACATATTACTGAGGATAAGAAAAATGAATTCAGTTGACTTACTAAGTAGCTGAGTGTACAGCCACTCCAAGATTCTTTAATATTAAACTCTACCACCCTGGTCTATCCCTCTTGGAAATAATTTAAGATGGAGTTTAGGGTAGTAAAATATGTATGTAGTGTTTTGATATGAGTCTGAATCCCTGCTTTGCTGTTCACTCTATGACTGTGAGTGAATTACATAAACTTTCTCAGCCTCATTTTCTTCATCTGCAAACCATACCTTGACTGGCACAATTTAAGTGTCACATAAGTAGTGTCTGTCACTATCTATACTGTTAGGACATTGTTTCATGATAAAGTATCACTAGCACATAAACAACATCATCAGTGTTGTTTATTATCATGTCATAAACATAAACAACATGATCCTGGGGTCCTGGGATCGAGCCCCGTGTGGGACTCCCTGCTCAGTGGGGAGCCTGCTTCTCCCTCTCCCTCTGTGCTCCCCCTGCTTGTGCTCGCTCACTCTCTCTCTCTCTGTCAAATAAATAAAATCTTAAAAAAAAAAGAAATTAAAGATAGAAACACAGAATGGGAAGCAAAATCAGTGAAGTAGAAGATAAAGTCATGATACCCCTGGAAAATATGGGGAAACATTAAAAAGATAGAACAAGTATGCGACAGATAATGTAGGATCTGAAGGAAAAAGCACAGAAGTCTAAACTGGATATACTGGTTTCCGAAGTGACAGAACATATGTCACATACTACATTGCTAAATATTTTCAAGGTGAAAAGAGGAATTGAGTTTTCAATTGGAGGGACATTATAGAGTCCTAAGGAAAAAAAAAACACAAACCAGTACAAAGAGAATTTTTCAAACATTTAAATTTACAAACATTAGGAGAACATTAGTATATGGTATGAATTGAAAAGTGTGCAGTGTGCATAAATCAACTATTTTGATTGTTTTCCTAAGTAACTGAAAGGTGTGATATACATATTATTAATATATATGTATTATGTATTTCACTAAGTGATGCATACATATATAAGTATTAGTATATATAAATATGTATACATAAATACATATTTACATATATATACATTCCAATATTATTTTACTGATGTTATAAAAATGAAAAATTTACCTAAATGTTTCTCCACAGATTCAGAACCACTCTTATTCTTGAGTGGAAGGCGGTGGTGTTGCTGTGGAAATATAGGAATGATGACAATTAGTGATCCAGGCTGCTTTTACAAAGACACCATTCATTATATAAGCATCTGGGGGAATAAGTGAAATACTTAACGATGAAACAAAACCATAATTTAGCAGTATCTTAAATGTTGATGCTCAATAGTAAGTCCGTCTCATCATAAGAAAAAAAAAGGTGAATATTCAACGTGCTATGGATTGAATGTTTGTGTCCTCCCCGAATGCCTGTGTTGGAACCCTGTTTCCCCAGGGTGATGGTATTTGGAGGTGGGGCATGGGGCCTTTGGGTGGTGGTTGGGATTAGATGGAGTCATGGGACGGAGCCCTCATGAAAGGGATTGTGTCTTTGTAAGAGTCGTGAGAGATCTTGCAGCTCTTCGCTCTCCACCATGTGAGGAAACAGCAAAACACAGAAGCCAGGAGGCAGGCTTTCTCCGGACATTGGATCTGCTGGCACCTGGTTCTGGGACTTGAAGCCTCCAGAACCATGAGCTGTAAATGTTCGTTTAAGCCACTGTGTGGCATTTCCTTACAGCTGCGGGCACTGACCAGGACAGTCACTAGAAGCGATTTGATAGTAGCATAAAACAAGCACACAACTTCTTCTGCACGATCCACTATGGAGTCATGTGCTGACTTAGTAGAGGTGTTATCTGTGAAGGAAGGCAAGACAGCTCATTCACAGTGACTAAAATGTGAAGTAATTGGTAATAAACTTGAATCCAGTGGGACGTGTGATTTACTTTAAGAGAACTAAGACATTCTATTTGAAAATATGTGTATTCTTCTGTTTCGTTTTGTTTTTCTGTGATCATACTACTTGTACTTGTACACACGTATACTGTACTCTTACTATGTGTCTTGGAGAAAAGCTACAACGTTGTGCTTTAGGAAATACTTCCTGACTGCATGAATGATGGCTCTGAAGCAAGATCCGTCTCTCCTGTGGATGACATTTCTGTTCCAAACTGCATGGGTTCATTCATCTCTGAATTCCTTGGAACACGTTTACTTGTAGCATGCATTTAGCTAACTCAAGAAGCTAGTTGTTGTAGTTGCTATTAAAGTATCCTCCTTAATAATAATGATAAAAATCTAAGTACCTCTGTTTAGGAAAGTGAAACATAATGGATATCTCACATATTTAAATCTTAAAATATGAATTGTGTTGAAACCTAGGCTTGCTTTTTAGGGAAGAATTGCATCTTCACTGTGAATGTAATCACCTTGAAATGTGCAATAATCGTTTCAATGTGGAGAGTTCTAAGTTCCTTAGGGAACAGTGATAAAAGTAAAATGCATGAGGGGAAGCTAACAAACTCAGATTTGAGTGCTGCTATTAATATTTTAGGAGAAAGTTTGTTTTCAGTGGTTTAATAGTATATCAGTTTTAAAAAACTTTTTTGAAGATAAGCTTATTTTCCTGTGACAATGCATTTCGAAAATGTAAGCAAGTTTGAAAATGTGTTGTCTAACATTTCAGAAATATCTACCATAAATTGAAGACTACTTGTGTTGGATTTTATTTAAGAAAAGTATGTTTTTATTTATCTGTTTTCTTTTTTTAAGATTTTTTAAATTTTAATTCTAGTCTAGTTAACATACAGTGTTATACTACTTTTAGGTGTACAATATAGTGATGCCGCGGTTTCATATATTACTTAGTGCTCATCATGTTAAGTGTCCTTTTTTTTAAAGATGTTTTTATTATTTTAGAGAGAGAGTGGGTGCGTGAGAGGGAGGGGCAGAGGGAGAGAGAGAAACCTGAAGCAGACTCCCCAGTGAGCCTGGAGCCTGATGGGGGGGCTCGATCCCAGGGCCCTGAGATCATGACCTGAGCTGAAACCAAGAGTCAGACGCTTAACTGACTGCACCCCCGAGGTGCCCTGTGATAAGTGTACTCTTAATCCCCTTCACCTATTTCACCCATCCCCCCACCCACCTCCCTTCTGGTAACTATCTGATTGTTCGCTGTATTTAAGAGTCTGTTTTTTTGGTTTGTCTCTCTCTCTTTTTTTCTTTTGTTCGTTTTCTTTCTTAAATTCCACATATGAGTAAGATCAAATGGTATTTGTCTTTCTCTGACTGGCTTATTTCACTTAGCATTATACTCTCTAGATCCATCTATGTTGTTGGAAACAGCAAGTTTCATTCTTTTTTATGGCTGAATAATGTTCCATTGTGTGTGTGTGTACATATATATACACACACACACACACACAAATTTACCACATCTTAATTCATTAATCTATGGATGGACACTTGGGCTGCTTCCATTGTTTGGCTATTGTTGATAATCCTTCAGTAAACCAAGGGGTGCATCTATCTCTTCTAATTAGTGCTTTCTATTTCTTTGGGTAAATACCCAGTAGTGCAATTACTGGATCATATGGTAGTTCTATTTTTAATTTTTTGAGGAACCTCCATATTGTCTTCCACAGTGGCTGCACCAGTTTGCATTCCCACCAGTAATGTAAGAGGGTTCCTTTTTCTCCACATCCTCGCCATCGCTTGTTGTTTCTTGAGTGTTTGACTTTAGTCATTCTGACAGGTGTGATGTGATATTTCATTGTGGTTTTGATTTGTATTTCCCTGATGATGAGTGATGTTGAACATCTTTTCACGTGTCTGTTGGCCATCTGGATGTCTTCTTTGGAGACATATCTGTTTATGTCTTTTGCCCATTTTTCATTGGATTATGTATTTTTTAGGTGTTGAGTTGTATAACTTCTTTATATATTTTAGATACTAACCCCTTATAGGATATGTCATTTGTAAATATCTTCTCCCGTTCAGGAGGTTGTCTTTTAGCTTTGCTGGTTGTTTCCTTTGCTGTGCAGAAGCTTTTTATTTTGATGTAGTCTCAGTAGTGTATTTTATTTTATTTTTTAAAGACTTTATTTACTTGAGAGAGAGAGATAGAGAGAGAAGGTGTGAGCAGAGGGAGGGGAAGAGGTGGAGGGAGGGAGAATCCCAAACCGATTCCACACTGAGTGCAGAGCCTGATGTGGGCATGACCCTGAGATCAGGACCTGAGCTGAAACCAAGAGTCAGATGCTTAACCAACTGAGCCACCCAGGCACCCCACCCAGTAGTTTATTTTTGCTTTTGTTTCCCTTGCCTCAGGAATCATATCTAGAAAGATGTTGCTACTGCCAATGTCAGAGAAATTACTGCCTGTTTTCTCTTCTAGGATATTTATGGTTTTAGGTCTCACATTTAGGACTTTAATCCATTTTGAGTTTATTTTTGCATATGTGTCAGAAAGTAGTCCAGTTTCATTCTTTTGCATGTAGCTGTCCAGTTTTCCCAACACCATTTGTTGAAGAAACTGTCTTTTTCCCATTGCAACTTTTTGCCTCCTGTGTCAAAGATTAATTGACCATATAACTGTGAGTTTATTTCTGGGCATTCTCTTCTGTTCCATTGATCTATGTGTCTATTTATGTGCCAGTACCATACTGTTTTGATGATGACAGTTTTGTAATATAACTTGAGGTCTGGAATTGTGATACCTCCAGCTTTGCTTTTCTTTCTCAAGGTTTCTTTGACTATTCAGGCAGGGTCTTTTGTGATTCTGTACAAATTTTTAAGTTTGTTCTAGTTCTGTGAAAACTGCTATTGGTCTTTTGATAGGGATCGCATTAAATCTGTAGATTGCTTTGGATAGTATAGACATTTTAACAATATTTGTTCTTCCAATCCATGAGCATGGAATGTCATATATATTTTTAATTTGATCTCTTCCTCTGAGCTATTCTCTAAAATCCTTTACTTTAAAATAAATAGCTTATCCACATTCTTCTGGGTAAGTAATTTATATGCTAGCCTGCTCATTTGCCATTTGAATCTCCATTCAAATTTCTTTTTCCCATATTTGTCAGTGATATTCTAATTAGTGCCCATATTTAAGATGAATTGTTTCATGAAAATATTGAATCATAAGCATAATTTCTTATTTAATATTTTAGGATAATATATTTCATAATTTATATTAGCTAGTAATGCTCCCTTGTAATGGTTTTACATTATTATTCAAATTTACAAATAAATGGGAGTACATTAAAGATTTTACAAATGAGTAAATTGAGGTTTATAGAGGTTAACTTACTCAACACTCAGCAAGGAAAAAATATTGGAAATGCAAGAACCAACCAGGTATTTCTGATTTTTGAGACAGCATTCTTGTCTATGAATGAAACTGCCTGTTACTGCCTTTAAATTCTGCAGATTAAAATAGCAATTATTTATACTGTCAGAGGTATGAATATATTCTGTGATTTATACTATATTTTATATGCTGCAATGAATGTATTCAGTATGTTTTTTTTTTAATATTTTATTTATTTATTTGACAGAGACACAGCGAGAGAGGGAACACAAGTGGGGGAGTGGGAGAGGGAGAAGCAGGCTTCCTGCTGAGCAGGGAGCCTGGTGCGGGGCTCGATCCCAGGACCCTGGGATCATCACCTGAGCCAAAGGCAGACGCTTAATGACTGAGCCACCCAGGCGTACCTGTGTTCAGTATGTTTTAATGCAAAACCTTTCAAAGCAAAACTTTTCTGCTGTATACTTATTGCAGAAAGATGTTTGCAACCATACAAACCCTCTGTATTTGTAGAAAATGTAATTAAAACAGGTGGTTGCTGGAGTCGGGGGGTGGGAGGGATGGGGTGGCTGGGTGATAGACATTGGGGAGGGTATGTGCTATGGTGAGCACTGTGAATTGTGCAAGACTGTTGAATCACAGATCTGTACCTCTGAAACAAATAATGCAACATATGTTAAGAAAAAAAAAA
>NC_138375.1:8450995-8476608 GCF_054177405.1 Leptonychotes weddellii | reverse complement strand
GGTTAGCCTGGTGATGGGTATTAAAGAGGGCACGTTGTGCATGGAGCACTGGGTATTATGCACAAACAATGAATCATGGAACAGTACATCAAAAACTAATGATGTAATGTATGGTGATTAACACAACAATAAAAAATTTAAAAAAAGAATTAAAAAAAAACAGGTGGTGTGAGTTTACACACACACACACACACACAACCAGAGACAAGTAGTTTTCACAGGAACAGAAGGATTCTAACATACAAGAAAATAAAGAAAATAGTTCCCAGTAAAAGAAAATAGCATTTAAAATATTTAAAAGAAATAAGTTAATATCTGCATTATTTTCTGGAAGCTCTACTGGAGAATGTGGTTCCCTGCCTTTTCTAGCTCCTAGATGCTGCCCACATTTTCAATGGCTTCTCATTGCTCTTGGATAAAATTGCATCCACTTCAAGCATGGTAAATCTTACTTCCAGACTTTCATTCTTTCCCTGTGGTTTGTGTCCTCACCTGTTAGTTTGGTGACTGTTGTTCTGTTCAGCGTTAGGCTTAAATGTCACTTCCTCCAGAGACCTTCTTGACTCTCTAAATAAAGATGACCTTCGCATTCATTACTTCTGTCTAATTTTCCAGAATGGTGGGCATTAGGTTTATGTGAGCACTCCTGGATCACAGCCCGTAGGACATTGTCTAGCACAGTAGGATCACTCTGTCTTTGCTTCAAAATTGAATGAATTATTGAAATAATAAGTGAACATTTATTCTTCTTGAAGGGTATTTGTTTTTTTTTTTTTTTCACCCAGTTGAATGAGTTTGTCAAAAGAGAGAAGTCAAAGATACGTGAGCAAATATGAGACTGCTGAAATATATGAAATATCATGTTTGGAAAGAGAATAATAGTGAATTTGTTTTCTCTGGGGCTAAAGACATGAGTTTTCCTGCATCGAGCCTACTAATAATGAATACAGATGTTTAAGCCATTACACATGCAAAAGGACACCCAAGTAGATATTCTTTACCCAGAAGGACTTGGGGGCCACGTAGATGGGGAAAACCCACCTGCTTGGGTCCTAACATTTATTTCCTTTCCTGTCAATCATGCATACACTGGAGAAAGATGGGATAAAATCTAATTTTGTAAAGGACTGGTGTTTATAATTCTTGCTCTCCCTACTGGTTTTCAATTTATCATCTTCAATCCTGTTGAAAAATCAGCATCCCTTGTGGACAAAGATGTTTAAGTACTTGCTTCCATATTGTAATTAATTCTAAATACTTTTAAGATATTCTGAATAGAGATGAGTCTACAGATGACAAAGCAAACCAAAGAGAGAAATACATCCTCACACAGCAAGACTCGAGTCCTCTAGCATACTCTTCATTGATCTAGGCTCCTCTGATCTGTTTTAGCATGTAACATCTCTGTGCACAATTTAGCACCTAATTACTCCGTGCCTTGTACCCATAGCTGTTGTATTTCTGGTTCACAACCTATTTTTTTTTTTCTGTTTAGCTCAGTTACTCAAATCTCAACAGACTGATTAAAAAATATATAAATCCAATGGATGTATTAAAATACAGCGAGAAGTGATAGTGCTTAATAACTTTGAGGACTTTTTTTGGCTTGTTTGCTCATTCCTATTTGAGAAGGAAAACTCTTTGGGAAACAGAATTAATACTGAAAATTTGGCTCTGAATACAGACGAGTAGGGTCTCAGGTGGACTCGTGAAAGCACAGTCTCCCAAAGATGGGATTGCCTGGGGTGTTGACCTGCAGTGGGAGAATAGGCTTCCCTGTTGTCCGCCAGTGACAGTGAAGGATCTAAAACAATAAGCTTCACACCTTTTTATCATATTTCTGATCTGTCAATTTAGAGTAAGTATTGGAGTTAAGGTGAAACTAATACTATTTCAATGAAAACTTCCTCATGGGAAGTAAAATCTAGGAATAACCCTAGTACTTGAAAAAGAAGATTTGCAAGTAATTTTATAGGAATGTGGAGCCAATGGGATTAGCTGATGGATTGAATACTCTTGGTTTGCTAGGCCACTGGAACAAAGTACCACATAGTAGGTGACTTCAAACAACAGACATTTCTTTTCCTTTTTGTTTTTTTTTTATATATTTTATTTGACAGAGAGAGAGCACAAGTAGGCAGAGCTGCAGATAGAGGGAGAGGGAGAAGCAGGCCCCCCACAGAGCAGGGAGCCCGACATGGGGCTCAATCCCAGGACGCTGGGATCATGACTGAGCCAAAGGCAGACGCTTAACCAACTGAGCCACCCAGGTGCCCCAACAGACATTTATTTTCTCACAGTTTTGGAAGCTAGATGTCTAAAATCAAGGTGTAACCAGGGCTGTGCTCTCTCTGAAGTATCTGGGAAGGATCTGTTCCAGGCTTCTCTCCCAGCTTCTGGTAGTTCCTTGGCTGATGGCAGAATTATTCCAGTGTTCACATGGCATTGTTCCTGTGTGTGTGTGTGTGTGTGAGTGTGTGTGTGTGTGAGTGTGTGTCTGTGTGAGTGTGTGTCTGTGTCTGTGTCCACTTTCCCCTTTTTGTAAGGACCCCAGTTACATTGGATTGGAGGCTCACGCTACTCCAGTATGACCTCATCTTAACTAATTACATCTACACTTGACCCTGTGTCCAGATAAGGCTGCATTCTGAGATATTGGGGGTGAGAAACTCAACATCTGAATTTTGGAGAGGGATACGATTTAAGCCATAACCAGTTAACAGTGTGTGAAATAAGAGTCAAGAGTGAGTCTGGGCTTTTCGGACTGGGCAACTAGAAGAATGGAATTTGCCATTCATGTGAAAGGAGAGACGGAGAAGAGCAGGTGGATGGGCAAAATCAGATGTGGGGCCTCGTAAAGATAGATTTCGATGAGTCCTTGTGAAGAGTGTACGTTCAGAGTGAGGATCAAGGGTCCCCTACCCCAATGAAACAAGAAATCACAAAATTGTTGTCTCATTCTCTGTCTCTGGAAATTTGTATCAGTAAATCACTGTGGGGAAAAAAATATATTGATTGCATAAAATAATTTTTAACTATCCAAAGCATTTATAATTTTTCTTAAAATGCATCATGCGTTAATCATGATATGTGTTAAAGAGTTCTGAAAATTCGGACCTTTTTTCCCCCCTAAGTAAATGTAGCTTGTGCATTTTACCCCTGAGTTAGTTTATCATTTCAAGTCTTGGTTGGCAAGAGTGAATGGGATCTGGCCAGGAAGCTTTCCTTAGGGAATGAGGAAATGGAAGCACAAAAGGAGCATTGTGCACTGCTAGAATATTCTTCTCTTAAGAGGACATTGCTGTTTTATTGGTGGAAGTAACCATGGAATTTGATAATTAAAAGAAAGAATAAGCAAAATTCCAGGGGACAAGAAGTGAGAATTTTATAAAAAGCCATGTCAAGCATGAATAATATCTTGAATACTCAATTCATTGGCCTTGATATGCTTCCTCTTAGACCCCTGCTATAATTATATTTAAATTTCTGAAAGCTTTCACGCTTGTACAAAAATATACAGGGAAGAAGTGTCTCAGGACTTTTTCTCTCAGAGTTGCATACCATGTGATAATAAAATATTCATGTTTTCATTGAGTTAACTGCTATTTTTGAATTATTTGAAAATGGAAAGCAAAATACATGTCAGAACTAATTTGATAGTGCCAGGTTTCTGCTAATAATCATTAATAATGGATTTTTTAATAGATACACATTTAGACAATTAAAAAATCTGTGCATATATGTTTTAAAGAAAATTGAATGTTGGTTTAAATCGATCGGCATTGTCCTACAATTTTTGAGGGTAGAACAGTGCAATAATTATTATCTGTTCTTCCTAACTATGCAATTAGAGCATTGAGTTTGGCAGGAGTTCTCTTACTTAAATTGATTATCATTGGAGAATAAAAACTTTGAGACTGCATGGTCCGGAGAAAACTGATGGTGAGAAATTCTGGTTTCATTCCCAGATTTAGAATTGTTCTATCATATGACTCGGAGAGCAAGTCAATTAATTCTATTTGTAGAACGTTAAATGCAGTCACCCACTTTCTTGGCATGCTGTGTACATCTTTGATCCCGTTTGACCAGAGTGAAACCAGCATGACTGCATTTTGCTTCTCTAGAGTGTCTGATCAGATATACTAATGATCAGTTTAGTTTTCATCATCGATTATAAAATAGGGAGTGATGAGGAAGATGAAATTCTGAAGGTTGAGATTGGCACTATCCAAGAAATTCCAGATCGGAAACTTTGGCAGTAATGAATTGATAGGACAAATGAGAATTTGGGAGTCTCAGTGCCCACAAGATGCTTTTTCATGTACCATGTTTGTGGCAAAGTTATATTGGAGATTATGACCTGTTTAAGGTTACTGTGCCCCAGGAAGTTGTGTTTCTTTGGCAATGTTTGTTAAACACATCATCAAATATATTCTATCCGTTAAAATTGTTCCTGTTACCCAGTGAATTAATGAGCATCTGATATAATTTTAGTTACTCTGGACTACAGTTTGCCATTATGGCATAAAGGTTGTATTCTCTGCCCCCTTCTAGCCATTTCCCCTTTTGTTCTGTTTGATGCACTGTTCAGATCATGTTCCTATTTTTGCCCTAGCTCAGCTCACATTTGACTTAAAATCAACATTTTCTTGCTGTTGGTGCTGTGCGATCCTCTTCTTGGTTTATTCCATTGACAGACTGAATCTCCAAGTCATTCCCTGATTTTGATCCACAAGACACCCCTGGGGTATCATTACAAAGTAAGTGCAGCCATGTGGCTTTAAACAACGGAAGTTTATTATCTTAAAGTTCTGCAGCCTGGAAGTCTATAAATAGGTTTTGGCAAAGGCTCTCTCGGAAGTTCTAAAGAAGGATCCTTTCTTGTCTCTTGCAGCTTCTGGTAGCCGCAAGTCTTCCTTGGCCATAGACGCATCACTCTATTCTCTGCCTCTGTCATCACCTGGTGTTCTCTCTGTGTGCCGTGGTGTTCACATCACCTTTTCTGTTTTTATAAAGACACTGGTCATATTGGATTAAGAGCCCCCCTTACTCCATTGTGTCCTCATCTTAGCTAATTATATCTGCAAATAACCTATTTCTAACTAAGGCCACATTCACAAGTACTGGAAGGGATAAGTTCCCAACATATGCTTTGCGGGGTGTACAGTTCAACCCAGAACAATTGCCTACTTTGGCTGTGGGCTCTACCACATGGTTTTCATTCCCTCCACTGCCCTAGGATCTGAATCTATTTTCTGGCACCACTTTATTCTCATAAGACTACCAGGAAGCTTTCTTTGATGAGTGATATTTGTGCATTTCCTATGTCAACTCTATGCATCACTTGACATGCAAAGATCAAGACTGACATATTCAAAGAAAAATGTCTGTTTATGTCTACATTCGTCAAAAAACCAAGATCGACATTATTTATAGAAAACCTTGTATATATCAGATACTCTGTGAGCATTAACTATTCAGCCCTTATAGCATCATGCAGAATAAGTATAGCCATCCACTTTACAGAGGAGAATATGGATCTCAATTCACATAGAGACTACATCAGATCTGACTCAAAAAATGGTGCTCATTCTGCAACTTTGACATTGCCATTCAAACCAGAGGGCTTCAGGACTGCATACTAAAATGTTCTTTGAACAGGCAGTGATAAGCATATGGTGGGCACTAAGTGGGTGAAACATAATCTGGGCGGGGAGAATGAGAAGGCCGGCAAGCCAGTGACAATGTAACTTGAGTTGGTTAACCAAAGAAAGATTATTTTAAAAAAATTTAATTTTATATAAGCAATATGGGACCCCGATACCCACACCAGAAATGGAAAACAGTAATTATAGCTCAGCTTCACTTTTAAGCATTGGAGCAATAATTCTAAATAAAATTCAATCATATAAGTATAAAATAATCATACAAAAGTGAGTTTTATTTCAGATATGCAAGGATGGCTTAACATTAAAAAACTAAAGAAACCTAGTATATTAATATTAATCATAAGAAAAACTTATGGCCATCTCCCCAGATGCCTAAAATATACTTGAAAAAGTTACCAATCATAATTAAAAGACAATTCTCTTACAGCTTTCAGTTATGGAATGAACAAGTTACAGGAATAAAAGGCACAGCATAGTTAATATAGTCAATGATACTGTACAAGCATTGTATGACGACAGATGGTAGCTACACTTGGGGTGGGTATAGCATACCATACAGAGATGTCAAATCACAGTGTTATACACCTGAAACCAGTGTAACATTGTGTGTCACCTATGCTTAAATAAAAAAAATTACAAATGAATACAAATTCCTAAAACAAAAATCTCTTAGCAGAACATAAGAGGGACACACATTCTTTAATTTCTCAAGGAGTTACCGGTAAGAAATATCATATTTAGGAGTGTAATATTAAAAACACTTCCAGTAAAATCAGAAATTTTATACCTTATTTCACCTGTAATATTCAAAATTATACTTGAGATATTAGGCAATCCTAAACATAGGGGATAAAAGAGGGGGAGAAACAAGAGATATGCCAGTATTTGTAGACTTCACAATTATACACCCAAAATACACAAGGGAATAACTGACAAGCTGTTATAACTCATAGAACGAGTCCATTAAGATATCCAGATCCAATCTCAAAACACAAAAATCCATAGCTTTCCTGTATACCAGCCATAAATGACTAGAAAATATGAAAAGAAATGCAGTCCCATCTATGAAAGCAATAAAATGATAAAGATACATTGAGTAAAATTCTCACACAAAAATATGCAAAATATTTTGGGAGAAAAATACTAAATTTTATACAAGCTCAAAATGACCAGAGGGAAAAGAGACATGTATTGAGCTCATGAATGCGAAGGCTCACTGTTGAAGCCTTGTGTATGAAGGAAAGAATGCCTCCCAATATATACATTTAATGCTCTTCCATTCAGAAACTTCAATAAGATTTTTCAGGAGTGGCAAAAAATTGATTCAGAAAATCACATGTAAATATAAATAGACAAAATAATGCAAGACAATTACCAAGATCATTATAATAATGATAAGACAGCATGCACAAGCACTATGCTGTTTTTTTTAACATAAATTACCTTAAAATAATAATATAAGCACTAGAAATAGACTCATACATGTATAAGAATTTCATATTTGTGAGGGATAGACAAGAGATTTTTCAGTTAGTGCTATTGTGTGAGTGCTATATCATTGGCTGTCTATATGGAAAAATGAAGTAAAATTAAATTTCTGTCTGCACACCATAAACAAATTCTGAGTTGAATAAAGGTCTAGATGTTTTAAGAGTCTAAAAATTAAGTAAAGTTATGGAAATGTTTATTAATTTTGTATATTTAATGTCTTTATGGACAACAAAATAAAGTTTGAGAAATTTGATCATATTAGTCCTTGAATCTTCTGGAGAAAAAAGTCTTCATAGCTAAGGTTAAAAATCAAGGAATGGGGCGTGTGGATGGTTCAGTTGATTAAACATCCAACTCTTGATTTTGGCTCAGGTCATGATCTCAGGGTTGTGGGATCAAGCCCCACATCAGGCTCCACGCTCAAGGGGGGAGTCTGTTGGAGATTCTCTTTCTCTCCTTCTGCCCCTCTCCCTGCTCATGTGCACTTGTGCACTCTCTCTCTCTTTCTCTCTCTCTAAAATAAATAAATCTTGAAAAAAAGTCAAGGGATATGCAAATTAAAGCAACAGTTAGATACCACTTTACATGTGTTAGAATGGCCAAAATTGAAAATATTGTAAACCCAAATTGTGATGAAGATGTAGAACAGGAACTCTCTTTTATTGCTGATGGGAATACAAAATGGTACAGTCACTTTGGAAGAAAGTTTGGTGGTTTCTTACCAAACTTAATATGCTCTACCCATACTATCCAACAACTGTGCTCCTTGATGTTTACACAAAGGAGTTGAAAATTTATATCCACACAAAAACCTGCACACAGTTGTTTGTAGCAGTTTCATTCATAATTGCCAAAACTTGGAAACAGCCAAGACGTCATTCAGTAGGTGAATGGATAAACTGTGGTCCATCCAGACAATGGATCATTATTTAGCACTAAAAAGAAATGAGCTATTGAGCCATAAAAAGACATGGGATAAGTGTAAATGCATATCGCTAAGTGAAAGAAGCCAATCTGAAAAGGCAACATGCTGTATGATTCCAACTTATGATGTTATGGAAAAGGCAAACTATGGGGACAGTAAAAAGATCAGTGATTGCCACTGATAAGTGGAGCACTGAGGACTCAGAGGGCACTGAAAATACTCTGTATGATATCATAATAATGGGTACATATAATTACAGATTGGTCCAAACCCAGTGAACGTATAACACCAAGAGTGAACTGTAAGGTCAACTGTGGAGTTTGGGTGATTATGATGTGTCAATCTAGATTCAACCATTGTAACCAATATACTACTTTGGTGGGAGATGTTGATAATGGGGGATATGCTTGTATAGGGCAGGGAGTATATGAGATATCTATACCTTTCTCTTCACTTTTTACTATGAACCTAAAACTACTCTTAAGAAAGTAAAATTTTGGTAGAAAAAAAGCTAATGGAAATACACACTTATAAAAGCAACAAATAAATACCATGAATATGTAAAAAACTCCCATGCGTGAATTTTCAAAAGTACTAATAAAACATCATAAAATGTGAAGAGGAAAGGAAAAGAAAACACAAATGGACAGTATACACAAGAAGAGATGTTCAACCTTGCTTATATTCATTAAGTACAAATTAGAAGGATATACAGTTTTCCAGGCATCGAATTGGCCTTATGATATAAAGGTTAGCTGTAAGTGTGGGAACTTTGGGACTCAAAGTGCAGAATAGCCATTTGGGAGGGTACTTTCGCAATATTATTTTAAATTTGACATTCGCGGGAGTGCCTGGGTGGTGCAGTCGGTTGAGCGTGGGACTCTTGATTTCAGCTCAGGTCTTGATCTCAGGGTCGTGAGATTGAGCCCTGGGTTGGGCTTCACACTAAGTGTGGAGTCTGCTTATGACTCTCTCTCCCTCTCCTTCTCCCCCTCCCCTCCCCACTCTCTCTCTTTCTAAAATAAATAAATAAATCTTTAAGAAAAATAAATTTGACATTTGCTTTGCTCATCCTCCAGCAATTTCCTAGATCAAGGATTCTAAAAATGTATCTCCACTGTGATAGCATCATTATCACCTGGGACTATGTTAGAAATGCAGTGTTTCTGGCTTTTAGCAGGTCTTTCAGGTGATCCAAATGCCAAAATTTGACAACTGTTATGACCATCATTGGGAAATAAGGGATGACAGAGCCATGTGATGTAACACTATGCTACAATTAAGAAAATATGAGATAGATCTATATGCCTTGACACACCAAGATATATTGTTGTCAACAAAGCAAGCTACAGAGCAGGACATGGAGGTCAGCCATTTATGTAAGTGGTTCAGATAAGACTTGAGTCTTACCTGAAATGATTCCATTTGTTACAAAGGAAAAAGTATTACATATGATATATGCACATTAAAACGAACAACTACAAAGGCCTTATTGAGAATGACTAGCCAGTGTAGACCAAATAGAACCATCATTGCCAAGAGGGCCATGTCTGGCATGATTTCCAAATTGGGGTATGCCCATGCCATAAAGTACATGTTGGGCTTTTGGAGGTTATATTAGCTATACTGCTTAAATGTGCAGTTTTGACACCCCCAAACCAGAAAAAAATAGAACTTTATTAGTTTTAATTATGGATTGACACAGGGGCCTTTGCTTGTTCTATACATCAGTTGGCCTATGAAATTGGTAGTGCACGTATAAACGGAAGGAGTTGGAATTTTATAATGCAGCAATGTGCCTCAGTGATTGTTCATTGCCTTTGATTTATTCAGTTTAAATGGTGTCATAGAGCATGTTCTTTTAATATTATTGAAACTTGATGATACTTTGTAATGGCTACTGAGGTTAAAAAAATTATTTTAGACAAATGTGAACAGGTTAAATTATCACTAATGGAAAAAGTTGTAAACTTCAAATTTATGGAATAAAAAGGTTTCAAATTTTCCTCAATTTTCCTGTGATGACAGGTGGCTCTTCACAGTATGCTACGTGTTTGAAAACATATTTGAAAAGAAAACACATTTTAAAAAGTAGATAAAATTTGCCTTTAAAAGTGAAGAGCAAGTTAACTGCCTTTATAAATGAATTATGCTCTAGAAAGAGCATTTTGAATGTTTGAAAGAGCTTAGAATGTGTGATTAATCATTACGTGATTTTGTTGCTAAAATCATGTAAGCCTTTGTGTACTTTTTTCCATATTTACTTACTTAAATCCTGAAAAATCAGCATTCTAAACATTTTTGATTACTCAAACAATTGTATTGGAATTTGGACCCATTTGCTTCAAAATATTAGCATGAAACAACTGGACAACTGGATGATGACAGGAGTGGAAATAAAAATTCCTACCTCAAATTCAGCAAAATATTCCTTAATAATAATTAACTTTGGTCAATTACAAATGCTTTATCAAACATGTGCAAAAGGGAGCATCCCATCTCTTACTCCTGCACGGTTTCCTCCTTTGCTGTTCAGCTCTTTATCTGTTACCCTCTTTGAAGCTAAGCCCTCTAATTCTGTATTTAGTCATCCAAAAGCTGCCTTTTCCTCTCCTTGCCTATCCTACTCATGCATCTATCATTTTGGATGACTTTATGGAAGTTGTAGAAAGGGCATCGCTGTCCTGTGCGTAAATCTAGTTCAGGGAGCTGACTCACAACAACCATGGTCACCTCTTAGGACTCTAGAACATCTTGTGTCCTGTGCATTTGCTATAGGATGCAATAATCATTTTTCATGAAGCTTATTATTTCATTCAAATTTTTAACATACACAAATACCTAAGATGAACAAAATATAATTCCCACAAAAACTGGTGAACTAGGGAGAAAACAGTTAATACAAAAGAGTAAACAAGTGATGGGGAGAGCCTGGGACCATATGGCTTACCTGACCAGCCAGGAGGAGAAAGGAATTAAGGAATGTTTTCAGCAGAAGTAGTATTGGCCAGGAGGAAAGAGAGGACATTCTAGGAATAAGCAAAGGTAGGAAAATGTAAAACAGTACAGTTTTGAGGGAAAATTACTACAGTTTGCTTTGCTATGTTAGAAAGCCTGTAAGCAGCTGATGAAGCCTCTTGTTTTTAGGAAACTTTTTTATTACTGAATTATAAATTTATAGTTCTCAGCCCTGGCTATGCATCAAAATTGTCTTGGACCCAACCCCAAGACTACTGAATCAGTACTTCAGGTTGGGAGCTCAGGCACTAGATTTTTTTTTTTTACAACATCAGTTACTTCTGAGGGGTTGAGAAATTTGTGTATAAAGTGTCTGTATTTAATATTGTGTTGATGTTGCAAGGCCTTCCTACAGTGATGTTTATCTACTTCAGTAGGTACCTGCTGCACTGAAGGCAGTACTCTTGTAGATTTGAGCAGAGTACTAAGGGTTCTTAGCACTGTCTTGAGCATAAAGTTATAGGCTAATTTAATGTGGAGGAATAACATTAATAACAAGATTGTGGAAATTCTGAATACCATGCTAAGCTATTTAAAATTTAAATTGGTTGAAAAGGTGGCTGATGATTGAACAAAACCAACTACAGCTAAAAATTAGATGTGGCCCATGGAACATTCTCCATGATAGATCACATGGTAGGTCAGAAAACACGTCTCAATAAACTCAAAAATGTTGAAATCCTATCAAACATCTTTTCTAACCACAATGTTATGAAACTAAAAATCAATTACACGAAGAAAACTGGAAAAACCACAAATGCATGGATATTAAACAACATGCTACTGAACAACAACTGGGTTATTGAAGAAATCAAAAGAGAAAATAACAACAAAAAAATACCCAGAGATAAGTGAAAACAGAAATCCAACAAAGTGGAATCTATGGGATGCAGCAAAAGCGGTTCTAAGAGCAATATAGGCCTACCTCCAGAATTAATAAAAATCTCAAAAAGTCTAACTTTACACTTAAAGGAACTAAAAAAAGAAGAAAAAAAAATGAAGCTTAAAGTTACTAGAAGGAAGGAAATAATAAAGATCAGAGTGGAAATAAATGAAATCAGGACTAAAAAGACAATAGAAAAAGATCAGCAAGACCAAGAGCTCATTTTTTGAAAAGATAAACAAAATTGACAAACTTTTAGCTAGATTCACCAAAGAAAAGAGAGAAGGTTCAAGTTAATAAAATCAGAAAAGAAAGAAAAGTTACAACTGACACCACAGAAATACAAAGGATTTTAAAACGCTAATAGGAACAATTATATGCCAACAATTGGACAATCTAGAAGAAATGGATAAATTCCTACAAATGTACAATCTGTACAAGACTGAATCATGAAGAAATAGAAAGTCTGAATAGACTGATTACTGCTAAGGAGATTGAATCAGCAATCAAAAACCTCCCAACAAACAAAAGTCCAGGACCAGATGGCTTCATTGGTGAATTCTACCAAACATTCAAAGAAGATTTAACACCTGTACTCAAACTATTTCAAAAAATGGAAGAAGAGGGAATGCTTCTAAACTCATCTCATGAGTCCAGTTTTAACCTTTATACCAAAACCAGACAAAAACACTACACAAAAAGAAAGAAAATTATAGGCCAATATCCTTGATTAGCATAGATGTAAAAATCCTTAACAAAGTATTAGCAAACCGAATTCACCAGTACATTAAAAGGATCGTATACACCGTGATCAAGTGGGATTTATATCAGGGATAGAAGGATGGTTTATTTCTGCATATCAATCATTGTAATACACCACATTAACAAAATGAAAGATAAAAATCATATGATCATCTCAATAGATGCAGAAAAAGCATTTGACAAATTTCAAAATCCATTTATGATAAAAACCCTCAACAAAATAGGTATAAAGAGAAGGTACCCTCAACATAATAAAAGCCATATATGACAAACCCACAGCTAATATCATACTCAAGGGTGAAAAGCTGAAAGTTTTCCTCTAAGATCAGGACTAAGACAAGGATGCCCACTCTCTTCACTTTTTTTTCTGTTGGAAGTCTTAGGCACAACAATTAGGCAAGAAAAAGAAATAAAAGACATTCACATTGGAAAGGAAGAGGTAAAACTGTCACTATTTACAGATGACATGTTACTATGTATAGAAAACCCTGAAGACCACCACAAACAGTGTTAGAACTAATAAATGAATTCAGTAAAGTTGCAGGATACAAAATTAATATACAAAAGTCTGTTGTGTTCCTATACACTAGTAACAAAATATTTAGAGAAATCAAGGAAACAATACCATATTCAGTTGCATCAAAAAGAATAAAATATCTAGGATAAATTTAACCAAGAAGGTGAAAGACTTGTACACTGAAAACTGAGACATTGATGAAAGTAATTGAAGAAGACACAAATAAATGGAAAGATATTCCTTGCTCATGGATAGGAAAATTAATACTGTTAAGATGTCTGTACTACCCAAAGAAATCTACAGATTCAGAGGAATCCCTATCAAACTTCCAAGGGCATTTTTCACAGAATAGAACAAATGAATCTAAAATTTGCATAACACCACAAAGATCCCAAATAGACAAAGCTATCTTGAGAAAGAACAAAGTTAGAGGAACCATGCTCTCAGATTTCAAACTATGCTACAAAGCTGTAGTAATCAAAACAGTATGGTATTGGCATAAATACAGACACATTGATCAATGGAACAGAATAGAAAGGCTAGAAATAAACCCACATGTAGGTGCTCGATTAGTTGTGATAAAGAAGCCAAGAATACACAATGGGGAGAAAAAGTCTCTTCAATAAATGGTGCGGAGAAAATTGGGCAGCTACAAGGAAAAGAATGAAACTGGACCACTATCTTACACCACCTACAAAAATTAACTTAAAATTGATTAAAGACTTGAGTGTAAGACCTGAAATGATAAAACTCCTAGAAGAAAGCTTAGGCTGTAAACTTGTTTTGTTTTGCATCTGACTCCAAAGGCAAGGGCAACAAAAGCAAAAATAAACAAATGGAAGTACATCAAACTAAAAAGCTTCTCATAGTGAAAGTAATCAACAAAATGAAAAGGCAACGTACAGTGGTGGGTTCCTTTCTGGGTTTTCTATCCTGTTCCATTGATCTATGTGTCTATTTTTGTGCCACATTTTGTGATGCCTCCAGCTTCGCTTTTCTTTTTCAAGGTTGCTTTGGCTATTCTTTTGTAGTTCCATACAAATTTTAGGATTATTTGTTTTAGCTCTAGCTGAAAAATGTTCTTGGTATTTTGGTAGGGATTGCATTAACTGTGCAGATTGCTTTGAGTAGTATAGACATTTTGATAATACTTGTTCTTCCAATCCATGAGCATGGAATATTTTTCCAGTTCTTTGTGTTATCTTCAGTTTTTTTCATCAGTGTTTTATAGTCAATCTTCAATAAAACAGGAAAGAATAACCAATGGGAAAAAGACAGTATCTTCAACAAATGGTGTTGGGAAAACTGGACAGCAACATGCAAAAGAATGAAACTGGACCACGTTCTTATACCAAACACAAAAATAAATTCAAAAAGGATTAACGACCTAAATTTGAGACTTAAAATCATAAAAATCTTAGAGGAGAACACAGACAAGGATAGTAACCTCTTTAACATCTCTGTAGCAACTTCTTTCTAGATAGGTCTCCTGAGGCAAAGGAAACAACAACAAAAACAAACTATTGGGATTTCATCAAAATAAAAAGCTTCTACACAGCAAAGAAAGCAATCAACAAAACTAAAAGGCATCCTAGGGAATGGGAGAAGATATTTGCAAATGACATATGTGATAAAGGGTTAATATCCAAAATAGATAAAGAATTTATAAAATTCAACACTCAAAAAATGAATAATCCAGTTAGAAATGGGCAGAAGACATGAACAGACATTTCTCCAAAGAAGACATCCAGATGGCCAACAGACATGTGAAAAGATATCCAACATCACTCATCATCAGGGAAATACAGCTCAAATCTACAATGAGATATCACCTCACACCTATCAGAATGGCTAAAGTCAACAACACAAGAAACAACAGGTGTTGGTGAGGATGTGGAAAAAGAAACCCTCTTGCACTGTTAGTGGGAATACAAACTGGAGCAGCCGCTCTGGAAAACAGTATGGAGGTTCCTCAAAAAGTTAAAAATAGATCTACGCTATGACCTAGCAATTCACTACTAGGTATTTACCCAAAGAATACAAAAATACTAATTCAGAGGGATGAATGCACCCCAATGTATTTAGCCATATTATTTACAATAGCCAAATTATGGAAATAGCCCAAGTGCCCATCAACTGATGAATGGATAAGGAATATGCAGTATATATACATAATGGAATATTACTCAACCATAAAAAGAATGAAATCTTGCCATTTGCAATGACATGGATGGAGCTAGAGTAAGCAAAATAAGGCAGTCAGAGAAAGACAAACACCATATGATTTCACTCATATGTGGAATTTAAGAAACAAAGGTATAAAAGAACAGAGTAGAGGCAAACCAAGGAACAGACTCTTAACTATAGCGAGCAAACTGATGGTTACTAAAGGGGAGGTGGATAAAGGGATGGGTAAAATAAGTGATTAAGTATTGCATTTGCTGTGATAAGCATCAGGTATTGTATCGAAGTATTGAATCACTATGTTGTACACCTGAAACTATTATTACACTGTATGTTAAGTAACTTCTATTTAAATAAAAACTTAAAATAAGAAGGAAAAGGCAACTAACTGAATAGAAGAAGACATTTGTAAGTTATATGTCCATAGGGGGTTAATATTCAAAATATATAAAGAATACTTACCACTCAAGGAAAACACAAACAATTTGATTAAACAATGAGTGGAGGATCTGAATAGACATTTTTCCAGTGAACTAATACAGATAGCCAATAGGCACATGAAAAGGTGCTCAACATCCCTAACCATCAGGAAAATGTAAATCAAAACCACAAAGGGATCACCTAATACCTGTCAGAGGGGCTATTATCAAAAAGATAAGTTATAACAAGTGTTGGTGAGGATGTGGAGAAAAGGGAATCCTTGTGTACTGTTGGTAAAAATAGAAGTTGGTGTAGCCACTATGGAAAACAGTATGGAGGCTCCTCATTCACTTAATTCTACTCCCGAAAGTAATTTACACTGTATGTTAACTAACTGGAATTTAAATAAAACTTTAAAGAAAAACAAAAAAAAATCCCACCTAAAAATAGAACTATTGAATGATCCAGTAATTCCACTCCTGGGTATCTATTTAGAAAAACAAAAATGGTAATTCAAAAAGACTTATGCACCCCTATGGTCATTGCAATATTATTTATATTAGCTGAGATATAGAAACAAAGTAAGTGTTCATGGATGGATGAATGGATAAAGAAGAGGTGGTATATATACAGTGGAATATTACTCAGCCATCAAAAAGAATGAAATCTTTTTGCAATAACATGGTTGGATCTAGAGGGTATTATGCTAAGTGAAATAAGTCAGAGAAAGACAAATACCACATGATTTCACTTGTATTTGGAATATAAAAAACAAAACAAAGAAAACCCAGACTCAGAGATAAAGAGAGCCGATTATTGACAGCCAGAGCAGAGGTGAACAGGGAAGTGGGGGGGATGGGTACAGCAAGAAGTACAAACTTCTAGTTATAAAATAAATAATCCAAGGGGATGTAATATATACCATGGGAAATATAATCAATAATATTGTATTAACTTTATGTGGTGACAGATGGTAACTAGACTTATTGAGTTGATCATTTCACAATGTATACAAAGGTCAAGTACACCTAGAACTAATGTCATATTGTATGTCAACTATACTTCAATTAAAAAAAAGTTAGATGTGGCGATCAGGTAATGACTGCAGCTTTGAAATCTTCTGAAAAATACTTTTAAATATGGTTTGAACAAGAGAAGTATCACTGCATTTTCAGCATATCTTCTTCAAAAGCAGTGAACTTGAAGTTGTACACATGAGTATCTGCTGTGTATTTCTTGGGAAATCAGAGCCCTGTCAATACATATTAATTCTTTACAGTTCAGTGTAAAGGTACATTGAAGATTGAACACATTCTCAGTAGGAATGGGAAGTGGAAATATTCCCCCAACAAAATACAACTGCATTTTAGGATTCGCTTTCACCTTTTTTACTGAAACTCAAAAGATCACTGCAAAAAATAATCTTCCTCGAAATAGTATTTCCTAACTCATCTTAAAACTAGAGGCCCTGTTGTTCAGGCATGCATACACATGGTTGCACACACACATGCGCACACACACTGATGAGAACCCTTTGTTAAGTGATTGGAATTTGTACTAAATGCAGTGATTTCTAATATAAACAGTCAAAAATTTTAAATGGAGTTTCAATAATCCTTTCTCTTCATTAAAAATCTTAAAATGCTCCAAATCCAGGCTACTAAGAAATAAAAAGTAAATGTCACAAATGCTCTGCATAATTAGACCGATTATAGATGAGATTAGAAATGTCAGAATTGGGGAACCTATTTCTTAGTGTGGCTCTGGTGGCTAAATGGTGGCATATAAATGAGTCCTTAGAAAAGTGGCTGAAATAAATGAGTAAATAGTGTTTAATAAATCATGAATTGTGGTTATTAGTATTGTTGCACTTGTTTTACTTATGATTTGTGTTCATCCTCAAATCTTTTTCTGAGTTGGTATTATAGATGGAAACATTTAGCATGTCTTCATTATGGACAGACTTTTTAATCTAGGTATGCATATGCATAACAGTTATGCTTAGTTCTGTTTAACCAGATCAGTATGCAAAGATACTGTTTTCTAAGTTAAGAAAAAAAAAATTAGTATTAATAAAGCCTTACAGTTTTAAAAAATTTCAAGGTCTTTAATAACTTGCCTATTGTTCCATAGTCCAAAAGTCCTATATCTGGCCCATGGGATCATTCCATCCATAACATTCCACAAACTGATATCTGATTTCAGCTCTGGAGGACATCTACATTGTTGCTCTGATGGGACTTTATTGTCTAAGTTATTTTGCATCTTTGTGGCAGCCAACTACGAGGAGGGTGAAGATTTTCTTCCTCTGGCATTTTCATGATCTGACTTCTGGCTCCTGATTTTATTCTAATACTTAGAAAAAGTATTAGAGACAATGACACTCTTGTGCAATAATAAACTAAATATGTGGGTAAACCCTAAAAATATCCCTGAGAATCACAAGCTCAGCATATTAGTTAGCACACTGTGAGAACTTTGGACAAATGAAGATAAATGTTTATGCACAAAAGTTATTAAGGAAAATATGTCTGACTTAGAAGGAGAGAGATTTTGAGGAGGAGTTCTTCATTTTTTACTTTAGTCCCAAATAAACTAACTTTCCGTAATGGTACTAGGATAGTATTATTTTGATTTATTAAGCACTTAAAATTCAAGTTATTTTTACATGATTTTTTAATGTTACATGCTTTCCATGTCTGTTATTTTTCCATTGTCTCTGACTTCCATGAACATTTGTTTGATGTCCTGTATGTTTCTGAGGAGGTCAATTCTTTTTTTAAAGTGTTTCTTTTATTTTCAGTTAGTTAACATACAGTATTATATTTGTTTCAGGGTACAATATAGTGATTCAACACTTACATGCATCACCTGGTGTTCATTATATGACAAGTGTGCTCCTTAATCCTGATCACCCATTTCACCCATCCCCACCCACCTCCTCTTTGGTAACCATTAGTTTGTTTGCTATAGTTAAGAGTCTTGTTCCTTGGTTTGCCTCCACTCTGTTCTTTTATACCTTTGTTTCTTAAATTCCACATATGAGTGAAATCATATGGTGTTTGTCTTTCTCTGACTGTCTTATTTTGCTTACTCTAGCTCCATCCATGTCATTGCAAATGGCAAGATTTCATTCTTTTTTTGTGGCTGAGTAATACTCCATTGGGGGTGTGTGTGTGTGTGTGTGTGTGTGTGTGTGTATATACACACACACATATATATATATACACATACACCGCATCTTCCTTATCCATTCATCAGTTGATGGGCACTTGGGCTATTTCCATAATTTGGCTATTGTAGATAATGTGGCTATCTATATACATCGGAGTGCATGCATCCCTTTGAATTACTATTTTTGTATTCTTTGGATAAGTACCTAGTAGTGCAATTGCTGGGTCGTAGGGTAGCTCTATTTTTAACTTTTTGAGGAACTTCCATACTGTTTTCCAGAGTGGCTGCCCCAGTTTGTATTCCCACTAACAGTGCAAGAGCGTTTCTGTTTCTCCACATCCTTGCCAACAGCTATTGTTTCTTGTGTTGTTGACTTCAGCCATTCTGACAGGTGTGAGGTGATACCTCATTGTAGTTTTGAGTTGTATTTCCCTGATGATGAGTCATTGGATATCTTTTCACATGTCTGTTGGCCATCTGGATGTCTTCTTTGGAGAAATGTCTGTTCATGTCTTCTGCGCATTGTCAACTCTTGTCATCATTTTGCCATAGGTCATGCCATTTTCAATAAGGCAATAATAAATATTACAGTATCAACTCCATATTTGTCCACTGATCCCCAAAGAAAGTCTGCCTGTTCCCCAGTGATTTCTGTAATTCTGACACAACTGACATTTGAGAACTAGAATAAAAATGTTGGATGCAGGATCCTTTTGCTGTAGAGGATGACTGTTGTTTTTTCTTACCATGCATCGAGTTCTGTGTTTCAGGCAGAGTCCCGTGTGAGAGAAGCCTGTCCTTCCTCCGATTTTGTGTTTACTCCTGTGTCAGATTCAGCAGTGAAGCTTTGACCCAACCCTGGCCAATGAACCAACTCCATTCCTGGTCTCAGAACTTGATCCAGGGCTGGAAACATGAACCAAGTTAATCTCATTAACTGAAGAGAAGCAAATGAATGGGAAATACGAATATAAACATTGCATCTCACAGATTCAGTGTTTTGAACATGGATGTATGAAATGCCAAGGTAGGGCGCCTGGGTGGCTCAGTTGGTTAAGCGACTGCCTTCAGCTCAGGTCATGATCCCAGGGTCCTGGGATCGAGTCCCGCATCGGGCTCCCTGCTCTGCGGGGAGCCTGCTTCTCCCTCTCCCATTCCCCCTGCTTGTGTTCCCTCTCTTGCTGTGTCTCTCTCTGTCAAATAAATAAATAAAATCTTTAAAAAAAAAAAAAGAAATGCCAAGGTAAACTTGACTCAAGAAGTGTTTTGTGATCAATAGTCAATGAACTGATTATCTAGTTATGGGCAAAATGCCATCTTTGGATTAATGATAGATGGCTATTGTTAAAGTAATTGTGTACAAAGGCCCTGTTTATTGAAGAGAAAGGTGATTCATGTGTAGCTGAGAGGCAAATTCACATGCCAAGAGATGTTTCTTGACATTTTGCTCATGTGAAGGTCAATTATGGTAATTTATTTAAATAATTCATTGAGTATATTAAAACGAAGTAATTGAAAGTGAAGATGTGCTTATACAGTTAAGTTTTTGAAACAAAATTATAACAAACCTATATATGTTGTGAGTGTTACATATTTATTGAGACTTACTTAATGAAGAGGAATGCTTTTTAACAAATAATCATCCCTGGATTATCCTTTTTGACATTGTAGATTTTATATACTGTTTTTATTGGAAGCACCAATAGCTGGTAATATAACTTACCTAAATTTTTATTATGGAATGCCTTCTAGTTCTCAGTTATTCAATTATTTTGATCATTATCATTAAGAACTTATAACTACAGAATGTTAAAAAATAAAAAATTTTTATCATCTGGTATTCAAGATTATGCCCCCCATTTTTTAAAGGAACATGCAATATTTATTTATTTATTTATTTATTTATTTATTTATTTATTTATTTATTTATTTGCTACATGATTACTTTGGGAGCATCTCCCTGGGATAAAGCATCATGTCATAGCTATAATCAGGTATATTTTGTGAGGAAATCCCAGATTAGTCACTCATCAGCTGTTAGTGAGGTTGAGTATATTAACTAATCTTTCTAAGTCACTGTTTTCCCATCTATGAAATGATTGGGATTTTTGATATTACATTTCTAATTCTGTGGATAAAAATAATACATGAATAAGCCTATCACATAGTGTATGTTCAAATTATGCTAGCTGTTTTAGAGTCTCATAGACTGCATCTGTTACTTTTCCCCAACTCTGTTTCTGCAGAAACATCTGCATGCTCAGCAGAGGCTTATGATTGGAATTAAATGAACAGGAAATATTCTCTAAAATACATTGTCGGTAGAATGGAAGGTGACAATTTGGAGTCTCAGTGTTTTCAACCGCCTTTTTCTTTCTAACTGGCTGACGAGGGGGACGTTTTCCCTCTGTGCTCTGCTCTGCATCTTCATGACCACAACAAAAACCAAGATTTGGGTGCCCTTCCCACTGCCCAGGTATATTTGCTTCCTAAGGTGGCTGTGACAAATTACCACAAACTCAGTGGCTTAAAGCAATAGAAATGTATTGTCTCTCAGTTCTGTAGGCTAGAAGTCCTAAATGAACGTGTCAGAAGGGCCAGGCATTCTCTCGTCAAAGGCTCTGGGGGAGACTCTTTCCTTGACCCTTCCTGCTTCAGTTGCTTGCCAGTCATCCTTGGCATTCCTTGGCTTCTGGCGGCATACTGCAGTCTCTGCCTCCATCATCGCATTACTTTCTTCTCTCTATGTGGGTCTGTTTCCCAACTTTCCTCTAATTAAGGATACCAGTCATTGGATTAGCTCACACCCCAATCCAATATGACTTCATCTAAACTTGATTATATATGCAAAGACCTGCGGCACCTGGGTGGTTCAACGGTTAAATGTCCGATTCTTGATTTTGGCTCAGGTCGTGATCTCAGGGTCATGAGATCGAGCCCAACATAGGGGTCCGTGCTCCGTGGGGAGTCTGCTTGAGATTCTCTCCCTCTCTCTCTGCCCCTCCCCTGCGTTCTCTCTCTCTCAAAATAAATAAATGGATCTTTAAAAGGATATATGCAAAGCCCCTATTTACAGATGTCATATTCATAGGTTCTAGGTTGATATAACTTTTGGGGGCTACTGCTCAAGACAGTACACCAAGGCTTCAGACACATGCTCCATCCCTAGTCCCTTCTGGAAACGAGGGATTCTCACATGAGAACAACACATAGCCTTCTTGACATTCTGTAGGAACAGAAAAGGCCAAGCTCTACTTGTGCTTTATCCATATCAACTTATTAGGTAAAATATCACAAGCTGTAAATCTTCCATGGGGCAATATTCTCCATGAGAGAGTGATATCAAATAGGAAGAGAACTGGGGAGAATGCAATGCAGGGACACTCATAACAGGTATCGAGTGCTCACTGGTATTATGACCTAAACCCTCCTGTGTGATCTATCTCATCTCATCTCAGGATAGTACTTGGTGTTCTGCCAATTTTACAGATGAGGAAATGGATGTTTAAGTTACATGACTTCTCCAAGGTCCTATAGCTAATACATGGCACAGGAAAATTTTATATTCAATTTTCTCCAAAGCAAATGTCCAAGTTCCTTCCTATTTGCCAAAGATTTAGGATATATATTTTTTTCCTCTTTTAATTGTCCACTGAATTTCTATCATCTTTTCTTATGTGAAGTCAAAATGGTGGAATAATTTCTGAAAAGAGAATGTGGTGAAAATGACATTTTTCTCCACCCTTTAAAGTGGTATTTGGTACTCAAACGTGTCCTCTCAATCCTCTTTCTTTTGCTGTCTTTGATATAAGCCCTTTCTGACTACTGCCCATCAATCAGACAAGCTGTGCATTTTAAAGGACAGAAGGCAAGCTAGAATGGATTTGGATGTAAGAAGTGAGGTGCTGGGAGGGGCGCCTGGGTGGCTCAGTCGGTTGAGCATCTGCCTTCGGCTTAGGTCATGATCTCAGGGTCCTGGGATCCAGCCCCCCATCGGGCCCCCTGCTCCGTGGGGAGCCTGCTTCTCCTTCTCCCTCTGCTGCTCCCCCTGCTCATGCTCTCTCTCTCTCTTGCTCACTCTTTCAAATAAATAAATGAAATCTTAAAAAAAAAGTTAAAAAAAAAAGTGAGGTGCTGATGGTTGTGTTTCCAGATAAACACTGTTGTAGTCAGAAAAGCACCAGCATTTGAAGTTTGTTGTTAGGGACTGTCTCTTCTATATTCAGAAAAAGAGTGAAAGGTAGCACAAAATGGACTAGTATTCTACAGCTGAAAAAATACATTCCTTCAATCAAGACAGATACATATGATTTCCATTTTGCAAGTGACAATACAAGTGATTACTCATCAATATGGCCAGCGTATAAACCAGTGACTCAGGCAAAAGCCAGCATTGTTTTGTTCTCTATCTACAAAGGAGCAAATTGATTTAGACTTAAAATATATTCCAATGAACCGTTCTGTGTATTTATTGAATAATAAATGACCCAGTATCACTAAGGTTTATTCAGTTGTTTGCTTTGTTTTAAACTAATACTTAAATTTCCTTCTGCTCAATAGTTTTGATAACCAGTTTCAATCCTGCAGATTAATGTACTGTCTCTTCTTGCTTGACGACATAGTCGGTATTTTATCTCCTCTAACAAATTGTTTAGAACAGCAAAAGCAAAACTGAAAAGATAATGCCTATGGATGAGCCCTATTGTTCATTCTCATAGTATTAAAAAAAGAATTTAGGGGCGCCTGGGTGGCTCAGTCGTTAAGTGTCTGCCTTCGGCTCAGGTCGTGATCCCAGGACCCTGAGATCGAGCCCCGTGTCGGGCTCCCTGCTAGGTGGGAAGCCCACTTCTCCCTCTCCCACTCCCCCTGCTTGTGTTCCCTTTCTCACTGTCTCACTCTCTGTCAAATAAATAAATAAAATCTTAAAAAAAAAAAGAATTTAATGGCTTCCACATAATGATTTCCTTTTAAAATTGATTGGGTATAAATTTGCACTGTTTTTCTTCTGGTCCTCATATGTGAAAACTAGCTGTAAAGCAAAACAAAATTGTCAGAGCTCTGTCCTTAAACAGCATCTGGGGCTAAGGCTAAGCTTGGGGTAACTAATTCTGCATTGCAATAGTTTTTAAATCACATGGCTGTGTTATTCCTTAGATAACAATTAACTGTTTTTGAGTACTATTATTGTAGTGCACAAAATAGGAAACCTAAAAAGAACTGAATTTTACTGATTGAAAAAAAATCATTATATTTGTGTGGACTTACAGACATATTTTTTTTAATTTGACAGAGAGAGACACAGCGAGAGAGGGAACACAAGCGGGGGGAGTGGGAGAGGGAGAAGCAGGCTTCCCACAGAGCAGGGAGCCCGATGTGGGGCTCGATCCCAGGACCCTGGGATCATGACCTGAGCCGAAGGCAGACGCTTAACGACTGAGCCACGAAGGCGCCCCAACTTACAGACATATTTAAATGTACATGTGGATGCATTGTTTTTCCTGTTACATTCTACAGTGAGTGTGTGAACTCTAGCAGATTATTGAGAGAAAGGGGGTGGTGTTCAGTGGCCGATTTCATGGTGGGCAGTCACTGTTCACAGAAGGTCCCTCTGGGATACTCTGAATCCAACTTGGCACTCACGCCAGAGAGTCCCATAGAGCATGAGGACTTGGGTCATCTTATATTAAGCTCGTTGAAGCAAGGATGCATCTTCCTTAACTGGCCCACTACCTAATTTATTTCAGATTCTGTAACCGTGGCAAATTTGAATTACGATAAATCATTCTGAGAATGTCTATTGAAAGAGATAGAAGATGAATTCATGACACCTATTTTGCCCCCTTGAACCATATCCTAATAAAATATTTTAAAATTCTGCTGCAGATTTCTAGGTGCTCCGATTCCTGATTTAACAGAACTTTGCTGTTATCTCTTGGTTTTGTGTGACATTTTCATTTAACCAAAGGGTTCAGTGGCCAAAAGATCAGACAACTATATCTGCTCTTCTGAAATTAAAAGGAATTTACCATCTTTTAAAAGAAAAGGACCGCTTCTGTGTTTAATCTGTATTTTACTCTTTAAGGCAAATATATTTACCATGTAGTTTATATACCTCTTTGAGAATTTTACGTAAATTTGAGACTTCTTAGTAAAATTTACAAGCGCATAGGTATGCAACTTTTCAGAGACAATTTAAAATATTCAGAGTTTACTATAAGCCCTTGAACCCCAAGTTAAGAACCCTTAACTAAATTTTATGTTATTATTATTATTATTAATTCTACCACCAGAAAACCAAGACAAAAAGCCCTACCACTTGACTTTATATTCTTTATCAAAATGAATTCAATAGAGATATAATTTTAAAAATAAAACTTTAGAAATAGTTAAGAGAATATTGGAAAATCAAAGGCAGAAATCACAAAAAGAGTCAAAGGTTGAATAAAGATTTAAAAAATAAAAAAAATTATTTACTGTATTTCAAATTTCTAGGGCAACCCTCTCCGGTCCCCTTCCTCCTCCAGAGCTTTGTACAATCACTTTGCTATTGCTCAATAAACCTTGCTTTGC
>NC_138375.1:8436395-8450495 GCF_054177405.1 Leptonychotes weddellii | reverse complement strand
TTTGCTCCAATATACCTTTTGCCCCTCTCTCTCTTCTTCTGGGATCCCAGTTATTCTAATGTTGTTTCGTCTTATGGTATCGCTTATCTCTCGAATTCTGCCCTTGTGATCCAGTAGTTGTTTATCTCTCTTTTTCTCAGCTTCTTTATTTTCCATCATTTGGTCTTCTATATCACTGATTCTCTCTTCTGCCTCATTTATCTTAGCAGTTAGCGCCCCCATTTTTGATTGCACCTCATTAATAGCCTTTTTGATTTCGACTTGGTTAGATTTTAGTTCTTTTATTTCTCCAGAAATGGTTTCTCTAATAACTTCCATGCTTTTTTCAAGCCCAGGTAGTATCTTCAAGATCATGATTCTGTACTCTAGATCCGACATCATACTAATTTCCATATTGAGTAGGTCCCTGGCAGTCGGTACTACCTCTTGTTCTTTTTGTTGAGGTGATTTTTTCCATCTTGTCATTTTGTCCAGAGGAGAATAGATGAATGAGAGAACAAAATGCTAACAGGGTAACAACGTCCCCAGAAAATATATTCTAAACAAATCAGAAAAGTCCTGAAGCTGGGGGAAAAGAAAGGGAAAGAAAGAAAAAAGGAAAAGAAAAAAAAGAAAAAGATAAAAGCAAACAAAAGCAGAACAAAACAAAAAAAACCAGAATATGATCAAATATGATCAGGCTGGTGCATAGATCAGTGCCACACACTAGATTTTGGGTGTATTTTGGTCTGTTAGAAGAAAGTGCCTCCCAAAATTTTAAAGAAAGAAAAACTTATAAATGTACAAAAATAAGGGTTGATATGATAAATGGATGGACTATGAATGTAAAGTGGAAAATTATAAAAAATTTTATAAAAGGACTTGATAAGACGTTGTTTCAAAAAAGAAGAGGATTTAAAATAAAAAGGAGAGGATTTGATCAGGCAGGAGAGTAGAACAAAGCCATACACTAGAGATTTAGGGTATATTTTGATCTGTTAGAAGAAACTATATCTCAAAATTTTAAAGAGAGAACAACTTATATATATATGCCAAAAATAAGGGTAACTAATATGAAGGGATAGAATATGACTCTAAAAATGAAAAATAAAAATGTTTTTTAAAAAACAGATTGATAAGATGTTGGTTGAAAAAGGGAAAAAGAAAAATTAAAAAAAAAAAACAGTTAAAAAAATTAACTTTGAAAGACTAAAGAATCATGGTAAAAAAGCCATGGATTCTATTTGCAGTATTCCCCCCTCACTGGAGTTCTGCTGTTCTCATTGATCGGTAAACTTGGTGTTAGCTGGCTGTTCGCGCTGATCTTCTGGGGGAGGGGCCTGTTGCCGTGGTTCCCAAATGTCTTTGCCGGAGGCGGAATTGCCCCGCCCTTGCCCCCTGCCGGCTAAGTAATCTGCTCGGGTTTGCTCTCGGGAGCTTTTGTTCCCTGCAAGCTTTCCCTACAGCTTTGGAGGAAGAGGTTGAAAATGGCACCTCCCAATCTCCGCCCGGGAGGAGCCGAGAACTCAGGGCCCCACTCCTCAGTGCGCCCCCAGAGAAAAGCAGTCACTCTCGTCTCCCTGGTCTCCAGCTGCACTCCATGCTAACCCAGCCTGTGACCGAGCATTTCTGTCTCTGGCACCCGACCCCGTGCGGAGTCTCTAAACCCAGCAGATCCCTGCGGTGCGCTCCCGCGCCACTCCTCTCAGGGGAGGAAGGGGTGTCTCCCCGGATCTGCCACTTGTTGGGTCCCTGATGGAGGAGCAGTGGCCCGACTGTGCCACGGATCACGGTTTATGGCAACCGCGAGCTGAGAGCCTGCACCTTGGCTCCGTCTCTGCAGCCGGCTTCCCCGCTCTGATACCTGGGAGCTCTGCCGCACTCAGGCACCCTCGGTCTTTCTGTGACCCCGAGGGTCCTGAGACCACACTGTCCCACGAGGGTTCCACCCCCTGCTTAGCCACTGGAGCGATGTCCCTCAGCGGAGCCGACTTCTAGAAGTTCCGATTTTGTGCTCCGCTGCTCTATCACTTGCCAGAAGCGGCCGTCGGAGACCCACTCCCCCGCCGTCTGTCCTCCCGAATATCGCCTCGGATTCACTTGTCCGCATGTCCTACCTTCCAGAAAGTCGTTGCTTTTCTGTTCAGAGAGTTGTTGCTATTCTTTTCTTTGATCTCCTGTTGAGTTTGTAAGTGTTCAGAATGGTTTGATCCCTATCCAGCTGAATTCCTGAGCCAGACGAAATCCAGGTCTCCTACTCCTCCGCCATCTTGCTCCGCCCCCCAAACTTCAAATTTCTAAACAGCAAAATCATTGTGAAATGTACTGTCTATGACAGATAAGAAAAAAATAACTTGATACATAACTAGGCTAGTTAGAAAGTTCATCTTTCTCCAATATAAGGAACAATCTATAAAAAAATGACTGTCATGATGGTAGAAAAATGGGAAAGATCATGAATGTGCACATTATAAAATAAGAAATAAATTGTTCAAAAAAATGTTCATTTGGCCTAGTAATTAAAGCATAATGTAACAATTTGTTCTCCAGATCAGCAGACTTGACCAAAAAACCCTTGGACCCAGCATGGCATTCTGATAGGCCTCCGGAGCCCATAAATCAAACAACCTGCCTAGAGTGAAATTTTGCAATATGTTTCAAAAGCCCTGAAATGGCACATAGCTTGAGGCAGTAATCTGATCTCAAAGAATTTATTTAAGAAAGTGGACGAAAAAGCAAAGGTTTTTGTAGCACCCTCTTTTAATAGTGGAAAATTGGAGACAATTTAAATATTCAGTAAAGCAGATGGAGTAGGTAATTATAATACATCAGCAAATTAGATATATGATTGAGTCATTGCAATGACACTGCTTCAAATGATTACTAATATAGAAGGGGGTCAGGAAGAGATACTAATTGAAGACTGCATGTTACAATGTAACTATAGAATTTTGTGTGTAGTTGTAAACAATATCAGATATATATATCTACATATTAATATTGGTTTTCTTTAAATGGTTTTAAGTATCTTAACTCTACTCTTTTTTAAATTACATTGCTAATTTTTATTTTCTGTTTTCTGTTGTCCTGCGCTAATGAGATTGTTTTTAAAATTTAATTTTAAATTTAATTCAAATTCTAAAAAATAATGCTAAAGATGTGGATGTGTGAAAATGTAGTTATTTCCAAGATGAAAAGAAGTTGAAGACCCCGTTCCTTTTTATATTGTAAAGCTTTTAATTACATATATATGTGATTTCATATATATATATGAAATATAAAAATATGTATATAATGTATATATAGTGATTTTATGAGTATATTAGTAGGGTTATTTGATTAGAATCCAGCTTATACATGTTTAAGAAAAGAACAAGTTCTTGTTTTGTTTTATGAGGAGACAGCTGGGTCTCCCATTATCCAAGAGGAGGAATGTGACTTTCTCAGGAAACAAACTTGTCACCTCTCTGCTCCTTTGTGGGCACTTGCCGTGTTCTCTCTCTGTCTCTTTCTTATTCTTTCTTTCTCTCTCTCTCTCTCTCTGTTTCTCCTCATCTTTCTCACCATCTCTCTGCCTGTCTGGTCTACATGATGGGAAATTCAAGCACTCAGTACTCTCAGGCTCCACAGTCTTTACAGTTTCCAATGGCTATGGCCGTTGGAGAAAGATCAGGTAACCCCCTGGGCACCAAATCCACAGTCCCGGGTCAGGCTATGTGTGCGGCAGCATGGGTCAGGTGCCCATGGCCAGACAGTTGGCTCTGGGGAGGGGATGCAGCATGGTCCAAGAAGAACATGTCAACTCCCTCCCACTCCCTGTGGATCACCGTGCACACACGAGTAGTTCCTTGATTATTGGGAAATATTCAACCAAATTAAAAATGTGCATCCACCATATCGAGCAGTCTTTTTGTTATTTATTTATTTTTTGCAGAACACCTGACAAACTAAATCTGAATCTTCACTAGGATTTCAAGATCCTTATATATTCCAATTATGTTTTAGTTCATGTAGTATTAGTTCAGTACCGAGCATTTAAATTAAGATTAGAGTAGTAAGTTGTACTCAAATTCCACAAATACTAGTTCTGTGTTTTAAAAAATATGGAGACCAGGATTCAGTGCATCCATGTCTCCCTAAGTCTGGATGCTGGTGAGGGACTCTGTAGCACCGGGCAGGCTCTGTTTCTTTTTGCCTAACACGGGACTGTGGCTTCTCCTCTGCAAAGACTTCGCCAACTCAGAAAGGGTAGGGTGTTCTGAACAATTTAACCTGTGGTGGTAGTTTACTTGAACAGTTCTTGCAGGCTGATTACATTCCTTAAAGTTTTTAGCTATTTAGAATTTCATGATTTTCCCCTGAGTTCTAGCGGAATATAGTCCTAAAAATATACAGAAAGTTATTAAACCTGGAATTAGACTGCCAACATATTTTCAAATCTAATGTTTAATTTCATAATTGGGAAATGATACATCTGCCTGGAGAAAATCAGTGGGGCTGGAAAACAAATTATGTGTCGACAGTGTTGGTACAGAGAAATTATACATATTTATGAATGGCCAAATCATCTTATTACTGGAATTTGAAAATATAATTATCAATCATTTATGAGGTAATGATTTCAACTGAATGCCTTATCCTGGGGCATGTATTTACTTGTGTGTGAATTGACACATATATACTATTTGTGTGCAGTATCTCTAGGTACCATCTCATTTAATATTTAAATTTTTATTAATAGAATTCAGATTCTAGGGAATTACGTATCTACTTCAGTGCTACGGCAAATAGATACTATGTGATATGATTAGTCAAATAAATTTCCACTTTAAGTTTCAAAAGAATGCTATGCTTCACAGTATTTTAATATTTATGTGTAATGTTCACTTTAAGTACATTGTGTGATTTGTTCAGAGACCAAATTAAACTGAGATCCTTTAAGGATTTAGTTTTGCTGTCATAAATGTGAAAGGACCATCTTCTGTTGATATGTTGTTATTGTAGTTCATTATAAATATAAGTGTGTTATCCATGGCATTTTATTTTCACACTATTGGGATTGGATGACATCATCCTTCAAAAAGATACTCTGTAGGCACCACCACTGCCCCCCGACAAAGTTGCCGTGGAGACAGCCTCACTGCAGTTTGTGTGTCTGGGTTTTTGAAGCAAGGTGCAGGGCAGGTGGTTCCTTCAGGGACCCAGGCCTGGATCCCTGAGGAAACTCCAGAATTTATAAATCTGATTTTCTGGTGTGTTGCCTAGAATTCTACATTTTTACCAAGGTCCCCTGTGACTCTGCTGCGTATGGACATTTGTGACGCACTGACTTTATTCAGAGGGGAAATGCATCCATTGTATAATGTATGAACGTATAATGTATGAAAGTGAAAGCACCAAAAATGCTCATTCTTCTCCTTTAAGAGAAATTGACTTTATTATATTAGCTGAGAGAGCGCTTTCCTGCAGAAACATAAATCTGGGCAGAATAACTCCCTGCAACATTCTATCACTGAATTCTCTGAATTTTGGAAAGACAGAGAAAGGACGCAGGCAGGATCCCAAAGATCTCCATCAACTGGAGATAGTGTGTGTTTGCAAGATGCAGGGTGGTGCGTGCTGCTGCGAACTCTAAATGCTTAGTCAAGCAGTCAGGATTTTGGGTGTAGCTTAGTCACGCATTGGTTATATGAACTTTGGAAATTCTTAAGACCCCAGATCCCTGGCTCTTTACTAACATTCTGGTTGAGAAGGGGGGTTCTGGGTTGGCCCTTATTGCCCATGATTTAGTATAGTACATGCATAATATGGTACAGTTGTTGTTAGAAAGGCAATAGACTAAGAGTCCACAGAAAACCTAGTTTGTTTAGTTTTATGGAGCTTCGTGCAAGAGTTTTTTCATGCTTCATATTGTAATTAGAAAAAAAATTGGTATGACAAGTCATGTCAACCTCCATTTTGGGTTATTGGTAGAAACGAAGGAATCTGTAATTTCAACCTAGAATATTTGTATTTTAGTTAAGAATTTAGTGAAACATTATTGGAATCTTCTTCTAATTGACCAATAAAACTATGGGTTATTATGCATAATATCTGTATCTGTTGTATGTTTTTCTCTTTTCTTAATTAGACAAATATTATCCAGAGAATGTACAATGAAGTAGGTGGGGTTACGGCAACAACGACTGTGTCAACAGAACACACAGTGTGGTTATCAGATGTTTGCCAAGTAAGCTTGCTTCACTCTGCCTTCGGCACCTACCAAAGTGATCGTCAGTGCCTGGGCACTGGAAAACTAGTGCAGACTCAGGGAGAGTTGTACTTCATGGCAAGCTGCCTTGATTTGCATCCTCTAGGAATCCGTTTTCAGTATTACGTAAAGAGAGGCTAAAAACATCTTGGAGGTTTACCAAAAGACAGTAAGATAAAAACGGGCATTCATCTGACTCACTCTGCAGTGGGGATATAATTCTTATTTGTGGCTCACTTCTAAATCATCTCTTGAGTGTAGCATATACTCAGTAGTCTTTTGTCTTAGAGGCAGAGGTGCTCAGGCACAAGCTCTGCATTTCTGGAAGCAGAATTGGAGAAATTCATTGGGTATCTATGAACAGAAAGAGACACAGCACACACACACTCTCACACCTGCAGTCTTATGGCATCTTAGGAATTAACGGACATTGTGTAGCCAGTGGTTTTCCTGCCATCAAAGTAGTTTTGAAATAGTGGTGGTATTGGGGCTGCCATATACAGCTGCACAGGATGCACACTGTACAACTCTAGGGGATGCTATTCATCTACATCTGTGCTTCTCAGATACGCTTCTGGTCTTGTTACAATGCTGATATCATTCGGTTTCACATGATAGCTGGTGCTGCAGGAGTACTGACTACATGTGTAGTGAGCACCCAGATAACAATGTGGGTGATAACCGCCAGAATTGTATGGCAGGGCAGCCCTAGGGCTGAGCTAGTCTTGTAGTGAGACACCACACTCCTGGCCACAACTGCATGCTAGAGAGATGGGTCAGTTGCTTGGTCTTCTCACTACTGGTGCATACTACTATGAACATTTCTGACTAACAAATGTTGCCCTAAAATACAGGGTAGGTTTGAGATTTTATGTTACCATACTTTAAAAAGCAAGGAGAGAAGAAGTAGAACTTATAGCACATCAGTCCATGGGTGACAGGACTAAAGAGCTTTCCTCCATGACTTGTAGGGGGCTCCCAACAGCATCCTGGTCTGAACTGAGGGTCAATTAAATGGCCCCCAGGCTTCCCACTCTGAACATCAAGGAGCTCTGGGCCACTACTACTCTTACCGTTTTAACTTGCATTATTATCCCTATGTAATGCTTTCCAGTCTTTCTCCCTATGGGATGTGCATTCCTTAGCCAGCCAGTCACATACTGAATACAGAAATACCTGTAAATAATTTATTTAAGTGTAATGGAAAAATAAAAATCATGTATAAGTTGAGTTCTCATGATAGGAGTGAAATAGTCAAAATGCCTGGTATATATGCTGTGGGATCTCCCACAACTGAATCTTCTATTGCTAGCTTCATGGTGCATCTTTCCAAAAATCCAAGCCTTTGTTTCTGTCTTCTATGATGACTCTAGTTATCAAGGAATCGTGTAAGATCCACCATGTATAGTGGATCTATTCTGATATAGTGAATAGATAACACTTTACTATTTGAGTAATTGTTTTTAATGGAAATATTTTAATTTTATTAAATTGTTTATATTATTATTTAAATCACTATCTGACCCTAAGTGGTTTCAACTCATTTTGAAAGAACCCATGTCCATCAAATGGGCTTCTTGGTGTTGATTCCTGCAATCTCCCATCTTTCGTCTTCTCTCCATCTTTCCATCTCTTTCAAACCCCTTGTACACACAGAAGACTCCAACAGTCTCATAACTGGGCTCTGCCACAGTCTTACACCTTTTGTCAGTATAATCTTCAGGCTGCCTTTAGCATACAGTTTTCAGAATATTAGAATCTGACCTCGAAGGTCATTACCCCATGTATATAAGATCCTCTAAGTCATCGCCAGGTTCTTTATGATATCTACAGAGTGCAAGCTCAAAATTGTGGACCCCAAGCCCTCTATGGCCTGGACTCTCCTTTCTTTCCAGTCATATCTTCTAAGATTCTTCTCTTTGGGCCTTCACTCTTCTGACCGCTTTGGCAGCTTGGAAACTTGCTGTATGTATGACTGCCCCACACCAGCATGCATGCTCCCCATGACTGGAGCTCCCTCCTCCCACCCTCCGGCAGCCTGACTTCTGCCTGTCCTGCAGGACTCAGCATCATGTTCCCCAGGTTTGCTCTTGACCTTGCCATCCTGCCTAGCCCAGTCAGAATATTTGTCTCACTGCAGCCCCTGTCTCTTTATTCAGCTGCCACCACTTAGGACCATAGAACTCCAAGATCTTTTGATTTTGCTTCTCTGCCTGCTAGTCCCTGTGCTCCGTGCATAAAATATGGACTTCATGAACACTGGCTGCATGAGTAAATTAAAGGAAGGAAAGAAGGAAGAAAGAGAATGAAATAAGGAAGGAAAGTAGGAAGGGAGGAAAAAAGGAAGGGAGGGAGGAAGGAGGGCCTTACCTGAAGAGAGATTTAGTGACTCACTTCTCGAGGATGAATCTTACAATATTCACAGTGACCAAAAGAATCTTGACAAGCTTACAGTCTTGGTTTGTGCCAGTTAGATGATATTCCTTGCTTTTTATCAGGACATATTTTTCCTTAGTATGAATATAACTTTTATTTATATGAATTGGATCTGCAATGTTGGCTACTAGATTGTAAGCACTTTGTGTACAAACTGCTTTTCTAGTTGACTTCTTGACCCTCAGTGCCTAGCACAGTGTCTGGCCCTTGGAAAATAAATTTGCGGTAGCACAGTCAACCAGTGGTATTGCTACAACCAGGTTAAGTAACTGAATGAAATGTATCAGTTAAGATCATTGATTGCAAGTCAAAGAACCACTGATTTACTTTAAGGAGGAAGATGCATTTGTTGGAACTCTATGAGATGCTCCTAAAAGAAAAGGAAACATCCAAAAACCAGGGTTTAAGAAGGTCAGGATCCAGGGGAACTCAGGAATATAAACACCAGGGACTAGTACACAGTGACTTTGGAGTGACCCCAGTGACAGCGTAAAATTCAACTGCTTCCTAGCCTTGGTTCTACCCCAACAGGAGCCCATTAGATTGGAGACATTCCCACAATTGGCCAGAAAATCATGTGGTATGTTAGTTTCCTATGGTTGCTGTAACAAATTACCACAAATTTCATGGCTGAAACCAACACATATTTAATATTCTGTTATTCTGGAGGTGAGGAGTCTAAAATGGAGGTGTCGATAGAGCTCCATTGTTTCTGGAGGCTCGTAGAGGAGAATCCATTTCCTTGCCTTTTCTACTTCTAGGAGCTACCCATATCCCATGCCTTGTGACCCCCTTCCATCCTCAAAGCCAGCAATCACATCATTCCATCTTTTTCCTTTGTCACATCTCTTCTTTGACTCTCACTTTCCTGCCTCCCTCTTCCATTAATAAGGATCCTTGTGATTATATTGGGCTCACCAAGGTAATGCCGGAGAATCTGCCCAATCAAGGGCAGCTAAGTGGCAACCTGACATCCGTCTGCACGGATCCCCTTTGCCATGTAATGTAGCATACTCACAAGTTCAGGGGAATGGAACGTGGACCACTTTGTGGGCCATTATTTCGCTTACCATGGGTGGGAACCCTTGATTGTGAAGCCAGGAAATTTCATGCAACCTAAGATGGATAATTCCCTCCAGGAAGATCAAAGTTCAGTTAACAAAAGCAGAGAGAAGGGCTAAAGAGACAAAGACAACAGATTTTCATTGCACAAGTTGAAGATCATAGGGTTTATTTTTAGCACCAAAAGTAACATTCTAAAGATGTTTCTTCTTGCAGTGAGGATGTTTGAAGTTAGGTGAGTAAATTTGCCATTATGAAATGTTTGAAATAGCATTCAAGTAAGTCATTGCCCTCTTCTTTATTACTCACTTTGGAAGCTTTTGTAATGCCAATTTGGCCAAGTTTGGCAGGCAATTAAAGCTAAGTCAGCATTTCTTCTGTTTCTTCTACAAAAAAGTTACCCTAGTCATTTGACCCATAGATCGTTGGGACATTAATAAGACAAATAACTTGTACAGAATGGCCACCATCCAACAATGAAATGGTCTAAAGGATTTTTAATCAGTTTACTTGTTTTCATAGGATTGCCTTGGCTTGAGTAATTGGGCAGAACATAATAGCTCTAGAAAGTGTGTTTCTCTCATTTCTGTTGCCTTTTATGAACTTTTACTAACAGCCAGTAGAAAGGGCTTCTGTACCCTAGGTTAAGAACAGTTGTCCAGGCATAATTCAGTTGATGAATTCTCTTCCTTTTGCAAATTCAGATGTGTGATTTCAGATTCACAGATAAGCAGGAGAAAACATGACATGGCAATGTTTGGAGTTTGCTGGCCCTACAGAAGATGTACTTCCTCAGTGGAGTTTCTCCTGGTCATTCCAAGACTGGTGAACTCGTAATTTCTGATACCCTACATTAAACTCACAAGGTCATTGCAAAGTACAGGAATAAAAGCAAGCAAAGGAGAAATATGTTTGAACACTGTCATTTATCTTAAAGCAAGCTGTCATTTGGAAATAGTAATGCACCTTTATTTCGTCTTCCTTTTACTTTTTGAAATAATTCTTTTTTGGGTCATTTCATGTCTTGGATAAGCAAGTGTTTCACATTACACTTAATGAGGGTTGTATCATGCCGGGTGCTTCCTTTTGGTTCATTGTGCAAGAGTGGAAGATTGGGAGCTTGCTCTGGACATTACAGTATGTATCTAATAGCCAGAACTTATGGTTTCATTCTCTGCTCTATTAAAGTCTCAGGGTCTGACCTTGAAAATGTTACTTAATTCCTATATGCCTCATTACTCTCCCATTTATAAGATGTCTCTGCACAGAGTCCTTGCTCTGCCTTGGGCTGCTTCCTTAAGGGCTGCCCCATGCCTCCATACTTTTTGCTGCGTGCCAAGAGGAACATGTAGAATGGATGTCCTTACTCCAGAGGGCTCTAAAATTGAGGAAGTGAAATTGAGATTTCACTGAGCTATCCCAATAAAGACATGTATACCTTTTTTCATTTTTAAAGGTGCAGTTTATCTTCCACGTAACAACAACAAAAAAATTAAACATAGGAGAAGTCACATATGCAAGCGGATAACACCGTTTTTCCTGTTATTGGGTTCACCAGTACCACTTAACTCTCTTTTTGATTCAGTCCCTCGATTTTTCATTTCCCACATTTTTCTAATCATGATAGAGTCCAGTTTTCCAAATTTGCCTATGATGTCAAGTCATGTAGTCAATTTAAATTTTAAATTGGAGGATTTCTTGGTGACCAGTATCAGCTACACCTTTTTTGGGGGGGGGGGGCGGGTATAAAACTGTCTTTTGGAGACCTTGGTTTTAGATTCTGTGCATGTTTAAATGGCAGCTTGATGAGGTAAAGCAGCTTCTTGTATTCAGAAGAGGCTCATCATCTATTCTGAGGTTGTTTCTTCCTAAATCATTATATCATGACTCTAATAACTTGATTTTATGTATCTGTACGGTATGATACAAATTCAAATATATAAAATTAAAATTCCATACTTTATTTTCAGTTTTCTCTAGTTACCTATATAGTGATTAAAGCATGACTTGGTATTGTATAATCTTAAAAATAAAATCTACAAATTAATTTTTTTAAAGATTTTATTTATTTATTTGTCAGAAAGAGAGAGTGAGCACAAGCAGGGGGAGTGGCAGGCAGAAGGAGAGGGAGATGCAGGGTCCCCACTGAGCAGGGAGTCCGACGCAGGGCTCGATCCCAGGACCCTGGGATCATGACCTGAGTCGAAGGCAGACGCCCAACCAACTGAGCCACCCAGGCATCCCTACAAATTAATTTTTGATTGTTCTTCACCTTGTTTTGTTCAGTTCATTCAGTATATCAATGGATCTTCAATCCTGTGTTCAAAGTTCAGAGTTTTTTTTAAACAGTTAATTGAGAGACATTTTTTCTCAATTGTGCAAATTATATGTGTGGTACACAGAAATTAGATAATGATTTTCCAATAAGATGATGTGTAGATTTGTTATTCTAAATTGAAATTCAGTCACTTGTATAATTTAAATTTAGCATCGTGCTTAGAGTGCTTACTGTTTCATAAAAGCAGTCTATCAGTCTGCATTGCCTCATGCAGATGCCATGAACAGACATAAAGTCACAAGGGAACAGAGGCGGAACCCATGCGAAACAAAAGGTTCTTTCAAAACCCGACATCGTTTTCTTTGGTGGAATTCCTGACATCAACAAGTCTCAGTAGCCACTTGTTTCTTAATTAAGTTAATAAATGACTAATTGATCCAGTAAGTAAATGATTCCAGGCAAAGCGAATGCTCATACAATGTAAAGACCAACTAAGTAATCACATAACAGACAGGATGGGTTAAGAATGATCAATTTACTTACTACTCACTCATTCATTCATTCATCCATTCATTTACTCATTCAACAAATAAGTACTGAGACACTATTTGGTAAAAACTCTTTTAATCAACAGATTGAAAACAGTAAAGAGAATTCATTTAAAATAGGGAATCATTTAAAAAAAACTATTTAAAACTGTATTCATTTGGTTTCAATTTAATTGTACCAGTGTTCATTAGCCTTATAGAACCTGGGTCATTGATTTAAATATGGGTCTGCTCATCAGAGTGCCAAGAATACATTCTTTTAGAGCCCTTCCCAACCCTAGTCTCTCCTCCTTGCATCCTCTATGATTTCCTCTTTCCATTTCTTTAAAGTGAGTAAGGAATCTAAGACATCTGTGAAGCATTTTGAAGAAAGAAATCTTCTATGTGTTTATAATTTTTCCCTAGCCCTTTATAATCATCTCATCCATAATTAATTCCATAGCTTTTTAAAATGGGTTACCATGGGGCGCCTGGGTGGCTCAGTCAGTTAAGCGTCTGCCTTCGGCTCAGGTCATGGTCTTGGGGTCCTGGGATTGAGCCCCACATCAGGCTCTGCTTGTCCTTTTCCCTCTGCCTCTCCCCGCTGCTCATGTACATGCTCTCTCTTTCTCTCTCTCTCAAATAAGTAAATCTTTAAAAAAAAAATGCGTTACCATAAAGGAGTTTCACTAAAGTGTTAAAGAAACAAAAATTTATTCTTGATGCAATTATATCTCCTTGGTTTACATATGTTTAACTCAAGAATAAATCATGTTAAACTGGAATGAATGGATTTGGAGACAACAAAACTAGCTTCTGGTGAGGGCAGGAGGGCCCCAGTCACCAGGAGGGCCTTATGGAGTGGACAGGTGACCATAGGTGCAGTGGGAGCCAGTCAGGTAGGGTTACAAAATGGAGCCACTTAAAATAACTTCTAGAATGCATGCTGGTCATTGTGATAGGCACTGGGACACGAACATAGCCTTCTGAAGACATTCTTACTTAAGAACTTCCCTCTTTACAACAAAGATCCACATTTTGTTAGTGTTTTTATTTTTTTATTGAGGTATAATTAACATTCAGTGTTACATTAGTTTCAGGTATACAACATAATGGTTCAACGAGTCTATCCATTACTCCGTGCTTACCCCCATAAAAATAGTTGTATCTGTTACCAGACAAGGTTATTACAATCTTCTTGATTGTATTCTCTATGCTGTACCTTTCATTTCTGTGACTTATTTATGTTGTAACTGGAATTTTGTACCTCTTAATTCCCTCTATCTGTTTCACCCATCCCCCCACCCGCCGCCCCTTGGCAACCACCAGTTTGTTCTCCATATTTAAGAGTGGTTTTTTTTTTTTTTTTTGGTCTCTTTTTTCTTTGTTCATTTGTTTTGTTTCTTAAATTTTACATATGCGTGAAATCATATGGCATTTATGTTTCTCATCCATCCATGTTGTTGCAAATGGCAAGATTTCACTCTTTTTTATGGCTGAATAATATTCCATTGTGTATATTTACCACACAAAGATTGACATTTTATTTTATTTTATTTTATTTTATT
>NC_138375.1:8282488-8436295 GCF_054177405.1 Leptonychotes weddellii | reverse complement strand
TTTCCTATTTATCTTTTGCATCCAATACTCAATGCCTAGTATTGAGTGAGGCTGGCCCACACTTTGGTCAGTGATTTATTTTTAAATTAATGAATTATTTTGCAAAATAGTATTGGTATTAAAAGATATTCTATAGATTAGCAGCACATAATGATTGAGAACCATAGGCTGTGTGGCTTTAAACAATAGTTCTTCCCTTGTTACTTAGGGGAGGTTCACCTCTCTGGACCTCAGTTTCATTATCTGCAAAATGGGGATAATAGAAGTGCAGCACAAAGTTGTTGTATTGTGTTAGTAATGGTGAAGAGCTTAGAAGATTACATAGTCAGTACACAATTAATATTACTATATTGTCTTGTAAAAAATATTTGTTCAATTGTAACTTAAATTTTTAAATATACCACCATAGCTAATACCTAATTTGTTACAACGATATATTCATAGATAGTACTCTTTTCTATACCGGTGAGGACTGGTATGACACCACTCTTCATTTTTTATTGTTTTTTCATCTAAGAAATACTTGATTGTAGGAAAGGTAAATATAAGAGAACATTTAAGGTTTTTCTAACCGAAATTTATATACTTAAACAGTGTTTAGATAATTGGGATTTTTATCAAATATCATGTATTATTTTCTTAAGAGCCTTGAACATTTATATAAAAAGGATTCAATCTCAAGTGATTTTTACTGTGCTTTTAATAATCCCTACGGGTTGCTAAGGTTTTTTTTGGTTGGTTGGTTGGTTGGGTTTTTTTTGTTTAATTTTGTTCTTAAATATTTTATTTATTTATTTATTTATTTATTTATTTATTTATTTAGGGAGCAAGCAAGGGGAGGGGCAGAAGGAGGGAGAAAGACAGAATCTCAAGCAGACTCTGCACTGACCATGGAGCCCAACAGGGGGCTCGATCTCAGGACTCTGTGATCATGACTTGAGCTGAAACCAAGAGTTGATGGCTTAACTGACTGAGCCACCCAGGCGCCCCACTAAGGTTTTTACATTAGATAGATCTTTAAACCTTTTTTTCCCCTTTAAAAAAATAATATCCTTAATTGAAATTTCATCTTTTAGGAAGTATGAAAGTTTGTCAACAAAATAGAGACATAAAAAAGTAGATATAATCCAGTTACTTTTGGACCTCTCTCTCCAGAAAGATCAATAACAACAGCAAAATGTTGACGCATAAAAAGTACAAGCTTCCTACCTAATTGGCAGAAATTTCATTTTTCTGTCTGGACACAAAGCCACAATTTCTTTTTATAGGAGTTATGCTTATTTTCTTTAAATTTATTTATGTATTTGAACTCTTATAATTGGCTAATTTTATAACTAAATATTAAAATATTTGACCTCTCATTAAGGAACAACTTGTGTATTAGAGAGTAGTACCTGCCAATTGTGGGAGATGTAAATATTTAGAAAAAGGAGAAAGAAGAAAGTGGGAGGTGGGAAGCCCAATGCTGGAAACAGACATTTTCTCAAACATAGAATAATTTAATTATTTAATTGTGAAAGAAATTATTTTAAAAAATAAAGTAGAAACATGATACAAATGGACTTGAAAATGATAAATATTATTGTTTCTAGATCAGGAATATGATATCATTATAAATAGACCTATTTACTCATCTGAGATTTAAAATATGATATGATTGTGTAGAATAACTGGAAACATAGAGAAGTTTCTTTTCAGAAAGCTTTGCTGAAAATTGCCTTTGGAGATCAGAATAAGCTTGATCTCCTAGAGGGTGATGGACTTCATAACATAGGAAAAAGATGTTGGCATCATGATGACTTAGAAAAATGGCTCTCTCTCGTTAAGATCTCAAAAGTAATTAGTATCTTAGTGACAAAGCCTAAGGATTTACGTAAAATTACCAAAAAAAAAAAAATCTTTCCTGAAACTCATGAGTGTTGTTTTGTAATCAGATTTGCAATGTAAAAGAACTATTACATTCAAAGAATCCTGAGGTCTAATCAAAATAATATATGATAAAATGTCAGATATTTGGGTGAAAATCCTTCACCACTGTTGACTTCTGTCTTCTGAGACTGGATTTGCTATTTTTATTTTTTCCAAGTCTCATTGTTGTCCACTTGTTAAAATGAAGTTATTAATAATTACTTTTTCTATCTGATGGATCAGAAGATTTTTATTTACAATTGCAGTAAAATGAATAAAGTGCTATAAGGGAAGCATAACACCCACTTGGCAAGTCATAGAGTGAAAAATGACTTGTGTTTCTCTGTGGTTGGAATCAATTTCTTGTCTGATGGATTCTTTCTTTTTTTTTAAGATTTTATTTATTTATTTGAGAGAGAGAGCAAGCGAGAGACAGCATGAGCAGCGGGGAGAGGCAGAGGGAGAGGGAGAAGCAGGATGTCCACTGAGCAGAGAGCCAGATGTGGGGCTCAGGGACCATGACCTGAGCCGAAAGCAGATGCTTAACCGACTGAGCCACACAGGCACCCCTTGTCTGATGGATTCCATGGTTTAAAGTGTCATTTGATGGACAGAGGAACTGAATGCACATTTTTCCAAAGAAGATATACAGATGGCCAACAGGTGCATGAAAAGGTGCCAGCATCACCAGTCATCAGGGAAATGCAAATCAAAACCTCACATTATTGGAACGGCCATCATCAAAGAGACAAGAGATAACAAGTGTCGGCAAAGATGTGAAGAAAAGTGAACCTTTATGCGCTGTTGGTGGGAATGTAAATTGGTGCAGCCACTATGGAAAACATTATGGAAATTTTTCCAAAGATTAAAAAGAGAGCTATCACATGACCCAGGAATTCACTTCTGAGTATATATTGAAAGAAAATGAAAGTAGGATCTTGAAGAGATATCACTCCCACATTCATTGCAGCATAAGTCACAGTAGCCAAGGTCTGAAAACAACATAAGTGTCCATCAACGGACACTTAGATGAGTGCATAGAGAAAATGTGTGTGTGTGTGTGTGTAAAATATTATTCAGCCATGAGATAGAAGGGAATCCTACCATTTATGACAACATGGATAAACCTTATGTTAAGTGAAATAGGTCAGACAGAGAAAGACATATACGATATGATATCACCTATATGGGGAATCGAAAAATTCTTAACTCACAGAAACTAGTAAACAGGAAACAGATTGGCAAAAAACAGAGCTAGGGATTGATAGTCACATTTGCATAATATCTAGTCACTCATCTATTTAAAATTATTTATTGATCACATACCAACATATTTGAACTCCCAAAGTGTATTTAATAAATATCTATTCCAAAAAATAAGAGAGGTCCTTTGCTATGTAACCTCCTTCACAAGTACAGTGAAAGCTCTTTACACATACGATTTAGATATATTCTGTAAGCAAAGCTTTACTTTTTTCTTGAAGTGTGTGTTGTAGTAAGCTAATTATATCACTTTAAACTTCAAAATTTCTTATGTGTGCATAGAAATGTCAACATATCCTGATAACTATCAAAAATTTTTATGGCTCTATTCAGTTTTTGTTTTATGTATTTTTTCCTATAAAGCTAGTAGAGGGATTTATTTAAAAGATTTCTAAGTCTGTGGTAGCAACTGAAGTTGTGTAGGAGTAGCTGAAACTCTGTTCTAGAATTAAATTTAAAACACTGATGGACAGGTTCCCTGCTTCGATGGATTGAACATGTTTTCTAAGGAGTGCAGATACTTACAGTGTAAGATTTTGTCCTTGACTGCCCATTGATAGTAATTCTGGGGAAAAAAATGTGTGGTTGAGGTCTATCTTGAGAAATTGTCAAGTGGCAGATACGTATTTGGAATCAATATGAAGGGCAAATTGCCATAATTTGAATGGACACTTTCAAGTACGAGGAAGTGAGAACATGTTACAGGCCAGTGTGTGGCTAGCATTTGGGGAATTTCTGTTTAATAGATTGTGACAGTCAGCGTTGGTCGTTCACAATGGTAAAATTGTGGCCTAGCTTTAGAGAGTGATTTTTTTGGGGGGGTACCAGATTTTTATCATGTTACTCTGTGATTAAGTAGAAGAACGTAAAATGGAAACCTGCATATTTGTTTCAAGTATTGTTAGGGGGAATGTTTGCAGAGGCACGCTTTTTCACTTGCAGGCTTAGAGGCTGTTATTCAGCATCTTGCAAAGACACAAGGTCGGAGATGGTTACAAGGCTTTCGAAGCTGTGAGAAGGGGGGACTCCAGTGCCTGGGCATTTGGCAGTGACAGCGTGTTCTGGGCAGTCACTGTGTGTGACCAGCACTGCATTGGGAGCGGTGCTAAGCATGCTTCTTTGAAGTCTCAGCCAAAAGGATAGTCAGTCTACCGCTGAGCCTCTTTATTATTGAATGTTTTAGAACTTTTCCTCCTATTCGGGGAGAGCCAACATTTAAGGTATTGTGCCTGTTTCAGTTTCTCTTCAGCTTACTGTTACTGTGATGGGTCTGTAATTATAGAATCTCGGACTTTATTTCTCTGGCATAAGGAGAAATGTCCCTCCAGCTTAGCAGACCCATGAAATCGGCTGCTGAAAACAGCCCTTGTCGTGTCTGGGGAGCTAGGATGGTTATTGATTTCAGAAGTGGGTCACTGTTTTTTAGTGATGATGAGCCCGAAACTTTATATTGTTTTTTGTCATCATTGTTTTGTCATTAATTTCATCCAGATATGTTCCTGTTGTAAAAGTAGACAGAGGTGGGATGAGTAGAAATATGTATGGGTTGGCTACTTTAATATTATATGTTACCCACAAGTCATTAATTTGAATATTTCTATTTTCATCGTCCTACACCTGCATTTCTTCTTCTCCGCAGTCTCTTTAAACAATTCGACAATATCAAACCCTTCCTGCTCCCTGTTACCTTTGTAACGTGAACCTTCCTCAGGAGGTGCATTTATCATGATGAGCTGTAATGATCATACGTCTTCCGGGATTATAAAAATCTTTTAATGTTTTTGAAATTGGGATGCTTCTTAATGTGACTGTTGCTCCCTCATTTTCTTTAAGCCATTTGGGATGGATTTTCTGTCACTTGCAGATGAAAGCATGATTAAGTCCCAGCAGCAGAGCGGCTACCCCCAATGCCCTCCCTCTGGTGTTTCCAGGCTCGCCCCTAATGTTCCCTGAATACCAGCCCCAGTGCTGCCTTTCCTGCCCTTCTCACCTTACTTTATAGATTTATTCTGATTCTTTTCTCCCTGCCAGTGACCCTCTGCCTTTCCAAAGTCGACCGGTCGAGCCACTGTCTTCGCTCAGCTTTTCTCTTCACTCAGGTTTGGGCACCCTGATGGCCGTTGAGGAATCTGTGAGATCCCACTCTTAGCATCTTACCTATCGGGATCAGACCTTAGCTCTAGGTGGCCAAGTACTCTACCTTGTTTCACCTCCAGGTTGTAAGTGTGGCTGGGGCCAGGGCGGGGGGCATCTACTCCCCGTCCTCTGCTAGCTCCTTTTCCAAAAGCACCAGCCTTTCTCTGGTTTCTCTTCAGATCACATAAATCTTTCACCTTTCAATACTTCTTAAAGATCAATACATGGTTGACATAATGTCACATATAACATCATAATGGCATCGATGAAAGTGCCTGAGATCATGCTTTAGGAGACAGGACTGTGAGACACCAAGAGAAGACCCTCTCCTGTCCTCACTGACCTCATTTTTTTGTTAACTCGGCTGCTCATACGTCTGTCCCAAGCATGAGCTGCTGCTGTACCCTCTTGCTCTGTAGTCTCTACAGAAGCTTCCTCTGGACTTTCAGACACAATTTGTGTCACTACGAATAATATTCAGGTGGACCTTAAGTCTGCGGTGATGTTTAGGTTGGTCCCATCCTCCTCGATGATTAAGGGCTCACGCAATAGCATGAAGTGGATTTCCTGACTCGCCAAGTTACGTTCAACTTTCTACAGTTCCCACTTCTCTGAACACACAGGTAGAACGATCATCCCCTTGTGTTCGACATGTGGCTCTAACACTCAGATCCCACGTCTCTCTACCCACTCATCATATCTTCCTCCACAGCCACAAGTGACCTCGTGTCTCTGACTCTGCGAATAGCATCCCATTGGCCTCACCACCAAACTACCGGATAGAATTGGACACGTGGCTACCTCCTGGCTTTGCCTTGCAGTTGCAGATGCTGAATATGGCTCAATACTTCTTCCTTGCATGGTGCTTTCCATAAATACTGCCAGATTCTGTTCGTAAGTTGTGAGCTGCAAGCATCAAGTCCCAGAAATTTCAGATCCTGCCTGATTGATGCCTCTACCTAAGAAGCCAGGAACCCAAGGGTATACCTTCCCTGGCATTCGACCGTGGCCAAGCCATACAGTAGTCCTCATAAGGTTTCAAAAAAGCAGCTTTCTTGAGTTGAAATTAAAAGGTGTCATAACAAATACGATTCAGAGAAATGTTGCTAATGCAAAGCCCATTTTACTTAATGTTACATGCTCTACTAAGCGACCATTATTGATTTTACACTAACAGTTCATACATTACTTCAACAAGTATTTATTAACTGGCTGCCTATATATTAGATAGTGAGCTAGATGTGGGGAATTGAACATAGACCAAGACAGATTGAGTTTTAGCTCTAATTATATTGAGTTTTGACAGCTATTAATTATTATATTCTGTATATTATTAGGACAAGCTGTAATTTTAAATTTCTCTTTAAAAGGAAGAAACAAGGATGGATATACTTCTATATATGAAGAGTGCATCTGGGAGACAACAATGCTGTGCCTGTTTCTCTGCCTATTATGTTGGGTTTTGATATTCATGACATCTTAGTTGCAAATACAGAATTGCAGTTTTGGTGACCAGAGTGATTATACAAATGACGTGTTCACTATTGTTTTTTGTGTCACTAATTTATACGAATCTACACATTCTCTGCAACCTAATATTAATAATATCCTTATGCTCCATTTTACATGATCCTAATCTTACACATATCACCTGTGGAATGAGTGGAGGGTTATAAAAATTCCATATGTTCAATTATATTCAATGTTAAAACATCAAATTGGATACATAAATGTGTGTGTATGTGTGTATCTATTTATCTATATATGTATATATATATATCTATATATATAAAATATATAGATATATATATATATATATTGGAATATTCCAATATATATATTGGAGTATTCTAATGGCCAGTTTCTTTACTCACTTGGGTGCAACCATAATGGAAAATGATGAAAGTGATGCCTAATGTTGAGGTAAAGCTAAAAGTCAGTCTATTGCACTAATATGTTTGTGTTTTAGGACATAAGATCAAGAACAGGGAGGGGCACTGTCTTGAAAAGGGTGGATACATGACGGAAGGAAACAACTTTAAATGCGGCCACACACACGTGGGGTTTCTTAGTTTGGTGTGAGAGTCAAGGAAGTTAATGTCTGAGAGACTTAAGTTGAAGCCATTGGCTAAAGCTAAAGGAAGATGAGAAGAGTTCTAGAAGTTTCTAGTAACTCTAAAGTAAAAGATAAAAAGGGACCTGCCTAAAGAAAAGGAAAAAAGGGCATAAAGATATGATAAGCAGTGTTTAGAAGTCATCAATCTTTACATTGCCTAATTCATATCAGAGTGTAGTTTCTGACTTGAGCTGGTCTCAGCTGCCAAGATATTAACAGCAAAGAAGAGTCACAGATAGATGTGTTTTGTTGTAAGTTTGCATGTCAAGTCACCTTCCATCACCTGAAATATGTTTTACCTACAGTGTCAACATTTTGGCTAATGGCTAGTCACTTAACCTGAACCCTGGAATAATCTAGATTCTTCCTCTCTTTGCCTCACTACCACATGCAACCTATCAGTAATCCTGACAGTTCTCCCTTCAAAATATGTTTATAATCTGATCCCTTCTCACGACCTACTGCCAAGGAATAAAGCTACAGATGAAAGATCACATCAAGGAATAGACTGTTGGGTATAGATCAATGGAACTTTCTGCAATGATGAAAATTGTCTACATTTTTTACTATACAGTACAGTAGCCACTGGCCACATGTGGGCATTGAGCAAATTGAAATGTGAATAGTGCAACTAATAAACTGACTTTTTAATGTTATTGAGATGTAAATAGCCATATGTTGCTAGAGGCTACCATATTAGACAGTGCAAGTCTAGCTAATGAAATATTTATTGAGTCCCACAGTATGCAGGGGATTTGGAGATCCTGGAATTGGAAGTAGGTGGGACCTGCTAACCTGGGAGAAGAAAGGAACAGGTCTCTGTGACAACACAGTGTGAAGGCCTGGACGTGACGGAATGAGAAGACAGTTGAAAGGATAAGAGGGTTACAGATGGAGGGTGGGAAGTTCTAGAGGAGCAAATACCTCATCACAGCCAAAGGAGCTTATCACTGAATCAGAGAGAAGGAAATCAAAGTAATGGTGGCATGAGAATGCTAGGTGGGTCATTGAATTGGATGATTGTGTGACACCAGAGTCCATCAGTTAATTTTTTGAAGATGGCCATCTCTGCTGTCAAAGTCTGTTGGTTTGCACACTGGCCTCCATACTCAGAGGGCAGGGAGAGACTGAAGAAAGAAGCAGACCACTCTAGATTGGTAGGTGGCAGGTTGAATAAGCAAGTGAACTTATTTACAAGACTCATCTTGGGTGGTTACAGGTCAAGTAGATTTCCGCAGCCACTGGCCAGAATCTTAAAAGTTTATATAGGCCTGGGCGCCTGGGTGGCTCAGTCGTTAAGCGTCTGCCTTCGGCTCAGGTCGTGATCCCAGGGTTCTGGAATCGAGTCCCACATCAGGCTCCCTGCTCAGCGGGAAGCCTGCTTCTCTCTCTCCCACTCCCACTGCTTGTGTTCCTGCTCTCGCGATCTCTCTCTCTCTCTCAAATAAATAAATAAAATCTTTAAAAAAATTACACAGGAAATAGAAGGAAATTTTTAAAAATGGGTATGTCTATATAAATGACTTGCAATTATGATCATAAAAAAACATGTATGTAACTTCTGAATGACCCATGTCCTTGTGTAGAGTCCCCTTTGGAAGCCACTGATGTAGATACAGGTGGAGATGCAGGGTCGGGGAGGGGGTGACTTTGCACCCAAGACTGCCATTTCCTTTCTTCTTGCTTTCTGCCCTTGTCCCCTCCCCCGCCCCATCTCTCAAACCTTTCCTAATTGGAAGGGCTTGGCTTTCAGGCTATGTTACCTGGGCACAACATTTGTTAATCTGTTTATCTAAATCCTTACAATTATGAGGCTCGATCAAATACTGCATATGAAAGCAAGTGGAATATGAAACTGTACTTTATTCTTGTCTTCCCAACCCCACCACCGTAATTATTTAAATCACTTTCTTTCATCCTGTTGATATCCATCACCTAAAATACCTTCTGTTTTTTAGCCACGGTTGCATTTTGCTATACTATGTTTAATTTGATCTTTACTCTTGGCTCATATCCTGCTTACTAATATTATTTTCCCCAATCCTCCTATAAATTCTGTTTGTAACAGATTTATCTTTCCAATGCTATTCTCATCCTCATTGGTAATATTATTAAAAAATATTTAAAAAATGAAGACAAATCAAAACTAAGTTGGAATGTCCAATGAGAAAATTAGATGACCAATCTTTTCATATACTTTAAGGACAATTCTATAATAGAACACTTTTCAGTTAGCATAGCCTGAAATTATTAACTATTAACAAATGTATCACAGTGCTGGGGTTCCTATGGAAGTTATGTTGCTTACTGTAAAACCCAGACTGCCCAGTTAAGTATAATAGGAAATACGTTTTAACATTCACATAACACTGGTTCCTGGAAGGACATGTAATATGATAGCTTTAGGCAAGAAAACAACCTTTATTTACTCCCAAACTTTTATTTGAATAATGATTTTGTAGGGCCCTGGTAAAAGTTGTCCTCAGTTAATTATTATTTCCTCTGCTGATAAGCATCGCTAGGTAATATATGTAACAAGTACTTTGATCTTACTGGTCTTACTTGTTTGAGAAAGATAATAGGAAAAAGTAACTTTCAGGATGCTGTTTTTAAGCTGTACCTGTCTGTCCATTTATGAATTGGGCTGAGGTAAAATGGTAGTTCAACTGGCTTTTTTTTTTTTTTTAAAGATTTCATTTATTTGACAGAGAGAGACACAGCGAGAGAAGGAACACAAGCAGGGGGAGTGGGAGAGGGAGAAGCACATTCCCTGTGGAGCAGGGAGCCCGATGTGGGGCTCGATCCCAGGACCCTGGGATCACGACCTGAGCCGAAGGCAACGCTTAACGACTGAGCCACCCAGGCACCACCTCAACTGGCCTTTTTTTTTTAGACTCAGTACTTCTTCATTTCTTTACTCTTTCTTATTATCTTACTTGCCTTTTACTTCTTATTATCTCTTATTCCACTTACCTCAAATACAAAACACAGAGTTGTGAGTATATCCTGGAATTTGGTTGGGCTGATACAGGAGAAACCATTCCATTTACTTGTATTGTTTCCTGTTCTATAATGACGTCGTGTGCTTTCTCTGTAGTTCATAATTTTCATTTTTTCAAAAGTGTACTGCTTAAAGTTGCCTGATAGTTATGTCTGGGTGCAGGGGCCACATCCTATCACATTAAGCATGTCCTTTTGCATTGCAGGAGCTATGCCTGTCCCAGACCAGCCTTCGTCAACCTCAGAGAAGACCAGCTCCCTGAGCCCTGGCCTGACCACCTCCAATGGGGATGGCTCTGAAACGGAAACCACCTCCGCCATCCTTGCCTCGGTCAAAGAACAGGTAGAAATATTTCCACTTTTGTGACCTACTTATGGGAACATATTAGAAATTGTTCTTTCAGATGAGCAAGGATGACTCAGTGATGTTGGAAGAAAATCATGATTTTCTAGCAGAATGTTGGTATTTATTATAAAAATATTTAAATGGGATTGTAATTGCTTTTGACTTTATGTTTTTATTCGTGATTTAGGCAGTTTTCCTTGAAAAAATATTCCATCCCGGGGGGAAAAAGCACTTTATAGTCAAAATTCCCTACTGGTGAAGTTTTGGTAGATTTGGTGATGGACCTGACATTTAATACTGTTATATGCATGAGGCCAAATAATTGGTCTTTAGGAAATATAAAGTCTAAAAACAAAAGAAAAAAAGAAAATATAAAGTCTAATCAACAATCAAAATAAATCCACAGGTATAAAAAATGAGTATGGTGACAGCAGATGAATACTGTGTTGGGTCAAGTGAAACTGGTCTTTCTAGTGTTTCTGAGATGGATCTGGAAGAATGCATTTTAGAATTTTCCCTATAAAATGAATTAAAATCTGAATGATTCTTCCTCCAACATTACTTTGCCTTATAAATGGCTAAGTAAGTAAAATCTGAAGTCTTAGATTAAAAAAAAATTATTGAAAGTCATGTTTCTTATTAATAAAAGGTGGTAAATAATCAAAGAAAGCTGGAAAATCAAGATTTTTTCCACTTCTTTTAGCATGTGCCAGAATATTAATCATAATTTAAAAAAAAAATGAGAAAGTGTCCTGTGTGTGGGTTATATGACTCGGGGGGATGCTGAATAAGCAATAGCAGTGGTCAAGCTATCAATAGAGTAGCTGAGGAAAGATCCATTGACAGAAGGGATCAATGATGCTATCAGTCAAACGTGTGTCACCACGGCAGGAAGTGTGGTGCTAAGTAGGTACCCAAAGGAAAGTTGAATAGATTAATTGGATAATCTGGTTTGTGAAAATGGTCAGTAAGCAGGGAACAGGCTATATTGCTGGATTAGTTTGCTTCCAAAAGCCTACGCCTGAGAGTTTGCTGATTATTTTTGAGGGAAAATAGAAGGAGCAAAGATTCGTGCCATACTCAGGCTACTGCTTTGTTAAAGTTGGTTTATGTCATGGTTTCTTATTCATGTATCTAGAAGTCTTGCTGGGCCACTAACTTTAGAGTATGGACAAAATATAAAACGGAGGGATAAATTTAACAAGAAAATGACAAGACCTGTCTGACGAAAACTATAACATTTTTTCACAAGACATAAAGTAATTAAGAATAAATGACAAGGGGTACTATGATCCTGTGTGGAAAAGCTTGGTTATCACAGTAATATTACTCTTTCCCAAATTAAGATATAAACTTTAGGCTGTTGTAATAAGATCTTGTAGCTGATTATTTCTTTGGCAAACTGGGTCAAGCTATTTTAAAGATCATATGGGAAGCATAAATATATGAGTTACAAGGAAATTTTAATAGAGAGATTTTATCTTACCAAACATTCTCATCACTGTAGTGTCCAGTTGGTCCAAAATGGAAAGAATGCTCTCTCTGTAGGACATAACTGAGAGTTCAGAATCATAAGGACATAGTCAACATAAAATAGTAGAAAAAATAGGCCAAGAGAAAATATGTGCCAAAATATGACAAAGTGTTGATATAATTAATATATTAATGCTTCCTAATGTTGATGAGAAAAAAAGAAAAATGAAATAACAGAATAGAAAACTAGGCAAAAATGTAAACAGTAGTTCACAGAAGAAAAATGCAAAAAACCAATGACTATATGGAAATGTTTTCCACTCTACTGTACTAATCAGGGATATAAAATTCAAGATGAAAATATGATTTTCTTTAATCTACCAAATAGACAAACATTAAAAAATTGTATGTATTATAGTCTAGCTAAGGTTAAGGTTTGAGGAAATGCACATTCTTTGTCACTCCATATGAGAATGTGCAATGTTGTAATCTTTGTTTAAAATGATATGTTGCTGTGCATTGGCATTTACAGTGTTCAGAACCCTTTGATTAGTCATGCTTAGACATATGTAGTATATAAATGGGTGATCTAGACCATAAGATTTTATGTATATGGGTGTTTATTGCAAAATTATCTGGGATAATAAAAAAGTGGAACAATATTGATTGATGAAGAATTGAAAAAAGATATATCTTTCATATAAAACTATATCCTTCTTATGTAGTTATTAATAAAAATGAGTTAGAACTATATATTACACCTTTGAAAAATACATGAGGATTTAAAAAATTAAATGTCATAGCATTGCATTATCCTGTTTTTAAAAGACAATAAATATTTTGTGTTGTTTACAATGTTTATGAACATCTAGAAAAGTGTAGGAGGAAATAAATCAAACTATTAACATTGGGTACTGTACATGTGTACAATTAGATGGAGGTAGGAGTAGGCAGAGAATATAGAGGATAAGGAAGACAACCCAAAATGGGAGAAAGAACTAGGAGACTGGAATAGATACCAGTTGGATTTGGATAATAGGAAATACCACTTGAGCTGAGATAGTGATGTCTGTAGTTGAGAGAGCGGATAAGCTGCTTATAGCAAAAAATACATTACTGTAAATAAAATGGCCTCCCCAAATCCTTGATGAGAATTTAAAAAAAACTTACTGTGAAGAGTTTTTTCTAATAATCAAAATAAGTCCATTGTCCATTTTTGGATGGCAAAGGTGAGATTGTTTGTGGCCGGTAACTAATGTGAGCAGGCATGAAAGTCTGTCCTGGAAGGCGACTAGAGCAGCTTGAAGCCCCTGCATTAGAGGCTCAGGCATCAGGTCCTGTGGCATCTGCCCATGTGAAGGCAGAATCAGCAAGCAGCAAGGTCCCTGGACTTGCTTGGGGTAGCCTGCTGCAGACAAGCAATTTTTTCCTTCCCTGGGGATTTTTGTCCTAAACTGTTCTTAAGGTTTCCATCATCTCTTTTCCTGAGGTCTAGACTATTATCTATGGAGCTAAAGCTAAGTTAAATATATTTGAAAAAAAAAATTAGCTGAGATGAAAGAAAGGCAACTTTAAAAGTTAATTTTTTATGATTTTTAATAATTATGTACATAATATATTTATAAATTTTTTCAATTGAATGTTGCTTGCCTGGTCCTCTTTAGGTGCTAATGAGAAGTAGCTTTTTTTTTTTTTTTGACTAAAAATTCTATATTAAGTTAGAGAAATTTAAGAAAGAAATTTTATGGCATTACTCTTATGTGCTACCCTAATCCTGTCTCCTTGGACACCAGTTCTGTGGGAGAGAAGTCATTCTTTATTAGAGGAGGCATATATTCTGAGCTAACTGCCAAGTAATAGGTTGCATAATTTATTTACTGATTCATTAAATGTATTCAGCACTTCATATACGCAACGTATAATAAAGGGTAATAAAGGAAGTACAGGTATAAAGAAAAGTCAGTTTGACAGTTTATTGAAATAAATTGTTATAACTAAGAACATAAGTTTTTAAGCAGGCAGCTAACATTGCATAGAAATAAATTCTAGTGTATAACCGTAGAATGAACTTAAGTCATGACAAGCCCTAAGTCATGAAACATGTCTGCATGACATGTATGGTGTGACTGAGATATTTGTAAACTGAGTCATAGAGTCCTTAAACCCAGCAGCCATGGATTGCTCAATGAAAAGATGTTCATTGATTTTTTTTCTGCTAATTTCCCATCTTGATTGCTTTTTAACTTGTGAATTTTATACTTTTATATCAACAGAAATAGAACCATGATTTATGTTATACTCTATGGGTAATTTTCTGTATTTCAGACATATCTGTCTTATTTCCAAGTTACCAAGTTTTTCTGTGGGGCGTTAAGAGAGAAGAACCTAATTCCTTTTTCCTCTCCTGTGAGTGTCCTTCACCAGAAGAGGAGCAGAGGATGGAGGTCGGGGGTGTGATGACTCTGGTCACATGACTTGGATAAATAACTAAGAGGGGTGATTGGTAACTATTCATTACAAAAAGCAGCCCATAAGGTGGGTTAGGTGGTAAGAACTTAAAGGGGTAAGAACGGTGAAGGGATTCTATTTCAAGGATGGGAGATACCCCTGTGATGATGGCAATGACCCATAGAAAGAGAAGTTAATGATGTTCTAGAGAGGGGGAATAATTTCAGGGAGAAAAGTCACTGGGTAGATGAGAGTGAATGGGATCCTTTCAGTGGAGAGAGTGGCTTTTGGAACAAAGACAGTTCATCCATGAGAATGGGAGAGAGGCAAAGTACATGGTCTCAGGTCCACTGATGGCTTGGTGTTGGAAACTCTTCCCCTCTCATCAGATGGGCACTTCCCCTCTCATCAGAGGCACCAATTTGAATTGGACCTGTTAGGAGTCTGTGGTGAGCTGGGCTGAGCAGAGGTGGAGGGGGGAGGCACTGAAGGTGAGGGATGCAAGACAGTCATTATAATGATGGATCTTGGAATCGAAATTGAGTGGAAGTGGGTAAAAGAAAAATTGGTGGGGACAGTGCATTCTCAGTGATTGTGTATTGATAGTGATGGCTTGGAAGCTTTGTGCTTAAAATCCAGAATTTAAAAGTAATTATTGTTGATGTTGAGACCTAGGTTATGACTCTGGGAGATGAGATCAAAACGTGAAAAGAGAGAGAAACCTTGTTGACTCTGTGAAAGGTGGTGGCGAGTGATGATGATGCCAGAACAGTGGTGATGAGCAGTGACAGCACTCCAGTTGCCCTAGGTGGGGAGGGGACCCGATGTTGCCACATGCCTGTGAGAAGCACGCTGATGTTGGCTTGTGGGTGTATGGGAGTAGTCCTCCTGATCTTCACCTGTGTGTTTTCATTGTTTTAAATTGTTACAATGTTGGTCTATACTTTTAGACAGGAATTTACATTCTCTCACATTATGTAACCTTTGTCTTTGTATTTTTGTCTTAAACCAACATAGTGCTACTTTGCTCTTAAGAACATATAGTTTATTGATGTTTATAAATTATTGTGGCCCAGATAAATGTGTTTTTTTTGGTAATAATTCTACCAGCAAAGTACATTTATTTATTCTTATTTAAATTCAATTAGCCAACATATAGGACATCATTAGTTTCAGATGTAGAAGTCAATAATTCATCAGTTGCATACAACACCCAATGATCATCACATCACATGCTCTTCTAAAGGCCATCACCCAATAACCCCATCCCCCCACCCACCTCCCCTCCAGCAATCCTCAGTTTGTTTCCTATAGTTAAGAGTCTCTCATGGTTTGTCTCCCTCTGTGATTACTTCCCATTCCGTTTTCCCTCCCTTCCTCTATGGTCCTCTGTGCTGTTTCTTATATTCCACATATGAGTGAAACCATATGAAATTTGTCTTTTTCTGATTGACTTATTTTGCTCAGCATAATACTCTCCAATTCCGTCCACATCGATGTAAATGGTAAGTATTCATCCTTTCTGATGGCTGAGTAATATTCCATTGTGTGTTTGTGTGTGTGTATATATATATATATATACACCACATTGTCTTTATTCATCCATCTGTTGATGGACATCTCGGCTCTTTCCATAGTTTGGCTGTTGTGGACATTGCTGTTATAAACACTGGGGTGCACATGCCCCCTTGGATCATTACATTTGTATCTTTGGGGTAAATACCTAGTAGTGCAATTGCTGAGTTGTAGGGTAGCTCTGTTTTTAACTTCTTGAGGAACCTCCATACTGTTTTCCAGAGTGACTGTACCAGCTTGCATTCCCATCAACAGTGTAGGAGGGTTCCTCTTTCTCCACATCTTTGTCAACATTTGTTGTTTCCTGACTTGTTAATTTTAGCCATTCTGACTGGTGTGAGGTGGTATCTTATTGTAGTTTTGATTTGTATTTCCCTGATGTTGAGTGTTTTTTTATGTGTCTGTTGGCCATTTGATGTCTTCTTTGGAGAAGTGTCTGTTCATGTCTTCTGCCCATTTCTCGACTGGATTATTTGTTTTTGGGTGTTGAGTTTTTTATAGATCTTGGATACTAACCCTTTATCTGATATGTCATTTGCAAATATCTTCTCCCATTCCGTAGGTTGCCTTTTAGTTTTGTTGGCTGTTTCCTTTGCTGTGCAGAAGCTTTTTATCTTGATGGAGTCCCTATAGTTCATTTTTGCTTTTGTTTCCCTTGCCTTTGGAGATGTGTGTAGCAAGAGATTGCTGAGGCTGAGGTCAAAGAGGTTGCCGTCTATGTTCTCCTCTAGGATTTTGATGGATTCCTGTCTCACATTTAGGTCTTTTATCAATTTTGAGTTTATCTTTGTGTATGGCATAAGGAAATGGTCCAGTTTCATTCTTCTGCATGTGGCTGTCCAATTTTCCCAGCACCACTTGTTGAAGAGGCTGTCCTTTTTCTATTGGATATTCTTTCCTGCTTTGTCAAAGATTAGTTGACCAGAGAGCTGAGGGTCCATTTCCAGGTTTCTCTATTCTGTTCCATTGATCGATGTGTCTGTTTTTGTGCCAGTACCATGCTGTCTTGATGATCACAGCTTTGTAATATAGCTTGAAGTCCGGCATTGTGATGCTACCATCTTTGGTTTTCTTTTTCAATATTCCTCTGGCTATTCGGGGTCTTTTCTGGTTCCATACAAATTTTAGGATTGTTTGTTCCAGCTCTGTGAAAAATGTCGATGGTATTTTGATAGAGATTGCTTTGAATGTGTAGATTGCTCTGGGCAGCATAGACATTTTAACAATGTTTATTCTTCCAATCCACGAACATGCAATGTTTTTCCATCTCTTTGTGTCTTCCTCAATTTCTTTCCTAAGTGTTTTGTAGTTTTTAGAGTACAGATCCTTTACCTCATTGGTTAAGTTTATTCCTAGGTATCTTATGGGTTTTGGTGTAATTGTAGATGGGATCGAGTCCTTAATTTCTCTTTTCTTCTGTCTCATTATTAGTGTATAGAAATGCCACTGATTTCTGTGTGTTGATTTTATATCCTGCCACGTTGCTGAACTGCTGTATGAGTTCTAGCAGTTGGGGGATGGAGTCTTGGAATTTCCACATAAAGTATCATGTCATCTGTGAAGAGAGAGAGTTTGACTTCTTCTGTGCCAATTTGAATGCCTTTTATTTCTTTTTGTTGTCTGATTGCTGAGGCTAGGACTTCTAGTACTATGTTGAACAACAGTGGTGAGAGTGGGCATCCCTGCCGTGTTCCCGATCTTAGGGGAAAAGCTTTCAGTTTTTCCCCATTGAGAATGATATTTGCTGTGGGCTTTTCATAGATGGCTTTCATGATATTGAGGTATGTTCCCTCTCTCCCTACACTATGAAGAGTTTTAATCAAGAAAGGATGCTGTATTTTGTCAAATGCTTTTTCTGCATCAATTGAGAGAATCATATGGTTCTTGTCCTTTCTTTTATTAGAGTGATGTATCACATTGATTGATTTGTGGATGTTGAACCACCCTTGCAGCCCAGGAATAAATCCCACTTGGTTGTGGTGAATAATCCTTTTAATGTACTGTTGGATCCTATTTGCTAGTATCTTGGTGAGAATTTTTGCATCCATGTTCATCAGCGATATTGGTCTGTAATTCTCCTTTTTAGTGAGGTCTTTGTCTGGTTTTGGGATCAAAGTAATGCTGTCCTCGTAGAATAAGTTGGGAAGTTTTCCTTCCATTTCTGTTTTTTGAAACAGCTTCCAAAGAATAGATATTAGTTCTTCTTTAAATGTTTGGTAAAATTCCCCTGGGAGGTCATCTGGCCCTGGACTCCTGTTGGGAGATTTTTGATTACTGCTTCAATTTCCTTGCTGGTTATGGGTCTGTTTCAGGTTTTCTGTTTCTTCCTGTTTCATTTTGGGTAGTTTATAAATTTCTAGGAATGCATCCATTTCTTCCAGATTGCCTAATTTGTTGGCATATAGTTGCTCATAATATGTTCTTAAAGTTGTTTGTATTCCTTGGTATTGGTCATGATCTCTCCTCTTTCATCATGATTTTATTAATTTGTGTCCACAAAGTACATTTAATAGTGAGTACATTAAATAGAAATTTCTCGGTATATAACAGTATATGCAAATGTGTCATTTCATTGTATTTATTCAGTAGTGTTTATCAAATGCCAACTATGTGCATAGAACTGTGTTTCCCTGTATGATAGATACACAGATTTGAAGGTTGCCTTCGACTGTTTAGCAATGAATTTAAAAATACAAAACAAACTTATATAAAAAGGTATAAAATATTTTTAAAAATGTAGACAAATTTTTAAGAAAACTCTTTAGTCAATTTGCTTAAAAACTCAAAGTACTGTATATTGATAAAAACATTTCTTAAGTTGACAGTATTTATAGCCCTGGACACTCTGTTGTTACACTAACTTCTCTTGTTCTCTACGTTCCACAAGGATTGCAGTCAGGTTCTTGATTTTAGAGGAATTTTTTAGTACCATTATTTAAACTATCAATGATTTCTCGGTAATAAAATAGAAGTTTTCTTGATTTTAATCACTTTTGTTATTATCCTTAATAGAGGAAAATGGAGTAAAGGCATTTCTGAGCTCCCACTCTGGGTAAAACTACTGCACAGAGTACTTTACATATGTTATATCATATGAAAGCATTAAGAAAGCATTTTAAAAAATTCATCTTACACAAAATCTAAAGAAATCTTGATAGTTTACATCAACTCATGGTAAAATAGCGTACCTTTATTTTTATGTAGCTTCTACATTTATAATTTTTAAATTGCATTAGCTCTGTATAAAAAAATATGATTGGGAAGGAGCACATTATAAAATGCTCCTTTAATTAGTCTTCTTCCAGTGTCACATGTCATTGCCACGTCTTTCAGCATTATTAGTGTTACTGTAATGTGCAACAGTAGTTTCTGATAACACAATGTGGATAATGACCTATAACTATTAATCACTTTCCAAACTATGTCTTGGAAAAGCATTTCATGAAAGTAATGACAAAATTATCAGCCATAAAAAAGAGGAAATTAAAACACCTTTAGGAAAGGTCAAGAAGATAGGGAAGGATTATCTGCAAAGACTAGTGAACTTTATATTCATTTAGTCAGAGAAAAAAGAATTATATTTATCATAGTGCCACAGCTGAACTCTTTCCATATATTAAAATTAAAATGAGAATTGCCTGATGATTTTTGAATTTATTTCTTGAAATAAATTCTTGAATTTCTTTTTTTTTTTTTCATGAAAAAAAGCATGTATTTTTTTCCCTAGTTTTCATTGTTAGAACATGAACTATGGTAGGAACTGTGGCGGCCTTTTTCAAGAGGTGGACTGAGATACGAAGGTGCACGCTAGGAGTCTGTAGACCTGGGTCCTGGTAGAAGGTGTGGTTTGTGGTTTGGAACAAGGAAGGGCAGATCTCGGAGTCAACAAGGATCAGAAAGTCTTGTGGATATCCCATACACAGACAGGGTGCAGATAGACTGACCAAAATGGGTGTTTAGACTTGCAGCAAGGCAAAGAAGGAAACCAAGTGGTGTGTGTAGAACGGTGGAACTCCCAACTAGGAAGGAAAGGGAGTGGTCAGGAGGCAGCAGACTGATGGAACCTGCTGGGTTTGAAGCTGGCCTGTTTCTTTGTGGATTCTGGATCTTTTGCACCATGTGTATTCTGTTCTTGCCTATAAGTTATTTTGAATTTTTTCCTAAAACTTAATTTTTTTCCTAAAATTTGACTTTGTAACTCTTCCCAAGACACATGTATACTTATCCACATTTTTAATCACCCCAAACTCTATTCCAAGAATTAATTCACTTGGATGCTGTCTGCACTCTTCCCTTTGAAGCTATTAGGAGTTGGATTTTCTAGGCACTGGAGCGAGGCTATGATGGGAAAAATAAAAATGGACTTACCTTTTATATACTGAATTAGAAGATAAGCTTTAAATATGTGGGGTTTTGTAACATGACATTAGAGTACATTTCTAATGCCTCTTTTATATTTAGCATTAGAATTCATTGCTAAATACTCATATATGGTGGTGCCTGGGTGGCTCAGTGGTTAAGTATCTGCCTTCGGCTCAGGTCATGATCCCAGGGTCCTGGGATCCAGCCCAGTGGCGGGCTCCCTGCTCAGCAGGAAGCCTGCTTCTCCCTCTCCCACTCCCCCTGCTTGTGTTCTCTCTCTCGCTTTGTCTTTCTCTGTCAAATAAATAAATAAAATCTTTAAAAAATATATTCATATATGAAATCACATTTCTTTTAAATATGATATTAAATATTATATTTATATTATGTATTATATTATTATACATAATATTAAATGTTATTAAAATATTTTTTAAAATATATTTTAAAAATTTTTATGAATTTTCCATTTAAAATAATTCATGCACATTGTGAAAAAGTTTAAAAACTCAGTAAGGAATGAAGATAAAAATTTTATTTGAAAATAATACGGCAGCTAAAGGTTGTTGCATATATTTGGGAAGAGTTCTTTCTAAGATTTTTATATGAATATATAATTATTTGTACAAAATCTTTCTTTTCCTTTATAAGTATTTTATACTGCTTTGTACACTTAATATTATATCAAGAGTATTTTTTCTTATCACTATTATATTAAAACCTTTTTTTAATGGCTATGTATGTAGATACACTGTGAGTCATTTTGTATTCTAATTTTATTGAACTTTTCCGTCTTTGTTGATCTATTAGGTTGATTCAGTTTTCTCAGAATGAAACAAAAATGACATGTCATACTTCCTTGTACATAAATCATTGGGTCTACTTTGACAGAAGTTGCCTGGAGCAAAGTTTTCAGAAAGAGTTTAAAGACCCTCACAAACTCACTGGGAAAATATGTCATAATTAGTTACTGATAAGAGCCACGGGCAGGACATACAAAGCAGGAGCTCCAGGGGTATAATAGTGCCATTGCCCAGGGTTTGCACAGAGTAGGAAATTAACAAGTAGAATATTCTAGAGGGAATAAATGGGGGAAACATGTTCAGTATTCAAAACAACTGAACCAAATATGGTAGAGATGATGAAGATTAACATATGAAATATGATAGGACAAAGGAAGCATTATTAAATAGTATCTCAAAATAACAAAAATGGTTTTAAAAAGGTTAGATATTAAATTTCCTTAAAATGTACATATTTTTATAAAATGCACATGACCTATTTCTATAAACTATTTAAAACTTATTTCATCAGATACACAATTAAATAATGACTTTTTCTCTAGTAATTATTTTGTTCAATATCTTCTGTTTATGACCAAAGAAACTCAAACTTTAAAAAAATAGTTTACTTACCTAAAGCCATATAAGAAATTGCCATGGAAGTGAAATGAGAAAATTAACTTGTTTTATTCTGAATCCAGTGCTCTTTTCACTAAACTACACTCTCCCATAATTTAGGTATAATAGGCTTCAATATATTGTCTAGTATTTTTCCCAAGAGAAACGTTTCTCTATGAACAAGGTTTGCTGAGGCCAAGTCAAATGATGCCCCGCCTGTGTAGCTCCTCTTTAACTATAGGAAAAGAGAGGCAGATGAGTTCATATCAATTTGATCTGCAATTTAATTTTGAATCTGAGACTCTAAACAAAAAGAATTCCAGGAACTTGCACACTTCATTGTTCGTTAATGTCTGTAAAGGAAATGTGGTAGGAAAGGGGCACTGTGAGCTGACTGCCACAATATTGTTTTCATGGGATGTTCTGTTTCTGAGAGTCAGTGGCGTGGCTGGAAGTGGTCTCCAGCATGCATCAGTGACTGAGGCAAACACGCCCTCGGCAGCCCATCAATCCTGTTCAAGCTACCGTCACTCATGGCTGTCATTAAAAGAATGTTCAAGCTCATGGCCTGGGCTCTAAATGAGTTGACTGTATGGCCTGCTGCTGTAAAAAAAAGTGAAGATCAGCATCTTCCTCTTTGACTAATGTCAAGTTCTGACTTTCCATTCTGCTCAGGGTCTCCAGAAGTAGCTGGCCCAACTTGCCTAATTACTAGGAGACAGAAGGACTCAATGTTAACAAGACCAAAACAAACAAACAAAAGTCCCTTTGGACAGGTCATCCTTAGCATTTAGTAGCCAATACTAAGTAGCTGCATTGACCATCTCAGTAGATTGAGTTGTCTGGGGGTGCATTTTGCAGCTTACACATCCTGGAAGGTCTGCTAGATGAAGAAGTTTTATGTTCAAAACTGAAACTTAGAACTATGTAAAATTCAATCCAAGATTCTTTCATAATTGTAGGCAAGTCTGTTCTATTTTGGGAAGTAGAACTCTGAGGTGTCAAACAAGGGTGTTTAACTCTTTGAGTTGACTCAAAGCTTTTAGAGTACACTTGGAACCCTGTAAGTCAACGCTCATACCCACCACCTCTACCTGGACAAAAGATAAGCTTTGTACTGAGCCCACCCATTAGCTAATAGAGACACTTTAAATAAATGATACCACATACTCTAAATACTTGTCAGAGACCTGCAATTACCTGCTATAGACCTCCTGTCAAAAGCTAGAGGCAATTTATTCTTAAAATTAATAATCTAGAGTGCAAATTCTTTCTATTTTGGGAACTCTGCCCATATCAGGAACAGCATCTCAGCGCTCCCTGAGAACGCCTTCCAAAACATTTGGCTTTAATAATACTGCAGTAATATGATGACTCTGCTTTTATGGAGACCCAAGATACGAAATTACCATCCTGGGAGCTTTTCTGGATTGTGTGGAAACCTGATACTGGAAACCCTTCTCACACTGTTGTCACTTGATTTAATGGAAATGAAATATTTTAGTCTACATGCATACTCCTACTATAATAATAATGATGATAATAATAACATTAATAATTACTAAAATTTGCAGTTCATTTTTCTGAAAAACACCTAATTAATTAATTTATGGAATAGATTTGTGGCTGGGTCTCTCCTCCTTACTGTTGCCTTCCTGGCCCTCAGAACAGTGCCAGACATAGAGGATGAGTCCAAAGTATTTGTGTTGAGGGTATGAGTTCACTGATGAACTTACTGTGTTTTTCTGTACCATTTCAGCTGAAAAGTGAATGCTTTGCTTTATCATCATGAGGGCTTTAGTTGTATGGTACGAAGGTCTCATCTCCATTGTTGCATTGATCATATTCTTTTACCTTTCTTTTCATGGTCATGTTGGATCTGTGTCTCCCCCTTTGAACTACCTGCATCTCATTTCAGAATTAGCCATGTACTTTGATGAATCGCAGGTTGCCAAACTGCAATTTCCTCTATGAACAACCCAAATTGAAACTCATTTAATCAAGTGGGATGACATATATTCAATTTAAGATGAGGGATATTCACTTAAACATATCCTTCATTAATAAAATATATAAGCAGATGTCTTTTTGTCTTGAACTAGAGTGTGTGCCTTATTTTAGCCAAAAACAAAACAAAACACTCCCTATTAGTGCATGAATCTGCAGCTTCACATATAAAAAACACATAAATATCCAATTCCTTTTGTTTATATGCAGCTATCCCAAATTTATCATTTTAAAAAAATATTTCTTCCAATGATTTTTTTTCTTTTTCTTTCAATGATTTTTAATTGTTCTTTGAAAACATACTTTTCCCCAGAGTTTAGAGCAGTTCAACTGTGTGCTTATTATTATTCGCTTATCTTGTTTTCCTTTGTGTTTGGGAGATTTTTCACATATTTGTACTTGGTGAAACTTTTAATTTTGTAATATTAAAAATCTAATTATTACGGATTTTGAAGTTTTTCTGTAGTTGATGTTCATTTGTATGTTTGTTTAATGGTGGTATGCCATATGTGTTTTATATTTGTGGGCTTGTTTTTGCTGTTGTTGGCTTGTTTTACATATTAGCGTAAGATATATCTTGAGCATACTTATGTGAAAGTTTCTGGACACATAGAGAGCTTACTTCTCCATAACTGTATAAAAGAATAATTCCAGCCTTATCTACAGGTTACAGGAAATAGAGTCTTCATATAAAAATGTTGTAAGGATTTCTGTTGAATCATTATAAGTGCTATTGTAGCAAATCCTGTATTATGTCCCCAGCTCATTTGAGGGTTTATTTAGCAACATTTTCTTAGGAGAAAGCTCTACAAAGTGAAGATGGTGTCTTAAAACAGCCGGTTAATGAAAGTTATTCCACTAAAACATAAAATCTAAGTATACTTTCATGTCAACACAGGAAGTGAACAGGTGGTTTTTTTATGCTTTTTAAAAAATATTTTTTTAATTTATTTATTTTAGAGAAAGAGTGTATGTGAGCAGGGGGAGGAGCGGGGCGGGGGCAGGGGAATCTCAAGCAGACTCCGCGCTGAGTGCAGAGCCCCACGCAGGGCTTGATCCCAGGACATCAAGATCCAGGCCTGAGCTGAAATTAAGCATCCGTCACTCACAGGACTGAGCCACCCAGGCACCCTCGAACAAGTTATTTTTGTTAGCAATATGGACCTAATATAAATGTTGCTGCATGGTGGATTGAAACAGGTGAATTTTGGCAATATGTTTACCCAAATATTCACTGTGGCAGGTTGTTTTTTTAAAAAGATTTATTTATTTGAGAGAGAGAGAGAGAATGGGACAGAGGGGCAGAGAGAGAGGGAGAGAACCCTCAAGCAGACTCCTCTCTGAGCATGGAGCCAGACATGGGGCTTGATTCCAGGACTCTGAGATCATGACCTGAGCCCAAACAAGTATCAGATGCTTATCCCACTGAGCCACCCAGGCACCCCTGTGGCAGATTGGTTTGTGGGGAGAAGTGGCTACAATGTTATTTCCCATCTCATGACCTTCTTTGTTCTGATGTGAGTGTGACACCTCCCTGTTAATAGGTGGGTTCTGTAATTCCTTCTCCCTCACTTTAAGTGGGCCTGTGCCTGTGAAGGAAGTGACACCATGTGACTTTTGAGAGTTGGGCATGATAGGCAGTGTATTTTCTCTCTGGTTCTCTTGCCATACTCATTCTGAGAAACCAGCCACATGAAGTAAACCTTTAGGTGGTTACCTGGAGAGACGCTCAGTCCATGGGCACATCTGAACTCCCAGCTGACACCAGTATCAACTTGCCAGTTGAGCCATTGACCGTCCCCAGTCAAGTGGCCCCAAATGATGCCGTATAGGGCAAAGACAGTCGGTTCTCACCGACGTTTAGAGAATAATGACCAAGATAAATGATTGTTGTTTCCAGGTGGTTTGCTATACAGCAGTGGGTAACTGACTCATGCTTATAAAAACTCAGGTGTCTTAGACCATTCCTATACCTTAATCTACTTCTAAGTCTTGTGATTCTAGACATCTTGAAGTTACTCTCAAAAAATCAGCTTATTGAAATATACTTCATGTGCTGTACACTTCACCCATTTCAGTGGTTTTCAGTATATTCAGAGTTGCACAGCCATGTCCACAACCTAATTTTGATACACTTTTGTCCCCTCAGAAATAAATCCTGTGCCCTTTAACAGTCATTCCCCATTTCCCCCAAACTTCACAGCCCTGGTAGGCAACTAATCTACTTTCTGTCTCTATAGGTTTTTCTATTTCTGACCATTTCATATAAACAAAATCATAAATCTATGGTCTTTTGTGAATGACTTCTTTCACTTACCATGTTTCAAGTTTCATCCATGTTGCACTATACATCATCATTTCATTCCTTTTTATTTCCAAATGATATCCCATTGTATGGATGTATCTCATTTCATTTAACCATTCTTCTGTTGGTGGCCTTTGAGGTTGTTTCTGCTTTTTGGTTATTGAGAATAACGTTGCTATGACTAGTTGTATCTATTTTTGCATGTTTTTTATTTCTCCTGGGTGAATACCTAGGAATGGAAATGCTAGGTCATATGATAACTCTAGGCTCAACATTCTAAGGAACTGCCAAACTATTTTGTAAAGAGGCTGCACCTGTTAGGGTTTCAGTATTTTCACATCCCTGTTCTTGTCTTTTTTATTCCAGTTATCCTTGTGGGCTGAGGTAACTTTTTGAAATGAACTGCTAGGCCAGAGCCTAATGACACATGCCAAACCATTCTATAGCAGATTGAGAATAAATCTTAAAATATTTAAATATTATATTTAAAAATATTTAGCAGTGTGTTTATGCAATAGACAAAGTAAGCTCCTAAACACAAGTTGTTGTAAGCCCCAGCATTCCTGGGGCAGTATACCAAGGCCTGTGAAGGGCCTAGAAGCCAAGTTGTGTGAGTGCCAGGTGGAAGAGCCATTGCTGTTTGGTTTGCGGACTGTGGTGGTAGGGGAGGATGGGAAGGAGGATGGGAAGAGTTGCCTTGAGCTTTAGAGAAGGAGAAAACTTCTATTTGATAGGTATTATTCAACTGAGAAGAGAATAGTGTAAAGGATCAAAATTTGGGGGTGACAGATTTCAGTTTTGTGTCAGAGATGATTCTTAGTTGCAAACTTAGGCAATGTTAAGCTGAACAGGAATAACTCAATGACTTAAGTAACTCTTGAAATATTTGAATGGTCCAAAGCGTCAGGCTTGGGGTTCATATTGCTAAGGCTAATGACCAATTTTGTTGTAAGTCTACCTTGGGGATGGGTTCAAAAGGTGGACATTTTCAAACATGGAAGAAATGTTCTCAATGATGCTGGCAAATGACAAATTTTGGAAAAGTACCAAAAAGTACAACTCATTAGTTCTTTGGCCTCTTCAGGAAATTCAGGAACAATGATCATTGGCAGACCTTTTGACCAGTGGGTGGCAGCACAGAAATGTACATGGCTGCCCGTAAATGGACTGGTATCTGATGCCTGCAGCCTTGGATGGGCCTGGGGGGGCTTTTGCTGCCAGCTTCATTCATTGCCTTTCCATAGGATGCCCTAAATATATTATTCTTTTTCTGACTACGATATGAAACTAAGATATGGCAGTCCTGGGATACTAGGATATGAAAAAGTTGGAAAGGCTATGTACTGTTAACATTACCTTACAATAATGAAAAAACAAATAAAAATCAGAGCTGCCCAAAAATTCAAAGAAAGAAATAGTGAATCTTTAGTCATTAGAATTAAGGATAATCTGAATGACTGTCAGGGACTCACATTGGATAAAAAGTTTAACTAAATGAACTCAGGTCTCCTCCAAATGTTAAATATCTTTGAAGTTTGACGTTCAACTTGTTAGTAAATAAATTCTATTATTAATATTCCATCACTAAAGATAAATACTGCAAATTATTTTTTAATATTGGCATAGTTTAAATATATGCGTATTTTTTATACCTGCTAAGAGTCCTTTCTCAGTAGTCTGAGATGTTAATAGTTTCTAAATATTTGGTGTCTTTCAGCATACTATTATTATGTAGCATTAGAAACTGTTGCCTTCATAATGAGTCCAGTTAAAGACTTGAGCTAAGATATTTGATGAACCTTTGATAATTTTGGGAAAAGGCAGTAGGCATTACTAGACTGAAAATGTTTTTTCCAGTTTCAAGGACAAGTTAAATTTTCAGAGCTTCTGCCATGGCACAGAGTAAACTAGTATTGGCTTCTGAAGCTAAAGTGTGTCATCTTGTTTTAAGGATTTATTCATAAGTGGGTATGGGATTTGGGCCAATATTTGGTATGATGGGAAAAGTGATATGTTTGGCATCAGTAGATTTGATTCAAATTCCTCTAGCATTTTCTTATTGAATACGCTTGGTTAAGGTATGTAATGTCTCTCCAAAGCTAAGTTTGATTATCTACTAAAATGAAGATAATTATATATCAAAGTTATGATGGAATGTATACAAATTATAACATAAATTATACAAATATGTTAGTTGATAAATTTATTATCCCGTGGAAATCTATGCTACTTTATTAGTTTATATCAGCCTGATGAATTGATCTTCACCAGTCTTTCTTTGACAATTAAACATATATACAATCTCGAACTTTGGATGAAAATACATGAAACCCAAAGGTAAATCTGGGGTTTTCTGTGGTTACTTATGAACTTGTCATAGAAGAGAATACTTGGCTGAGGAAAAACAATAACAAGCCTTTAGAGTTTTACTTATTGCCAGATTATTACATGTGTTGTTGTATAAATGTAATGCTGAAGAGAGTGTGAGAGGTGTTTTGAAGCTCCTGATTACACTTAATTATATTAAATTTCAGCTTTTAGGAGAACATTTTTCACTGTCACTTTTCTTTATAATTAAACTCTTTATAAAGTAATAAAAAAACAAATGGGTCTAGAACCCTTGATAATCAAGTCATTTGTATTGCTGTGTTTTAAAATCTTCTGAAACCACAGGCATGTCGGCATGCCCCAGCACAGGTCAATGTCTGATATCAAGGACTCTGGGTAAAATCAAAGAAAGCAAGTTGTGTTTGTCATTTTGGTCTGCTCCTGAGTCAATTTTTGTAATTGAGAGAATAGAGAGGTCTTTCCTATAGAAGTAGGTGCTTAGAGCCAAAGATGACTAGAAGAACATTAGACCCCAGGGTTTGCATAAATCTTGGGCCAGGTGGGATTCTCACAAAATGAAATAGGATACTCCAGGTAGTCCTAATTAAAATTGAAGGACATTAGCGTCTATTTGAATTATGTTGTGGAAAGTGCTTCTGTGTCCCTTTGATGTATCCTCCTTTTGTATACTATAGGAAGGGCCTTCCATAATGCCTGGAATATGGAAGCTACTTTTTGTGCAGTGGTTATAATTTTAAAAATGAAATTATTTTGTCAATTAATCATATGACTAACAATAGTAATAAATTTCATTCTTAACCACCAAAGTTGATTTGAATGTGTAAAATCCATTCCAGGAGTTCTGATGTTTTATTGCTCTTAGACTATTTTATGTAAGTGAAATGAGCCCACCCATTTTATTCAAATTTTTGGAATATTTAAGAAAGTGTTAATAGTTTAATGAAACTTACATGCCTTTTCCAAAAATCTCTATTTGATAACAAAATTCCTACTGTCAAGACTCCAGTACTTTCCAATTTCATAACTGGTGGTGATTCAACTTTAGGTGGAATGAATGAATGAATGGGTAGTTAAATAAATAACAATGGTTTAGAATTATATGTAGAGAGAAAATAATAAGATGGAATTTAATATATTTAGATAGAGTAAAAAATTGCAACCTCATTATGTGAATATTTCAGTAGCAATAATCCCTCACATTTAATTGTAAAATACTTTAACCCAAATAAATTATCTTCTTTATTCATACTAATGTGATATGTCTGGGTATTTGCTTGAATTTTACCTTTTTATACTGTGTACATAAAGGAATGAGTGAGAAATTGCATTTTCACCTTGTTAACTTCCCTCATTTATGATTTCATTATTTAAACTAATTAGCTATGTGCATGACTAAATTGCTATTCTTTTTGTTCCTTAGGATTTACATTTTTTTAAGTATTATGACTTTATAATGATGCAGTGTAACTTCAGGCCTTGTATAAAGGAATCTAGAAGTATACTACAGGAGATAAGACACCTTGGGGGTCCTGCCAGGCTCACCCTAAGCCCCCATTCTGTGTACAGTCCCAGATACCCAATGTTTATGCTGTCATGGAGGATTGATGGCCTTGGAGTGGTGACTTGAATAGATGTGGACACATCAGCACCTTTCCCCTGGGTCTTTTTGTCCCAGCAATACATATTGAGTAGAGTCTGATGGTCTAATTGAGGAAATTTGGGTAATTGGTGGCCTTGTTTTCTGACCTGTGAAGAAAGCCAGAATGCTTGATAATTTTCTTGAAAAAATCAGTGAGGAATTTCAGGATCATTCCAATAAATCACTTTTTCTTTTTTTGTCATTGTTTTTTGCATAAACTCATTCAGCTTGAGTTTCTGTCACTTACAACCAAATGAATCCTGGCTAAATCATGTATTCAGGAATGTATTTGGGAATTGATGGGTAAACTTTTTTAAAGCAGGTTTAGTTTTTTTTCCCCTATTATGCCGTATATAACATGGTTTTAAAAGACTATTTTTGAGTTGAAACATTCCAGAATGTTGACTTCTGGCAACACCTCTAAGAACTGAATTCCTAGTAAAGAGCAGAATGGAGAAATCTGCTGTCCACATGCAGCTGTGATTTGGACAACCCTCTATAGTTGGTTAAAGGACCTTTTCCTTAGGTGAAAAGACACGATCAGGAGAGTTCTTGAATTAGCTATTTAAGTCAGCTACTTGTGAATAGTTGTAAAAAAGTCATCACAAGGAGCCAGTCAAGGTTTACTCACAGGAAACTGTTACAGTATGTCTTGTTTTTTGTTTATTTTTCTTTTTTTAAAAAAGTAGATTGCCATACAGAGGAGAGCAGTGACAGTCTGAAGATGTATTGCTTCATGATGTCAATAAAGCCTTTGGCAGTCTCTTGTGATATTCTTATGTAAAATGAGGAAAGGAGGAGTCTGTGCATAGTAATAAACTGTTGCCCAGAGAGTATTGGATATTAAACTGGGCCCTTTCTTTTTGTTTAAAAAAAAAAAAAAATCAGTCTGCCTGGACTTAGAGCAGTGGAGGGAAATTCAATCTAAGACAGAAATTTTGTCTCCCAAAAGCTTAAGATACTTTATTTTTACATAGCTACCATTGTTGCTCCTAATCGTGATTGTGGTAATAGTAATAGCTAAGACTTACATGCCATGATTAATACTAGTGAGTTTTTATTCTTTATCTTCCTGAATCCTTACAATTTACATGTGAGGAAGATTGTATTATCCACATGTTAAGAGGAAGATGAGACCATGAGTGATTTCGCGACTTGCTCAGGGTCTATTATATTTCAGAGAGGGAATCAAACTAAATTGCCTTGCCGTTGAAGCAGGTTCATTTCCATACTGCCCTATAAATGTGCATAAATGAAGTCAGCGATCAAGGCAACAAATGTTATGCTTTGTCACTTGCCTGAGTAAGATATTAGAGATTCTGAGAGAGAGAAATTTAGGCAAGGATCTTTAGAAAAATTCAGAGGTTTTCATTAAAAAACGTCATTATTCCTAGGAAGATAAAAAACATTTAAAGACTTGTTGACGCATTTGTTTCTTTGTCTGGCAGATTGATTCCAGTCCGTTTTTGCTGGGGTTTCCCTTTCTCAAATTCTATCAATTTTTGCTCCACAAAGAACACTCCTCCAGTCAAATCCATTCACTTTGTTTTCGGACGCAGTCACAAGAGAAATCTTTCAAGTTCTCCTTAAAAATAAATTAAGCCATCACTCACAGCAAACATGACCTCCCCACATGAGGAAATTAAATATAGAGGGTAATTTGCAATTAAGCTAATATTTAACTTGCTGTCAGAGCTACAGCCTTGTTTCAGACTAAAGTATTTGAGTGGGTGTAACTCAGAATCCCCACGGTGCCCCTGGGTCTCCTCTGCCCTACCTCCAGGAGAGCAGGTCGAGATGGCAAGGTTCAGTGTTAATGATTGAGTTCATTAAACCATTTATTTCAGTCATAAAATCCATCTAAATTTTCTTGTAATTTGTACTTTAAGAAAGATGCGGAATCATACCTCTATGTTAAGTTGCATTTCTCCCCATGGAAATGGAGCTGATTTTTAAATACTCCAATGATACTGAGGTTGTTGGTATAGAAGTTTCATCTTCCTAATGGAAGTGCCAGGAGATGAACTGCTTCGTGTATGTGCACATTTGCATTTCTTACACATTGAGATGTGAAATATCTCCCCAAAGAATAAATAATTTGAAAGCCAACTTTTTTAGTAAACAGTAGTAATAATAATAATAACAACAACAAGTGGTGTTAGTGAAATTGCTCATTCTAGTTCATTTTTCTCATCACAAAATAAGAAAATAAAATACTAACTATGTTTACTCTTTCTGTCTGGTCATAGCCAGTATTATTTTTCATAGATATAAATATCTGAAGTTCTCATTTGTCTCCTCTGTCCAATTAGCAACACTATGCACACACCATTTTTGTAACAAATGGGATAATCACTTTATTTATCTTCAGTATGATTCTTAAGCTCATATAGAAGAATTTATTATCCAGAAATAACCCTACTTTCATAAGCTGCTGTTTACTACCATTTCCCCAGTTTTCCCAGATTATTAATTAAAAAATTGATCTTATACAAACTTTCCTTCTCAAAGTAGTATTTTTGGTTTTTTTTAAGCCCGTTTTAAGCCATCAAGTATGATATTGTGGAAAGTTCCTAAATTCCAATTTCCAGAATGAATGACTGTTTAGTGTTATTTTATTCTGTTTGCTGTATGCAAAAGCAATCCTTATATCCCAAATTTATAAAAATATTATTTAAATTATACCCATTTACTCAGCATCATTGGAAAATGAGTTTCATATAAATAAGAGAATACATTTATTTAGAGTTTGACCTTTGTTCATACTATAATATTTTTATTTAAATTATCTTTATAAAGTTTTATTTTTTTTTTAAGATAGGGCTTGGTGGGGCAGAGGGAGAAGGAGAGAGAGAATCCCAAGCAGGCTCCATTCTCAGTGCGAACCCCAACGTGGGGCTCGATCTCATGACCCTCAGATCATGACCTGAGCTGACATCAAGAGTCAGACGCTCTAACTGACTGAGCCACCCAGGCGCCCCTATGAAGCTATTTTTATCTTAACATTGCTCTGTTCTTTAGCAAATTAAGAACAAACACTAAAAACGTTTCAATGTTTTCTTGATGTCTTGGTGTTGTTATTGGGAGCGCTAAATTTATTGAGTTTCATCCATAATTATAGAAACAGGGCTATGAAACTTTGGAGAGATGGGCCTGTATCTCAGGAAAATCTCTGAGTGTTGCTTTGTTGAAAAATTCCTGAACACTTTTTTTTTTTTAATTATCTACCATTTTGCCATATATAAAACATTTAGCCATGTGAGCTCCAGGTCCCTGAAACTTTCTGAAGTGGTAATTGCAGAATAAAAGGTCAAAGCAATTTCTTCCCAGGTGATGTAATAAAACTGATAGTTTGTATGCATGTAGTTCTTTACAGTTTACTGATGACTTCTGCAAACATTGATTTGATCTTGCACTACATGATACGGTTGGCAGGGGACATTTAGCTCATCTCACTCTACAGGTAAAGAAACTGGAGAAGCACAGGGCTTAAGCGTCTTCTCCAACAGTGCAGCAAATATAAGCTCTAGATCCAAGACGAGAAGTCAGTGTTTGAATTCCTAGTAATAATAATATTCACTAAAAATCATGGAGGGCTTACCCTGTGCCACACACATTGTCTTAGTCCTCTCCACAAGGAAGCATCTACAATCATAATGCCCACCTGACACAGGAATAAACTGAGGTTTAATGAGATAACTGGCCTAATGCCTTGTGGCTAGTATGTGGCAAAGCATGCATGCTTAAGATGTAAAGGTTATCCTTCATTCTTCTCCTCTGGGAAATCGGAGGGGGAGACGAACCATGAGAGAGGATGGACTCTGAAAAACAAACTGAGGGTTCTAGAGGGTAGGGGGGTGGAAGGATGGGTTAGCCTGGTGATGGGTATTAAAGAGGGCACGTTCTGCATGGAGCACTAGGTGTTACGCACAAACAATGAATCATGGAACACTACATCTAAAACTAATGATGTAATGTATGCTGATTAACATAACAATAAAAAATAAAAAAAAAGATGTAAAGATTATCCGTAACTGAAAGTGTTGTAAAATATATTTTGTTACATTATTTAACCTCTCTATGCTTCAGTTTCCTTATCTGTTAGAGTTAATAATACTGCCCACCCCTTAGGGTTGTGAGAATTTTGAAGTTAATATATGAAAAGAGCTTAAAGTAGTACATGATATATAATAAACACAAAATAAATATTAGCACTTTTTTTTTAAAGATTTTATTTACGTATTTATTTGAGAGAGAGAGAGAGAGAGAAAGCATGAGGGGAGGGGAAAGGCAGAGGAAGAGGGAGAAGCAGGCTCCCCACTGAGCAGGGAGTCTGATGTGGGGCTTGATCCCAGGACCCTGGGATCATGACCTCAGCCAAAGGCAGATGCTGAACCAACTGAGCCACCCAGGTGCCCCAATATTAGCTATTATTTTTATGTGCTATTAGCCGATATAGCTGATTAGCAGATATAAGAATATCTGCTTATTTTTTTTTATTTAAAAGGCAATAGTGAAGCCTGAACATTTATGTAATACTGCTTGGTATGAACCAACTGAAACTGAAAGATACACTTCCAAATATAAGTTTCATGTAATAAAAGTATCCTACAAGTTAAAATTAGGACTTTGCCAATGACACTAAAGCCAGTGTCATCAAAATAGGACTAGTCACAGGTAAGAAGAATGTGAATCTCAGTGATACCCCTTTCAGAACTAAGTCAGTAAGAAAGACTTTGGAAGATAAAGAGTACTATCTGTACAGATAATGTGGAATAGCAGGTGATTAAAGCTTGTTTTCCTTCATAGGTTTGTTTAAAGTTAAGAGACAAGGAATCAGATTGCACTGTGTTTTGTTTTTCCATGACAAAGAATAAGAGTAATTTAGCACAACTTTAATGCAAATACTTGGCTCAACCCTGACCTTCTCTTATCCCACTGATGGAGCTACTCTAGTAGTCCCTGCTGAATTTCACCGGTAGTTGCTGAAGGAGGGAGCAGGGTGAGGCATCTAGTGAAAAGACTAGATGCATAGAGTTAAAGTTTATGATTGATCTTCATCAGTTCCTCTTTCCCAGATCTGCTCTCAAAGAATTCTATTTATAAGTCAACGAAGGAGAAAGTGTAGACACCTTTCATGTTGTTTTTTGCTATATGTGAGATCACTTCGTAGGAAAACTTTTCTAGGCTCTTTCACAAATACTTAACCATCAACTCCATTTTTAAAATAACTTCCAAGAAGTATTTAGCTTTTCTCATGGACATAGTCCTGGCTTCATATCTCAGAGCTGGAGAATAAATTCTTTAGAATAATCGAAGACGCTACCCAGTTAATATTAGACTTAACCCCTATAATCTCTGCAGATTTATTGGGCTAGGATTTTGAGAACATCAACTGAGGAGCTTTGTAAAAAACATGCTAAATGAGATCATTTATATCACGTAGGAAAAAGGATAGCAAGTTAAGCCTCCAGTAGGGTCTTGAGAAAATTTATTTTTTTCATTCAACCATATATAGATTCACCCAATCAACAAACATGTATTGAACTATTATATGCCCAAACTGGAAAGATGAATGAATAATTGTGCCTCTTTCAAGAAATTTAAATAGTAGAGCAGCAAAGAATGTAATGACTGACAACACCGTGGGATGAAAAACTCTGAGAAATGGGTTCTATGACAGTATAGAAAGGGGATTGTGAGACCTAGCCTGGGTGGGTGGGGATGAGAGAGTGCCGTCATGGAATCTGGGTCTTGAAGATACAGTAGAAGCAAAAAGTAAATGTAGACGAGGAACAAAGCAGCCCACATACCTCCCTAAATTGTTTCCCCTCTAGTCACCATACAGATCATAAAGATTGGGGTTTCTTTTGTATGGGTTTGCTAAAATCAAAGAAATAATCCTAACAATAGTATTTAAGAGAAGGTTTATTACTTTTACCTGTAAGTGAACCTGTTAGAAACATAAAGCCATACGTGTCCCCGAAGGATAATGTCCCCTTAAAGTAGAATCGGTCGACTATGAAGCTTTCCTCAAACAACCCTCTCTTCTTGTCATTGTCTAGTCATTAGGGTTGCAGTGTCTGGCCTCCAAAATAGAGGCAGTGAAGTGAGCTCACAGACCGGCGATCTAAGGATAAAATCTGTAGCCCCCGGAGAGCAAGCAGTCCCTCTGAAGTTGCCAGCAGGAATGGTGGGGAGTTTGCTCTTAGCATCAGGGAAATTCTGGGACAGGTGATGCCCCCATGGGCCTGCATGGTGTCCCAGTGGGCATGGGTACCAGGGAGATATACTTACCCAGTGGTAGAGGGCTTGGGGTCATCACTCATCCATTTTTTTATGTTAGTTTTCTGGGCCATCCTCTCTGTCACTCCAACTAGAAAATTGGGCCACTTCCCTAGTAATAGAGAAAGAAAGTGAGTTCAAACAGAAGGAATTTTTATGTTGTTTTGTAGACAGTGAAAACCCATGTTTAGAAGTGGTGATGGTGGTGATGGTGGCAGTCATTGGTTTTATTTATTTTATTTATTTATTTATTTATTTTTTAAGATTTTATTTATTTGCGAGAGAGAGAATGAGAGACAGAGAGCATGAGAGGGGGAGGGTCAGAGGGAGAAGCAGACTCCCCGCCGAGCAGGGAGCCCGATGCGGGACTCGATCCTGGGACTCCAGGATCATGACCTGAGCCGAAGGCAGTCGCTTAACCAACTGAGCCACCCAGGCGCCCTGGTCATTGGTTTTAAAGCAGGAGATGCTATAATCAGATTATCCTTTAGGAAAACAAGGACCCCAGCAGCTTTGTTGAGAATCATATCAAGAGGTTAAGAGCTTTCATGAAGCTCCAGGAGAGAGAAAATGAGAGCCTAACCCAAGAAGGTAGCCCAGGGAATGGAGAGGGATATGGGAGAGCTGAAGGCATCAGGATTTCATCACTGGTTGGATGTGGACAGTCACAGATAGGAGTTAGGGCATCCTTCTAGATTAAACCTTCATGTGACTTAGGAAATGGAGACAAAGCAAAGCAGTTCGAGACCCAAATTAATTGTTTTGTAAAGTCTCCCCAAGGAATAATCATCTCTCCTTTGCCTACACCTCTCTTGGGACGCTTAGCTCTTTCTAACTGGTATTATAATTATCTGTGTATCTCTTCCTCCTAACTCAAGTGAAAGATCCCTATGGGTTTAACTTGATCCCTAAAATGAAAATGTTTTTATATTCCATATATCATATATAGCATGGAATTCATAGCACTCATGGATTTTGAGTGAAACATTACAGGCATTTTCGTAAATAACCTCTTGGTAATAACCTACCAATATGTTTTTTTGGTATCTCCACTTATTTTTATTGAAATGAGCATTTTTTTTATTTTTAAAATATACTTAGATGACAGTTTCATTATAGGATGTTTTAACTAACAAAACATGAGTTTAAATATTAAAATATTCCTCTTTACATAATCTTTCTATATTGAAAAGAGCCCATCTTACCCTTACATTATTTGCATTCATTTTACATAACCTGAATACTTTGTCGACCATTTCAAACATGATGGAAGCAACTCTCTCTATGCTGTGTTTTTGCTTTAACTTTTAACTTTGTACATTGTTTCTGCAGTTCACCACCGTATGTTCTTAGTAAGCAGGAAAAAAATAAATTAGAATCACTCAGAAAGTGCTTGGCATTATTGTGTACAATTTTAGAAGACTGTATTAGTTCATCATCTTATTTTATCTGACGTTTTTACAAGTGTCTTAGATCAGAGAGAAGAGAGGCTTTTACATGATTAAATTATACTAAGAAACACACACAGTATGTCACAGTGTAGTTGAGAATTTTCCCAGAATCAGTAATCATTGACTAAGAGATATTCACATCTCTATATAACTGGGCCCTGGAGTTATCTCTAACTGCTAATGTCCTTAAAGAGTAATGACTATAAAAGCACTTTGAACTTGTAAAGTCTCTGCCAGACACTGCAGATTGGCTAAGTGCAACCACCTTCTCCCTTCCCCACTTCTGCTATAAAAACAGGAAAGCTGAATTTTATCTTCCAGGCTCTTCTGTAGCCGGGTGTGCCCTGAGGCACAGATCTGACAAAGAAAAGCAGAAACCTACTAAGTTTTTTGAGACAGTTCTTGCTTTCCTAAAAATGGCTGATGCCCTGCCCTTCCCCATCATCCCCACCTCAAATGTGGACCAATGCCTTGAACTACGATAGCAGCTCATGGTCCTTAGCTGGCCAGCAACAGGCACAGGATGGGGAAGCCTCAAGAAAGGTGGAGCCTGGGTCTTGAGCATCCTTGAACCACACCACAGAAGTCCTGGACCATATTCCTCCAGACTCATCATGCAAGAAAAATAAACCTCTAGCTTTTAGACATCGTTACTCAGATTGTATGGATGGACACATCTTAGCAAATACAACAGTATGTGAGTAAGAGTCATGTGAATGTTGTAGTTATTAGAAATACTCAAATCTCTGTAATGTGTGGAGAGAGCCACAATTAAACCCTTGCAGCAGGATGTAATCTTTTCTTAAAGCCTTTCGCTGTGGGAGACTTTTCCGCCTCCTTTGGTAATGTTTAATGGCTTTCTTTCCTTAATAAGTGGAGGTACATTTTATATTATTCTAAAAATGAAATACAGCTGATTATGTTCCACTTGCTGTTTTCACATTTTACCACTGGATAAATCTACACAGTTATTCCGTAGGTTAAACAAAAAAATCATCTTTTAAAACATATTTTTAATCATGTTAATTTATTTCCTCTGGATGTATAGGAGTTATTATTTAGTGTCATAATTAATGTCCTACTAGCAAAATACAGAAGTTTAGAGTTTGAAAGTTCTTAGAAATATTTATTTCTGTCTTTTTACTTTTCCCCCCCTCCTTAACAGTTTATTTACTTCAAAGTACCTATGATTGTCTACTTCTCTTTTCTTAGGGCGTCAAGGCCAAAGTGATCATAGGTGAATCATTTAATCACGTGATGACTCATTTTCAATAAGAAATTAATTCATATTATAGAGATGTTGAGGATCCAGGAATTCTAGCTCTGAATTTAGAAATATTATATTATATTAAAACTCTAACTCACTTTTATTCATGTAGATCTGTTAATATAAAATATAAACAATAAATTGTGATGTTGTAGGAAAGGGGAAAAATTATTTTCTTTAATTATTTTGTACCAACATTTACAACTTCCATGCTTAGCAAAAGCAGTAGGTAAGTTTTGTAATAAGCTTCGAAGTTTACAAAGTTCTTTCCCATAAATTGACTCCTTATGTCCTCACATTAGCCTTATATCCATTTTCCAAATTAAAAACTGACTCAGGGGCACCTGGGTGGCTCAGTCGATTAAGCGTCTGCCTTCAGCTCAGGTCATGATCCCAGGGTCCTGGGATCGAGCCCTGCCTCGGGTTCCCTGCTCAGCGGGGGAGTCTGCTTCTCCCTCTCCCCCTCCCTCTCCTCATGCTCTCTCTCTCTTGCTTGCTCGCTCACTCTCTCTCTCAAAAAAAATAAATAAAATAAAATCTTTAAAATAAAATAAAATAAAAACTGTGACTCAAATATGTTAAATGATTTGCCCAAAAACAAATCACAGAACTCATAACTGAGAGACTGAAATTCAGATTCCAATATCTGTACCTTTTTTTAACAGTGTTACTGACTATGCTCACTGTGTTTTACACTAGATCTTAGGCATTATATATCTTATACCTGAAAATTTGTGTTCGTTTACTAACCCCTCTTTCCCCCACCTTCAAGCCTCTGGTAACTTTCCCACTCTCTGTTTCTATGAGTTAGAAGTTTTTTTTGTTTTTTTGTTTTTTTTTAATTCCACATATAAGTGTTACCATGCAGTATTTGTCTTTCTCTATCTGGCTTATTTCATGTAACATAACGCCCTGAAGGTCCATGGTGTTGCAAATGGCAGGATTTCCTTATTTCTCATGACTGAATGACATTCCATTGTGTGCGTGTCCATGGATGGACACTGTCAACCCTGTAGTTCCACCCTTTAGCATATGCCTTCAACAGAGATGAGCTTCAAGTTGTTTTTCCACGATGGAGATGAACTTGCTGATCTGGCCAGTTTTCTTGCCAAAGCTCCCTGGTAACAACAGCTTATATCAGAGCTTGGTAGCTACCACAGGGCTGAGGCTCTGGGGCTCCTCCTGCAGGTGCACAGAGAAATGTTGGGAGCATCTGCTACAGCCTGTTATCGATATAGGTCCACTGGCACCTGCTAACACTTGCAGAGCGTCTAGGGCAACACCTGGAGCACCAGGCCCCCTGCAGTCAGGCCTTACAAGTTTGGCTAAAGGCTGGTGGCATATTCATTTCTTAATTCCTGTCCTGCACAGGCCCAGGACTTTGTCACTCCAGCCAGCTCACAGGGTTGGCTTCAGCGCCAACAAGAGTACAACACTTGCCCTCCAGCGAGGTCCCGGGGTGCAGATGCCATGGCCCAGGCCCCTTGCTGCGTAGAGACAGACTTGCGTAGAGCCCAAGAAAGCCATGAGCTCTTTACTTTTAAGATGTAGAAATAGAGGCTCCAGGAGATTAATGAGAGTCAAACAGTGAGAGTTATCTACAATGATGGCATTTGAAGACCTTTGTGGCTTTTAGGAAGCTTTTCTTCTATTTCTTTTCTTCCTTCTTCTTCTTCTTCTGATTCATTTTTTGTTTGTTTGTTTTGTTTTGTTTTTGGTTAGGGAGGTCCCTTTTCAATTCATAGACTTTGTAATCCCAAATTGTTGCTAATCTAAAATATTGGCTTATAAAATGAGATTCCATCATAGAACGAGTGGGAAGAGAACATTAACACTTCTATTTATATTTAGGTTTAATCTTAAAAATAATTGAACTTCTACCATTTAGTACATACAGTGGCAGTCACTTGTCCTTTGTTCCTGGTTTGGGGCAGTGACCCACATTTGAGGTGGACATAAAGAAAGGAGAAAGGGATATCCTGCTGGACTACAGAGACTGGAAAGGTAAAAATACATTTTCTAGATTATTTTTCATTTAAACTTTGAATTTGTTTGAGATTTTTACCAGTTGTATTGCTTACTTGAGATTAAGAGGGCAGAAATGAGATGGGGGCTATCCTTCTGCCTCTGTGTGGGGATGGGGAGATTTTCTGCAGGACGTCATTAGGTTTATGTACATCAAGAGGAGGAAGAGTCTAGCAGGCTTGATCTGTTTCTGAAGTTATGAGTTGTCCCTGGTGACAGTGATGAGATGCCTACTTGTCACCTTCTTATTATAGCAGCATATCCCTGGTGAGCAAGTTCAGAAATAAAAAGAAACTAGTTATCAATCCATGCAACAACTGGATGAATCTCAAAAGCATTATGGTACATGAAAGAAGACACACATACAAAGCTACATAATATATGATTCCACTTATAAGGAAAAAGAGAAAACTATGGACAAAAATTATATTATCAGATATTTAGGGGTCAGGGAAGGGAACAGATGACAAAAGGGCAGGAAGGTACTCTTCAGACGAATAAAAGTATTCTATATCTTGATTGTGGTGGTACTTTAAAACTGTAGACATTTGTTGAAAATTTTTAAATTTTTTACCTAAGAAGGGTGAATTTTGTCAAAAATTTTTAACTTTTCTACTAAGAAGGGTGAATTTTACTGAATGTAAATTTTACCTCAGTAAACATGAGTTTTAAAAAATGTTTGGAGAACACAGGTCTTGAGAAATCCTTCTCGTCCCTATTCCCTAGCCTGTCCATGTTTCATCACCATGAATCAAGTCACACTAATGGACATGGTTTTAGGGTTTCATTTTTATTTTGTTTTTGATCACACACATGATTTCAAGTTTATGTGGGTCAGAATTCCAGACATAGTTTAGCTGGGTCCTCTGCTCAGGATTCCATATGGCTGCAGTCAGAGTATGGGTTGAGTTGGGCTCCCATCTGAAGGCTCAAATGAGAAAGAACCTGCTTTTATGTTCAGTCAGGTTGTTAGCAGAATTAATTTCCTTGCACCTCTGAGTCTGAGGGCCCAGGCTACTTATTCCTTGCACCTCTGAGTCTGAGGGCCCAGGCTGCTTACTGGTTAGAGGCTGGAGGCTGCTTTCAGCTCTTAGAGCCCACCTATGGTTCCTTGAGATTTCACACAGTCCCTAGCCATGTGGGCTGTCCCATTGCAGCTGCTTATCTCATCAAGCCAGCCAGGAGTCTCTCAAGTGAATCTGTTAGCAAGATAGACTCTTAAATAATATAGTATAAACACAGTGGGACATGCCTTTACTTTGCCGTATTCTGTTGGCCAGAAACAAGTCACAGGTCCTGCCCATGCTCAACAAGGGAGGATTACACAAAAGTGTGGACACCAGGAGACAGACATCATGGTGGGTATCCTAAAGTCTGTTCATTACAGTCAGGGAGAGAATAGAGAGGAGTTCACTGGTTACCCTAGTGGATCAGTTCTGGGCATGGTGGAAGTGGTTGGGAAATGGGGGAAGTTGGGAGCGGGAGCTGGGTCAGGAGCAGGAAAGGGCTGAGCACATGAGGATGAGGGTTTAGCAGGGCATGGATAGGGTCAAGGTTCAAGTTTGACATCACATTTCAGTATTTTCCTGGAGAGATGTCTAGTCTCTCTTCTCAAGACAACCTCAACTCAGATTTTTTTTTTTTTTAAATGGTATTTTAAGAGAATCAAGATGCACCTAGATAAATAAAAAAGTAAAGAGTAGGGTGCCTGGGTGGCTCAGTTGGTTAAGCGACTGCCTTCGGCTCAGGTCATGATCCTGGAGTCCCTGGATCGAGTCCCTCATCGGGCTCCCTGCTCTGCAGGGAGTCTGCTTCTCCCTCCGACCCTCCCCCCTCTCATGTGCTCTCTCTCATTCTCTCTCTCTCAAATAAATAAATAAAATCTTTAAAAAAAAAAAGTAAAAAAAAAAAAGTAAAGAGTAGAAGTTTCACATTTCTTCTTCTAGCTCACAACTCAGATATGTACTGGTTAGATTTTCAGATGTCTCATCCCAAATATTACTGTATTTATATGCCTACATATGCATATATTTTTTCACAAATGGGATCTGGCTACATATGGTTTTGCAGCTTATTGAATTATTTCTCTCCTCTGCCTTTTGCTTTTTCCATTTTGTATTGCCTCATTTTTTCTTCTTCTAATAATTCTTCTTCTTCACATAAGGTCTGGCCCATGATTAGCTCACGAATGGCACTGGGTGGTGGAGGTGGTGTTGGCTAGTACACCGCTCAGATACATGCTCCATACACAATCTGTGGCATCCTTGAATGGAAGGCTAAGGAACTGTCCATCCTGGCAGAAGGGCAGTGTGGTATTTGCTTCTCGTAGGCATTGATTGGCTATTTGGGGACGATTTATTCCTATATCATTGACAAATGCCAGATCTTCAAATGCTCGCAGCTATTTTCTCTCTTCTCCCCTCTGGCTTCATCTCCAGACAATTTCTCTAGTTTACTTGCGGAAAATGGATCATTCAGTGATACACTGAGGATTCTCTCACTTAATTCCAGAGAGATCTGCCTTTTGCTGAGCTCTGGAGAGAAAGATGTTGGCTTTGTGTATCCTCTGTTGAGGTTCATTAGGTTTGCATTTTTATGAAATTTTCCCTTTTTGTTATATGTGGTTATATTAATTGTTTCCCTTCATTTTCAGCAGGTTTCACAGAAAAGGGGCCAAGTAAATAAATATACTTTTCTTAGGCAGCTTTCCCCCTTTTCCTAACTCTGAGCCTCAGCTTAAACCACAACAGCAATATCGTAATCAGGCTGGACAGAAGGTCGCTAAAGGAAGAAGCTGAATGTATATTCATTTCAGTGTGAGCTTAGGTGCATTTGGGTTAAAGGTTAGGATGCATCCATGAGAGCTGATATAAGTGGACTCCTCTAGGAGCAACACATTCAGTTATAAACCTAAGTGACCTCCACTAATGTTTGCTGTCATCTGGGAACCAGAATTTGAGGTGTGTCCCTGATGCTCGGGGCCTGGATCCGGGATCCCTCTGTGTGACTGAGGTGCCTTCAACTCCCTACCGTGTGAGAACGCAGAGGCACTCACTCATATTTCCCTCAGGCCCATGTTAAAGTTAACTATCCGCTACTGTTTGTGATCTGTCTCTTGACCTTAGTGAAAAATGGTATGTTCAGTTCTCATTAGGTAGGCATCTGTACTCTGAGAAGACTTCTTAATTAATCTTCATGAAGTGAATGTCAGCCAAGGCCATGTATGGAATTGTTCTGAAGTGTGAGCTGTCTTCACACCTTTGTAGGTGGTCCGTTGAGGTCAAGTCCGAACAAGATTGATAAGGAGAGTGCTGTTGAGGCTTCTGAGATAATTAATTTCAAAGGAGTTTGACTACATCTAGTCTTCTAGTCTTTGCTATTAAAACAGCATGTTCAAATTTCTGATTCAATAGTCATTTCCTTTCTTCTTTTATATCTTCCCCATGAAAGATGCAAAATTGTAGGATTGTGGTCTAGGGATGCCTTGAGATGAAGAGTCCAGTACATGTACTAAGACACTATATTGTCTTTTAAGATTCCATGACAACCCCTCAGACAAGATATGATTCTTTTAATTTTCTCCCTTGAGAATAATATTCCTTTGCTGCTTCTTAACTATTCCAGTTACTAATTGGTTCTGAACAAAGACACTTGGTTCTGATGATCATCATATATTTTGTATATTTATTCAAAATTTTGATTCTTTGGCAAATATACAAGATATCCAGATAAATAATTGAGTCCAATCTTTTAAAAAATTACCTGTATCAGACCTGAAAGACTGAACATCATATTGATTGATTGATTCACTACTCCTATGAAATTATCTGTCTGCTCCCTGAGGGTAGAGATGAAGTTTTATTCCACTCTAAATCCTTGAGACAACTAGAGCAATACATGGAGTATAGCATTTGCTCAATAAACATTAGAATGAGAGCTAATCTATTATTTCAAGATACACTTGATACACTTGATGTTGGTAGGAGATGTCACTCTACAGTGAGTGCCTCTGGGTTACACTCTCACTCCACAAAACCCATTTAAGGGCAAGATGGGAGTGTGTTGCTCTCAGGAAAAAGCATGGTTCAGGTACCTTGTGGATTTCCTGATTGTAAAGACACTGTTTTCCTGATGGAAAAATGCACCAAATAAATCAAACTTCTATGGTTGCCATCTCCTGATTCAGAGTTACCAAAACTGTAGCCTATATCTATCTATCTATCTATCTATCTATCTATCTATCTATCTATAGATATAGATATAGATATACTTTGTTTGGACCATGTTAAGATTAAAAAAAAAATTAGTTGCCAACTACCTATTTTGTATTTCTTTTGAAAATACAAAAAGGTTTGAAAATATGAAGAAAGGTTCACACTACATTCTTCTTGGAAAGGATTGACTAGAGCTTTGTAGCTCTTACCACTTTGGATGGAGCTTGCAGATTTTATGTAATTCCAGTTCCAGCCCAGCCCACTGCGCTGGCGTGCATTACCTAACCGAACCTATAGGAATTTGCTGTTTTGGTTCCTGAATGCTTTATCCTAGAATTTCCCTGTGCAGGTTTCTCCTGTTGCCATGTTTTGGGGTTAACATTGAAGCATCTGTGTGTCAGGGAAACTGGTTACTAAAGTCTACATGATCATGTACCCAGGCTCTTCTCCAAGTTAAGTAGGGAACTTGGTTCTCTGGCCCAGTGTGGGGTCCTGAAATCAGCACTGGTTTGCATTTGCAGAGATTAGGTCAAGGAGACATGGAAGAAACATCCCAGGAAAAGGGGGACTCGGTACCTCTGAGCAGAGAGAGAAACTGAGTTAACAACCTCATTGTTTTGGAAGAGTGCTGAACGGAAGGTCCCCCATATAAAGGGATTGTATTCACATCTAGGCAAAAAAGCCAGACAAGGCCTTCCACTCAGATTTCCATCCCCAAGAGCCAATGTAACAGTCCCTGACCTTTGGAAACTGGTTGAAGGATGATGACATCCTATCGTTATCTTTGCAATTGTGTGTGGAAGGAGGAAGAGAAGAAGGGCAATATGGGTAGGTCGGAAGCACTAAATGACGTGGAAGAAGAGCAGAAGTGGGTCAAGGAGAATGACTGGTCTTAACATGTGGCATTTTGTTGGCAGGAAACACAATAAAACAAGCACTAAGTACTTCCGTCATGTGTTCCATGTAACTCTGGGGCTGTGGATTGGGGGAAGCTGGCATCTATATGTAGGCTTGATACTGATTTTAAAGATTTTTTTTTTTTATTTGAGAGAGAATGAGATAGAGAGAGCATGAGAGGGGGGAGGGTCAGAGGGAGAAGCAGACTCCCTGCTGAGCAGGGAGCCCGATGCGGGACTCGATCCTGGGACTCCAGGATCATGACCTGAGCCGAAGGCAGTCGCTTAACCAACTGAGCCACCCAGGCGCCCGATACTGATTTTAAATAGTGTCCACCAAAACAGGGAAATCAACTAGGAACTACAGTCAGATATCAGGGGATTGAGAGCTATATTAGTTATCCCTTACCACAGTAACCCTGTGTAACAATGACTACAAAACCTCAGTGATATCCAAGAAGCATTTATTGTCTGTAGCACTGAGGTAGTTAGCTCAGTTCTGCTGACTGGGATTGTACACAGGCACATGTCTGGGTGCAGCTGGATGTCACCCAGGGCACCTGGGCACCCAGGTTCTACTCACTGTGTTTTATTATTCCACAGGCTAGTCCTTGTTCATACTCATAGCAGCATTGAGGCTCGAGAGAGGACAAACCCAACCATGGAAGTGCTTCTCAAGCCTTTGCTTATGTCATGTTTGCTGTTACTAGTTACGTGGCCAAGCCCAGAGACCCAGTGGGAGGGCACTGTAAAATTAATTTGCATTAAACTCTTGTGGAGTTAAGCCATTAAAATTTTTAGGGTATTTTTACTGCAGCATAACCCAGATAAAATCATTAAATATTTTCTCAGCATTATTTTTGTATCACGGATGAAAAATTATACAGATAACAAATACTTATGGTCATATATGTACACAATCACATTTAAACTTATCAATAATAATTCTATATTTCCTAGTATAGTTTCAACAGTTGAACTCAAAGTTCAATAAACATGAATATCCAATACATAGAAATTCTTTGAGATGTTTATATAATCACTTTGTGCAAGATGTCTGTTGACTGATTTTGATATTATCATTAGGCTGTCAATAAAGTTCAGTTTGGATTTATCTGTACTTCATAAACTTTTATCTTGTGCATTCAGCTATCAGTTCCCTGCATCTATCCAGCAGACTGGTTGAAATGCAGTCTTTGTCGCTGATATCCATTGATGATAGAATTCTTTACATGGAAGGTTCCTAGATGTTGGCTTCATCCTGAGGGCTCCTCTTAGGAGATTTCCTCATGGGATCTTAGGTCCTGTTAAAAGAATGGAAACTCAGAAAGTCTGTTATACCTTCACATAAAGAGAAGAAATCTTTACCTCTGGCCCACGATTTTTTTAAAAGCCCCCGTTCAGACTTTTGACAATTCAGTTAGACACCACAGAAGATTATCCGATGCAGAATGGTCTCAGGTCCTCACAGAATATTTAACCAAAATGAACATTTGTTTAATAAAACAACTGCCATTTGGTAATGTATATCAGTGAAACAAAGATCTTTTTAGAGTAATGCCGAATTTGCAGATTCTATTTTCACCAACTTCTTAAGTATTCTCTAAGCAGAATACGTTTACAACGCAGTCCTGATCCTCTCATTTCAAGTAGATCACTTGTTTTAAAAAAGACCTTTCTCTCTCTTTAGCTCAGTTGTTCAACTGGACTCTTATTTCGGGTATTCTTTTCTTCGTCTTTCTGGCACTGTTGCATTTTCTAGAAATTCCTGAGAATAATCTTCAACTCAGCTAATACCTCTGTTGACCTTTGGCCCCAGTGAGTGGATAGGTAACAGAAAAAAGAATGCCAGTCCAAGAGGATGCCACAAAATACAACTGTAGAGTGCATACTGAAAGCTCACAAATGTGCATCACTGTGTGGTGGATTTTCACCATGGGTTGTCTTCCAGTTACACTTAATAAACCAAATAGAAGTTTGGCTCTTTATGTCATTCATCCCATAGCAGTAATCCCCTAAAGGTCAGGAGACATACTTTTAATAAGTAAATCTTTGAATCAAAACTTTTAACTTTCAGTACATATATTTTTTTAAAGATTTTATTTATTTATTTGAGAGAGAGTGAGAGAGAGCATGAGAGGGGAGAGGGTCAGAGGGAGAAGTAGACTCCCCACTGAGTGGGGAGCCCGATGTGGGACTCGATCCTGGGACTCCAGGATCATGACCTGAGCTGAAGGCAGTCGCTTAACCAACTGAGCCACCCAGGCACCCAACTTTCAGTACATATTGATAAGATGTTACACACACACACACACACACACACGCACACACACACATTTTAAAACCCAACACATAAGTGATTTGGATTTGGACAAAGCCTCCAGGATCAGTAAAAATGGGGTTTCTACAAAGCACTCAACTCTCTCTGCTATAAAAGAATGAGGCTGTACCAAAATGGGAAACCACTCTGTAGAATTTGATTAAATTTACAGTCTGGTGTATTGTACTCATTTCATGCTCACCCTTACATTTTCTAACTTTGGGAAGAACTAATTAAAATTTTGCTTAAGCAAATATTTTCATTTTGGAAAGAAGCTCATGGACTATACATATGTCCGTGTGGCAAGAATTTAAAGAGATAGCAATAAGAGGAAGAGGAAGTGTCCAAAGTATTTTTTGGAGACTCCTCTTTCTCTTTTTGTCCTTTAAATATTCCTTTCATCTTGGCCCTTTTCTGTCCCTCTCATTGTATCTTTGAGGAGTGTTAACCCTTCCCCATTTTCACTTACATTGCTGAAAATTTGCAAAAGTTTGACCCTATACTCTCTTCAATGATTTAGACTTTTTCACTCAACTGCTCATGTCGCAAGAACGTCCTAAACTTAGCACACCTGCAACTAATTTCATTTCGCCCTTGCCCCCAACCTCCTCTTGTTGTCCTCACTGTAAGTCCTTAGATGACTCAGACATCCTCCGATTCTCAAGCAGAAGGCCCAGGGCCATGGCGCCCTTGTTCCTTCATTGCACACAGCCAGTTAGTTCCTGATTCTTCTTCTTACTTCTTTAACATCTGCCCCCCTCCATCCGTACCTCCACTTAGTTCATACTTCTGTGACTCCTTACTCTCCACTTTGTTTTTCAGTGGCCTCTTGGCCTCTACTGTGATTTGTTCTAACCTATCCATAGAATGACAGTGATATTTCTGAAATATAAACCTGACCCTGTTGTCTCAGTGCTTAATATTATGACTGAGTGGAACAATCTGTTCCACAGATACTCATTTAACAAATACATTAATTAGTGGCCACTTTAAAAAGGTTGCTCTCTTGGGGCGCCTGGGTGGCTCAGTTGGTTAGGCGACTGCCTTCGGCTCAGGTCATGATCCCGGAGTCCCAGGATCGAGTCCCGCATCGGGCTCCCTGCTCAGCGGGGAGTCTGCTTCTCCCTCTAACCCTACCCCCTCTTGCACTCTCTCTCTCACTCTCTCTCTCAAATAAATAAATTTAAAAAATCTTAAAAAAAAAAAAAAAAAAAAAAAAAAAAAAAAGGTTGCTCTCTTTTTAAAAGAATAATTATATACCTCTAAATTATGAGTGGGTCAAAGAAGAAATCTCAAGAGAAATTTTAAAATATTTTTAAAATTTTATTTTATTTTTAACTAAATGAAAATGAAGACAATGTACTGTACTTTATGGGATGCAGTGAAAGCAGTGCTTAGAGGGAAATTTATAGCATTGTATGCATCTGCTATGCATATATGTATATTATGCATGTAATGATCTAATATCAGTAATCTAAGTTTTTAAATTAGGAAGATACAAAAAGAAGAGCAAAATAAATCAAAGTAAGTAGAAGTAAAATAAAAATAAGAATCAGAACAGAAATCAATGAGATTAAAAACAGGAAATCAATAGAGAAAATCAGTGAACCAAAAACTAGTTCTTTGAAAGACCAATAAAATTGATAAGCCTCTAGTCAGGCTAAGATAAAAAGAGAGAGGACATGAATTACTAATAACAGAAAGGAAAGAAGGGACATCACTATAGATCCCATGGAAATTGAAAGGATTATAAAGAAATACTATGAACAACTTGATGCCTGCAAATTTGATAACCTGGTTGAAATGACACACAATCTGCTAAAACTCACACAAGAAGAGAAAGGTGATCTGAATAGGCATATATCTATTAAAGAATTCAATCAATAACTAAGAACATTCCAAAACAGAAAGTCCCAGGCCTGTAAGGTTCACCAGTGAATTCCACCAAACACTTAAGGAAGAATTTATAGTAATTCTCTATAATCTCTTCCAGAGGATAGAAGCAGATGGAATACTTTGTAAATCATTCTATTAGGCCAGCATTACATAAATGCCATAACCAGACAAAGACATTCCAAGAAAACTACAGACCAGTATCTCTCATGAGCATAGGTGCAAAAATCCTCAACAAATATTAGAAATCGCATCCCAAAAGTATATAAAGAATTATACACCATGACCAAGTATGCAAAGTCGGTTCAATATTTTAAAATTAATTAATATAATTCATCATGTCAACAGGCTAAAAAAGAAGTTGCATGATAATATCAATATATGCAAGAAAGTGACAAAATCCCAAATCCATCCATGGTAAGAACTATGAGTAAATTAGGAATAGAAGATAACTTTCTCAAATTGATAAAGACTGTCTACAAAAAAATATCTACAGCTCACATTATACTTAATGGTAAGAAATTTGAAGCTTCCCAAGGTAACTTGAAGCTTCCTTGTTCCTCATGGAAGGATGTCCTGGTCACCACGCAGTTTCACTATCATGTTGGAAGTTCTTGCTAATGCAATAAGTCAAGAAAAGGAAATACAAGGAATACAGATTGGGAAGGAAAAGACAGAGCTGTCTTTATTCAGGGATGACATGATTATATAGAAAATCCAAAGGAGTCTACAAAAACGTTCTGAAACGAATAAGTGATTACAGCAATGTTGCAGTGTTCAAAATTTGCTATATAAAAAGTTAGTTGCTTTCCTATACACTGACAATAAGCATGTGGACTTTGATATTGAAAACACAATACCATTTACATTAGCATCTGGGAAAAATAAAATACTTGGGTATAAATCTAAGAAAATATGTACACGATCTTTATGAGGAAAAATACAAACTGATGAACAAAATCAGAGAATAACTAAATAAATGGAGAGATATTACATGTTTATGGATAGGAAAACTCAGTATCATTAAGATGTCAATTCTCCCCAAATTGATGTGTAGATTCAGTGCATTCCCCATCAAAATCCCAGAAGTTATTTTGTGGATATCAATGACCTGATTCTAAAGTTTGTTTGGAGAGGCAAAAGATAAGAATAGCCAACACACTTAGACTACCACTACTTGACTTCAAGACATACTCTAAAACTATCAAGATGGTGTGGTATTGGTGAAAAAATAGACAAATAGACAAATAGATCAATGGAACAGAATAGAGAGTCCAGAAATACACCCTCATAAATATAGTCAGTTGATCCTTGGCAAAGGAGTAAAGGCATCACTGTGGAGCAAAGACAAATGGCGCTGTAACAATTGGACATGCAAAAAGATGAATCTAGACACAAACCTTACACCCTTCAAAAGAGTAGCTTAAAATGGATTATAGACCTAAATATAAAATGCAAAACTGTAAAACTCCTAGAAGATAACATAGGAGAGCCTAGATGACCTTGGATATACAATAATGGCTTTCTAGATACAAAACCAAAGACATGATCCATGAAAGAAATAATTGATCAGGTGGACTTCATTAAAACTTAAAACTTCTGCTCTGCAAAGGACAGTATCAAAAGAATTTGAAGACAAGCCACGACTGGGAGAAAATATTTGTAGAAGACACATCCAATAAAGGACTGTTATCTAAAATACATAAAGAACTCTTAAAACTCAACAGTAAGAGAACAAATAATCCACTTAAAAATGCACCAAAGACCTTAACAGACACCTGTTTTTCATACAAAGAAAATATGTAAATGGCAAGTAAGCGTATGAAAAGATGCTGCACATCATATGTCATCAGGGAAATGCAAATTAAATTAATGAGATACCACTACCGCCCAGTTAGAATGCCCCAGTTCTGGAACTCCGACAAAGCTGACAAGGATATGAAACAACAGGAGCTCTCAGATATTGTCAGTGGGAATGCAAAATGGTACTGCCACTGGTCTTTATCCAAAGGAGTTGAAAACTTAAGTCCTTACAAAAACTGCTCATGGATGTTTCTAGCAGCTTTAGTCATAATTGCCAAACTTGGAAGCAACCAAGCTGTCCTTTGGTAGGTGAATGGACAAATGGACTGTGATTCATCCAGACGATGGAATCTCATTTAGCACTGAAAAAGAACTGACTTATCAAGACTTGCAAAGACATGGAGGAAACTTTAATATTGCTAAGTGAAAGAAGCCAATCTGAAAGGCTACATAAAGTATGACTGAACTATGTAACATTATGGAAAAAGTAAAACTAGGTGGACAATAAAAAGATCAGTGGTTTTCTGGGGGCACAGGTCAAGGAGAGTTAACTAGTCAGAGCACAGAGGCTGTTCAGGGTAATGAAAAATACTCTGTATGATAACATTATAGTGGATACTGTTTTCCCAAAACCTATAGAATGCACAATCCCAAGGGTGAACTATATAGTGTAAACTATGGAGTTTGAGTGATTATGATGTGTCAATATAGGTCCACTTCTGGCAGAAAAAAATGTTCCATTTTGGTGAGTGATGTTGATAATGAAGGAGGCTATGCATGTATGGGGGCCAAGGGGTTATGGTAAATCTATGGACCTCTCTACTTTGTTGTAAGTCTAAAACTACTCTCAAAAAATAAAGTCTTAAAAAATAAAAAGAATAATTAGCTAGCTAGCAAGATATAATTATGTGCATGCATAGTATATATATATATACACACACAGACATATATATGTAGTTAACTAAACCATAAATTGTAATTGATATAAATTATGCTTGAATAATAATAACATTTATAGTTTAGAATAAATGATAGACTATATTTATAAATTCTCTAAAACTTCAGTTTTCCAAAAATAATTTGCATAATAGATTATATTTGACAGTTCTTATTTTAAGCTTTATTGTGATATAGCTCCATTGTTTTTGTGATGTTTTAAATGAACTTATGTCTGGCTCAGTAGGATAAGAAAGAGAAATTTGTTCATATTAAAATCCTGTCCCTTATTCATTTCCCGTGCTCCGCGGAGGGAGAGAGGTGTAACCTCAAAACAAAAAGGAAGTGTGTAATTTAGTTTAGAATAATGCATTACTTTTATATGAGAAATACAATTATGTATCCTCAGCATCAAGTAGATTTCATGGAGGGTTAGGTTGTGGAGCATTGCTTGGGAGGTTTTAAACTGTTTCTTAAATATGCTCTGGTGCTTTCTTTATTTCCAACCTCAGCATTTACCCTGGTTTAAACTCTTGTTTCTGATCTTCAGCAACCCCAGGCTCACCTCACCTTTTACATTCTCATCCCCAACCCTCATTATCAATTTCAATGTAGCAACCAGAGGCATTTTAAAAATAAAATCTGACCTGTATGTCTCTTGCTTTCAACCCTGCGGTGACTTTCTACTGTCTTAGAATAAAAGGTGAGCTCCTAACCGTGGCTTTCCATGTTTCAGGCATATCAACTTCCTTTCTGTTCCAGGAAAAGAGAAGTGTCCTTCCAGACTCAGGCTGTCAGAAGAGCTCTGTTTGGAATGCTTACCTTTTTGTCATGGATGATTGCCTCCCATCCCTCGGGCTTCAGTTTAAATTACCCCTGCTGGGGGGCGCCTGGGTGGCTCAGTCAGTTGGGTGTCTGCCGTTGACTTGGGTCAGGATCCCAGGGTTCTGGGATTGAGCCCCAAGTCAGGCTCCCTGCTTGGTGGGGAGCCTGCTTCTCCCTCTCCCTCTGCCTGCAGCTACCCCCTGCTTGAGCTCTTTCTCTCTCTGTAGGTCTGAAATAAATAAAATCTTTGGGAAATAAATAAATAAAATAATTAATTAATTAACCCTGCTGGGACAGGCCTTCCCTGGCAGCCCAGCCAGTCACCCCCACTCCCCACCCCAAAATTACTCCACTACACTTGGAAAGTGCGGAGATATAGAGCACAGACTCTGGCTTCAAATTACCTGTGTTAAAACCCAAACTACCACTTTAAGGTTGTATTACATCAAGAGATTCTGTAATCTCTCTGTCCTTCAGTTTCCTCACTTGAAAGGAGGGGATCATATCAGAGATAACTCATCTGATAAGGCTGAGGTTTTGAACTGGTTGAGATATGTCATGCACCGAGGGCAGTGCCTGGCACATAGAAATCCTTGTTAGTGATTATTACAGTACATTGTCACTATCCTATAAAATAGGAAAGAATTCTTAATGCATTTTAATTGCTTACTTTTTATTCCCTCTTCTCCAAGAATAAGGCAGGGACTATATCTGCCTTTTTTCTACTACTGCGTTCCCAGCTATTCCTGGCACATAGGAGAACATCAGCAAGTATTTATCGAAGAACTGCGAATTGGGATCAGACTTTTGCAAATTAAATTAAACCATATTGCTGAGGCTCAATCTTTTTTTTTTTTTTTGTAATGGTAAGCGGTGGAATGGCAGCCACTAATGGTTAGAACTGGGTGAGACTTAGTGCTTTCCTGACAACCTCTATATTAAAGTGAAAGCAGTTCTCAGAACAAATTCTCCCATGCCTTCAGACGTTCATAAGGCAAACACTGATCCTCAAGCAAGTACAAAAGAGTATCCAACTGTCTATGAGATCAGATAGAATCTCTTCAGGCAGGGCTGATCTTTAGCTAAAATGCACTGATACAACCATATTGATTGTTAAATACTAGTCCTTCCTGCTGGTTGGTGTATAATTCCTGTCCAGAGTCCCAGAGTGCCTCTGACCTCCTTTAGGATCTGCAGGAGCTCCAACTGAATGCCCCCAAAAAGGTTAAAAGCTGGCTCTGAATACCACTAATTTATCCATGAAAACTTACTCTCATTCAAATTACTGAAAATAGCTCCTGTTAATCAGATATAAGGATATCAGGATAGCTCAAATTCCGGAGGGAGGGGCTTCTCACTGGAAAGGGAGTTGACCAGTCCTGGAGCCTGAGATCCTCATTAAGGCATTTGACTAAATTTGCACGAATCTACAAACCATAGCCGGTGGGCCAGGCCTAGCTACTGCCTGTTTTCTTTCCTATGGCCTGTGGGTGAAGAATGCTTTTTTACATTTTTAAGTGGTGGGGGGAAAAAAGAACAACCAATATTCTGTGACATGAAAATTTTATAAAATTCAAATTTAAGCATCTATCAAAGTTTTGTTGGAACACAGAACGTTCATGTTTGTGCACTATGTATCTTACCTTTGGCATTGCCATGGTGGAGGTGAGTCATTGGGTTGGAGACATTGTGATCCAGGAATCCAAAAATACCTACTGTTGTCCCTTTACAGAGTTTGTTGATCCTGGCTTAACCTAACAAATGAGCTATCCGTGCTCAATAATTGAATATAAACTATAGATATCTATAAGAAGTATAAAAATACTAGGGGCGCCTGGGTAGGTCAGTTGGTTAAGTGTCTGACTCTTGATTTCAGCTCAGGTCATGATCTCAGGGTCCTGGAATCAAGCCCCGTATTGCACACCGCCCCCCATCAGCCCAGCGGGGAGTCTGCTTGTCTCCCTCTCCCCCTGCTCCAGAGGCTCTCTCTCTCTCTCTCTCTCTCAAATAAATAAATAAATCTTAAAACAAATATAAAAATACTTGTAATGTTGCAAAAGTTTAAATGATTCAGCCATTTTTGGTAATATGAACTGTTTTAGAAGACTGTTCAGTGACACTGGACAGTATTCACGTATTAAATGTTTAAAAACAATGCAAAACTATATAATGTGATCACAGTTTTAATATTTTTAATATTTGATACATGTACATAAGTTTATTATGCAAAAGAAATGGAGCAGATTAAGGGCTTATAGAAAACGGTATTACTTCTCTGTATTTATTGCCTAAATATACCTATATTTATTCTAAATAAGCTTGCATCAGTTTTAAAATAACAAGACTGCATAATAATATAGAACATCAGACTGATTTCAAAGCTAAGCAAAAGGAAGTTTGCATGGTCTTCTTCATTAGTGAAGTAAACATGAATGTGCCATAGTTAGGGAATGAAAATATTCCAGTTATTCTCAAGAGATGGGAAAGCATTGTTATATAAATAGGACAATGTCTCTTAATCGCTTGTTACTTATCCCTTCCATCATAAAAGAAGAAAAGAGAAGTGGTGGGTAGTCTGTCCCGAGTTCTTACTCTTGAGTGCCTAAGGAATGAGAAGTCCTAAACAAATACACATGACACAGTGCTATCAAGACAAAGAAATCTCTTCCCCTAGTTGCTTGCCACTGAACAATAGCTTGGGTAGATTATGAAAGGGTATTAATTTCCTCTAAGGACAGTTGCTAGACAGTTCTCTTGAACAATAAGCAATGTGACAGGATTTGACAGAATTGGCATCTTTAATAACATACTACTTAAGCCAACTGTGTGCAGTCTCTTCTTTTGGGCTGCCTCTTCCTGATCTGACCTTTTTATGATTATAACCTCCTATAGTCCCTGATTGGAGCTAGTGATTTTCTATCAACTTTCTATTTACTCAACCTCATCTAATATATTTCAGTTTCTTCTAACTGTTCCTCAACCCAGTAACGTTCATTTAAGGCTAGGCCTTTGTAGAGGCCTTTGTAGCATCTTTCAAAATGACGTGCTGTATACAGTATCTTTTGGATGACTGCTCCACCAAATATATTTAAGATGATAAGAAAAGTTGTGAGGTTCTTAGTCCTGTTGTGTATTTAGTTTCCACTGGACTGAAAATCCCCCAGAATGTGCTCATTTTCCTATTCGGCAAGCAGTGATTTGGAAAAACAGTATTCAGGATCCTGTTGAACAAAGGGAGGGGAGAAAGGGGGCAGAGATACAAAATTAGAAACTGTAATCCTTACAGGAGTATCTTATACTTCCTGTTAGATATATGGTCAGTCCTCATTACTTGCAGATTCCGTATTTGTGAATTTGTCTGCGTGCGAAAGTTTATTTGCAACTCCCAAATCAGTATTCACGTGTCTTTTGCAGTCATTCATGGGACTTGCTGCAAAGTGGCAGATGATTTTAGCTTCCTGACATGCGCATTCCCAGCTGAGGTCAAACAAGGCAACCCTCTATTTTCTTGTCCCAGCTTTCCTACTGTAAACAAGGGTCCTTTTTGCACTCTATTTAGTGCACTTTTTTTCACTTTTGTGCTTTCTTGTGTGTGATTTTGCTGCTTCACATGGTCCCGAGGCATAGTGTTGAAGTGCTGTCTAATGTTCCTCGGTACGAGAAGGCTCTCATGTGCCTTATGGAGAAAATACATGTGTTAGAAAAGTTTCAGTCAGGCCTGACTTACGGTGCTACTGGCTGTGAATTCAATGTTAATGAATTGACCAGGCATATTAAATAAGGTGTCTTTAAACAGAAACACACATAAAGTTATATATATTGATAGGTTGATGAAAATGTGTGGCCCGAGGCTCACAGGTACTGCCCCCTTTCCTTCTCTAGGAGTAATGCTTCATGTGTCCCTAATTTAGCCTTCGTGTTGACTTTGTAGCTAGTAGTAAGCATCTACTGTGTTATGTTTAGGCTGGCACTTAAGTTTAGAGAAAATTCTTAGAGTAATTATTGATAATAATAGTCATTCATTCAACAGATATTTACTGAGAACTTTTCTGTGCTAAATGTTCAGCACTGGGGCGCCTGGGTGGCTCAGTCGTTAAGCGACTGCCTTCGGCTCAGGTCATGATCCTGGGGTCCCGGGATCGAGTTCCGCGTCGGGCTCCCTGCTCGGCAGGGAGTCTGCTTCTTCCTCTTCCACTCCCCCTGCTTGTGTTCCCTCTCTCGCTGTGTCTCTGTCAAATAAATAAATAAAATCTTTAAATGTTCAGAACGGATCAAAAGACACAAATATTCCTGCCCTCAGGGAACTTGCATTACAGTTCACGTTTATTGATTTCTAAAGGCCTGTGCAATTCATGTGAATCATGTAATCCCTTTAGCAATACTATGAAGTGGGTATTTTAAGCTCCATCTTAAAGAAATGGAGCTGTAATTCAAATAATTTTAAATACGTTGCCCAAGATAAAAGAGCTTATCTCCTCCTCCTCCTCAAACAGGGTTTTAAACCCAAGCTGACTTGATCTGCAGTCTCCATTCTTAAATACTATGCTACTGTCATTATTTATTTTTAAATTAACACGGTATGCTGAGAATATAGTTATAGAAAACCCACATGACTACTGAAAATTTATGTTTCACGCATTAAATTCTACAGAATAGCACTTTTTCAGATTCAGTAATTCAGGTGAATATTACATCATGATACTAATTTTGTTTTGCCTTTGGTAGATTCTTTGTCAGCTTGTTCTTCTTTGGAAATTGGAAGTAACTTTTAAAATGTTCTTGGTTTCTGGCCTCTTGTTGAGTTTGCATGTAGCAGTAGGTGAAAATGGGCAAGCCAGACATTTTTAGGATTAAACTTTAAAGAGGGAGAGAGGTTTTTTACTAAAGTTTTAGGGCAGTATGAAGAAAGGATTTTATCAAGTATCTCACAGTTACATTCTGAAAATCTTGTTTAAACATCTGCCTAGTTTTCCAGATTTCACTAATAGCATTTGTCATCTCAGCTTCATTTTCTTTGGTCCCCAACATCTCCCAGCCCCCTCTGGAACCATTCCATATCCTTGGGACCCTCCTCAGTCCTTATGGCCTCTTTCCAACATTTCATTTGTTGGCTCCCTGGTATGACAGTTTAGACAGAGAGATTTCAGCAGAGCTGATGTGTGTGGCAGCAATCTCATCGTGCCTCTGGCTGGTTTCATTTTAACACACTGCCCTTTACCAGTATTCTTCCAGTTCGGGTTTTACACTTTTAAGATTTTGTTTGTTTATTTGGGAGAGAGAGAGAGAGCGCATGAGTTGGGGGAGGAACAGAGGAAGAGGGAGAGAGAATCTCAAGCAGACTCCCCGCTGAGTGTGGAGCCCAACATGGGGCTCAATCCCATGACCCTGAGATTGTGACCTGAGCTGAAACCAAGAGTTGGACGCTTAACCAACTGAGCCAACCAGGTGCCCTTCAGGTTTTATGCTCTTAAGATGGCTTAGGAATTGCATTTCCTTATTTTAAAAATAATTAAAACTTTGGTGGAAATTTTAGAAAAAAAAGGTAAAGTAAGAGGGGGGAAGTTAAAATCTCCAGTAATTACATGTTCAATATTAGACAAAATTAAAATTCAAAAATATATTGCAGTCATGTTTCCAAATCATTAAATATTCATCTGCTAAAACATGGTGAAGCGGAAAAATATACTTATACAGTATTTTTTTGAGATATTAGGTAGAGTGAACATTTTTTTAGCCAAAGTTTCACCATACACTTTTTAAAATTATTATTAGCTACATAAACTTTAGATTGTGGAGAACCACCTTAAAGTAAATGTTAACAAAGAGTGTGGAAAAGGGCACTGAGAACATTTAAAAAATGCAGTTGCATGATTGGGAACCAAAATATTTCTTACCTTTTTCATTATATGCTTAAAGTTTCCTTCAAAAACAATACAACTTGTATCTGAACTGCCTATCTTTAAGATGAAAGCCACTTTTCAAAATATTGATGCTTCTGTTGAGGATTTGTGTGTCTGGGGAAACCATAATACTTTTCAAAACTCACACTAAAGACCACATTCTGTGATGTGTTAGCTAAACATATCATTTCTTTGCTGATATTTACTTTATGCACATTCCTTTGTTCTTATCTTGTGGAGACTCCATATCCCATGGATTATAAAAATATATATATATAACAAAACAATGCAGCTGTTGTCATGGTCAGAATCCTTCAGGTTAGTAAGCTGCGATTGTTCTATGTGGAGTTATTAATTTCGTATTAACCCATAGTGCCTAGAACAGTGTTTTATGTACAATTATAATCAAGTGTAGTGTTTTGGAAAGGGAGTATAGAATTGAAGACACAGGTTTCTTAAGGCAGAGCCCCTATTGCTGGAGTGAGTGAGTTATTTGTGCTTTTATACTTGGTTCCACTGCTCTATGTTACTGTAGAAATGAAGCAGCACAGAGGACCATGGAATTTCCCATAAATGTGCTTCCTTATTCATTTGTAACCTTGTCTGACAGATTTTTTTTTGAACATTGAGTTGTACTTTTAAGCTGCTGTGTTGCTGTGTAAATATTTGTCAACAGTTACACGATTTGGAGCTGACACATTGGATTCCGTTCTCTTCCAGCTCACTCCTGACACGAGTTTTTATTTCCCCACCAAAGTACAATTTTCCTTGACTTTGTCATTTTCATTTAAGTCATTCTACAATGGCGGCAACTTGAAAATTGCCCAGCTTGGAACGATAATCTTTTAAAACTTATACTCAGGTTACGAGTTTCCCCCCGGAGGTGTGAGTGGTGCTAAATATTTTCACGATTTTGTGTAGGAAGGAAGTAAAATGGAGATTCACTCATGTTGTTCATTTGCTATCCTAGACTTAAGCCAGGGATTGTCACGCTACTGTGACAAAGGAACTTCGCTATATTACAGTATACACTGTTGGAAAGAGACGATAGGGTCACTCATCCTCATAGCAAGATGGAGGAAATACATTTCCTTTCTTTAGCTTTCCAGATAATTTGAGGTAACTGTTCCCTTATTTCTTTATGATCACAAACTCTTACCGCTTCTCCTCATCAAATGTTACAATATCACCATAATAAAAATGTAGGAATAGTATTGCTGAATAATATACTTGTTAGACTATGTTGGTAATACAGTTATTATTAGCTACATGCAATTGTGGCACATTATATGCAGGGAAAAAAGTAAGTCTCACTGTTTTCTACAATGACATTCACAAACTGATATATTTACTCAAAGGTAACATTAAGATATGAATGAAGAATGGAGTATATTTCTGGTTTTAGGTGTTGATAGTTATTTAGATGGTAGAAAAAATCTTTAATATATATTTTATAATAAACTAAAAGCAGTAAAATATCACATAATTTTTAAAAAAGATTTTTTAAATTTATTTAAGGGGAGAGAGGTGGAGGGGGAGGGAGAGGGACAAGCAGACTCCCTGCTGAGCATGGAGCCCACTAGGGGCTCTGATCCCAGGACCCCAAGATCAGAACCTGAACTGAAATCAAGAGTCAGATGTTTAACTGACTGAGCCACCCAGGTGCCCCAAATATCACATAATTTTAAGACAACGCCATCCACAAATATACAGGGAGAGAGATTTTTTATTAACTCTTACCTTCATAGAACACTTCATTGTTTTTAAGATTCTACCATATAATTCATCCTGTAACAAATCTTTAGCATAGATGTTGTCATCCCCACTTTACAGATAAATAGGCATGTTCCAGGATCTCCTAGGTGGTAGATACAGAGTCTCTCCCGGATCTGAGCACAATGTTCATTAGCCTTTGATGGGTGCAACAGCTGCTTCGCATTATATACCACAGATGGTCCTGCTATGGACGCATCACAAGTTGATGAAAATACAATATAATAAAACAGGGTTTGAAGAATAGACACCGCTGGTAAGAACTTTGGTGTAAATACTGTTCTTTCGAGTTGTCTTGGCAGCTCCTAGCAGCACCTCTGGTTTTGTGGTCCTGTCTCCTTCAACAAAGGAGTGCCTCCATCTGTGATTAGTGAGTGCAGGATGGACTTCCTTCCTGGTGATGGTCACACACCCCCGCCCCCACCCCCAGGACAAGTCTTGCTTCATCAGCTCAGTCTGTTGTCAGGGTTTTTGTGCCTCACTGCAGCTCGGTTCTGCTGTGATGCTCTGCCACGCTCTCCAGGCTTAATGGCTGTGCTGTTCCATATGAGCAGCAGGGCCCCTTCACAGGTCAGGGCTTCCTGAATTACAGGACTGAGCCTGCCAGTTGGCTGCATGTTTTGGGTAGGGCCTCAATTTTATTATGTGGAAAACGGAGATACTTAAATCAGAAAAACACGGGGTTATTTTTGAAACAGATTTAAATAATACATGCAAGAATTTTGAAAATTATAAAACGAAATAATTTTAGCAAAGTAGTCTTGTGTCTCTGAACCTCATTGCTGATGGAGCTGAAAATTCAAACATGATGACGGAAGACAAACGGGAGACATATGCTTATTTTCCATTCCTGTCTTTGGAATCTTATGTAGTATAACCACCTCACTATGGCATCGACACTTTTCATGGGTCTTCTGAAAGTATGTTGCTTATGTTTCATTTCTTTCTTGAAAGTTAATTCATTCTTTGTTGAGCTCTTCCTACATGCTTGTGCACACCCCACAAATCACCGGGGATACTGAGATGAGTAAGTGGACCTTGTGCAGCTGCAGGGGTGGGAGGGCTACTGTAGTAAGTGCCAAGGTGGAGGTACCAGGTGCCCCATGAGAGCAGAGACAGCGGGCTTCCCTCCCAGCCTGGAAGATGGGGCTAAAATTTCCCAGAATGATTAAGCGATAGTATCTGGCAGTGGAGTAAAAATGGCATCCATAACATGGCCCTCAGACCACAGCCTCTCTCTCTGAGTTCATTCTGACACCCAGGCACGCTGGGCTTCAGCCTCGCTGGTGTGCCTGCTACCCCCCAAACTTGCCAGCCACATTCCACCTTTGCTTTGCTCTCTTCTCTGCCTGAATGCTCTTCCCCAGACGTCCATGTGGCTTACCTTCTTGTCTCCTTCATGTCTCTGATCAAAGGCCACTTTCTCCATAAGGTCTTCCCTGCCTGCTCTGCTTAAAATAACACTCCTGGCTAGCCCTGCTTTAGTTTTCTTCATGGGAGTTTTTACTTCCAGACTATCTGGAAGTAAAATATCTATCTTTACTAGAATATGTGCTTTGTGGGCCCTCCCCAACCCTGTTAACAGAGTTCACAGAATGAAGTATAATATATTCTTAGCTCTTCAGAATAGGGACCTGCAATATTACCGGTGCATGAGCCGAGCACGGTGTGGACAGCTTTATGTGCATTCTCTCATTTGATCCTTAGAGCTGAGCTGTGAGCTAGGTCTAATTACCTCCTTCATGTTGCAGCAGAAAGCACGGCTCTCAGAGGCACAGTAGCTTGCCCACGCCTCAGCTGGTGAGTGGTAGAAGTAGGTTTTGAAGCTTAGTAGACTGCTGCTAAAGCCCGTATGCTGAATCTTTACCCTTGAATCTAGAAAGGAAAGAGAATATGGCATATTTGGGGCACTGCTGCAGCTCCCTGTGATCGGGGTGGTGAGTGGGTAGGCGGTGCCAGGAATTGAGACTGGTGAAGCGGCAGGAGGCCCTTTGTTGGCTGCGTGATGCAGTCTGGTTTTTACATGTGACAGTTATTGAAGGATGCTAAGCAGAGGGTGATGTGATCAGACTTGTGTTTTAGGAAGATCACTCCGGCTGGCTACAGAAAGGAATAAATCAGTGTTACATTTGGGAAGCCAATTGCGAGGTTATCAGAGTAGCCTAGGCAAAAAAAAAAGACAAAAAAACTTAAGCAGGTGAATGGCAGTGGAAATGGAGTGAGAGGTTGGAAGGCAAAATGGACTGCAGTGTGTAAAGTTAAGTATGGAGGGCAGGTGGGAGAGAATCTTTGGATGGCACATTTCCAGGACAGATAGGAGATGAGAGGAGCCACTTTCTTACCGTCTGGACTAAGTTTTCTGCTTTCTTTATATTAAAAAATAATGTATATTACTGGATTATATATAGTTATGTATGTTATTACATAATATTAAATAATTGTGTATATATATGTATGTGTGTGTATATCTGTATCTGTATCTGTATCATCTATATCTATATCTATATATCTTTATCTGTGTATATATTACTTCTAATAATAAACCATGTTGTGAAGTCTATGAGTGTGCTAACATTTTGGAATGTATCACCCTCACACAATTCACTAGCTACAGCTGCCTCTTGAGGAGGAGCCAGAGATAGGAGCTCTGCGAATCCTGTCTGGAGCTCACAAATGCTCCTGGGAGAGCCCTTTGAATATGGCACACATAAAAATAAGTATAGTTTATTCATTAGTGATGATATCATCATTATTATTACATATTTAATAGCACACCCCCCTCCTCTGCCACCTGTCTCTGAACGGCTCACCCCTCCCAAAGACTGTTTTCCTAATTATGCCTGGAAAAGAAAAATCTCTGAATGTAAAGGCACACTGTTGACAATAACCAGTGCAGTGGCCTGCTGTTGGTAGGTTCTTTTGCCTTGCCTGGCAAAGTTACCCACGGTCTCCTATTACATACTTTATATTTTACAGAAGAATTTTCCAAAGTGCAATCCTTCACGTAATTAAAAAAAAAATTAAGCTTGTTTACACAAGGGATGTAAAAGTTAAGGGAACTTCTTTTTAGGGAGGGGGGCGATTTAATGATAAACACTTCTGATCTTCAGTGCTTCATCTCATCTTCAAACTAGGGAAAATAACCCCAGTGAAGGTTTGATGTGTGGGAATTATATGAGATAATGTTTATAGAGTTTCTCGGAACAGAGATCAATAATATTGCAAGTGTTCTTCAAATAGCAGTTAGTAGTAATAGGATTGGTATCATCATTAAAATGATTATTGTATTATTTACTGATGTAATTTAACCTAGAAAAACCTTTCAGGGTCTACGTGCAAAGCTTGCTGTCTTCAGAGTTTCTATATTAGGAAGTAAAAGTTTAAGAATATGATCTTTATTCTGTTTTAGACCCACAGAATGGCACTTCTGTTAGGTTCCATCACTAATAAGATGATGGCAATAAGTTACACACATTAGTCTAATGATGGTTTCATGAGAGTAATCAGCCGGTCATCAGTTAATAGGGAAGAGGGAGTGTGGGGGGAGTGGATCATTTTCTGTTCCTCCTTGTTGAACTGTAGACAGTAGCAAGCATTTTATTTTATTTTATTTTATTTTTTTATTTATTTTTTTTTAAAGATTTTATTTATTTATTTTTTAGAGAGCGAGCGAGAGAGAAACAGCATGAGAGGGGAGAGGGTCAGAGGGAGAAGCAGGCTCCCCGCTGAGCCGGGAGCCCGATGTGGGACTCGATCCCAGGACCCTGGGATCATGACCTGAGCCGAAGGCAGACGCTTAACCATCTGAGCCACCCAGGCGCCCAGTAGCAAGCATTTTAAGAAAGGAAATTGAAGGAGTTTCAGAAATGGGGAACATCTTCCTGTCTGTAAGGCAGTTCAATAAGCAGATGATTCACATAAAAATCTTGAAAAGCCCAGGTAAGGTGCCTTACCAGAGTGATGCTCTGAGCACAAAGTAATGAGAGGAACAACCAGTGGATCATGTTAAGAGTACTACAGTAAAAAAGTACTACGGTACTGTCATTCTCTGCAACATCACCTTTTTATAGCACACCTTAATTGTATTTTATCTGGACATTTATGATAAGCCTAACACATTGTTCCTTCTTTTTTGTCTTTATGTAGTTTGTTGGGTTGCCTACTGGAGGTTCTTCTCTAGTCTTCATTCGTCCTTTGGTTCCCGCATCCCATTTAGCAAAATCAAAACTGTGAATGTATAAAAAAGTTGTTAGGCACTCCTCCTGATATGCTTGGTCGGTATAGTAATCATTAACTGTGGTTTTGAAAGCCATCTTGACCTTTTTGGGGGGAAGATCCTTCTACCTGTCTAAGCATTCAAGTTCTGTTGACATCATGCACAGACTCTAAGATAACAACTTCTCTCCGAAAGTGGGGTTGCCGTGAAAAGTGCTTCTCTCCCTGGGGTGTATTCCTTAGTGTGCTGAACACAGGTAGATGTGAAACAGTCAAAGAAACAAACACAAAAACAAAGGCAATATTCCTTTGCCTGTTCTTTTTCCCAGAGGTGGCACAGCTGTAGAGACCCTTTCAACAGCCTGTCTTTCTCTTCCCTGGAATCATGCAGTCCTGGCCCTTTAACTGTCACAGCATGTGAGACCCCCTGAGAGCGCAGAGTTTATTTCCCCCAAACCCTTCATGTTACACTTGAGGAAACAGAAGCAGATGCAGTAAGTAGTGATTGGGGCTTTGATCGAGAGTCACTCCGAGTCTGTCGCTCAGGCACCATGATGGAAATATGCTGTCATGCTGCCGGGAGCTCTGTACATTGTTTCTCCGTGGGGTCTCACCAGAGATTTCTGGTTTACCCTCGGTGATTGCAAGCTTTTTGAAGGAGAGAGATGGGAAGCTCACTGCAGCTCGTTAGGGAGATCTGTCTTTTGCACACTTCCACTTCCTGGCACATACTTACCCTCAGTGAAAAATACATGCTCATTCTCCCTTTGAGCACTCTATAAAGAATAGCCTTGTAGAAAAGAAAAGAAGAATACTAATTATTGGCACAGTATCATGCAAATGCAAAGTGGTCTTCAATAATTTGAGGACCGCTAACTTAGGTTGTGCTGTGAACCATTAAAAAGAGAAACATGGGTTTTGGAAAAAAAATATCATTTTCTTTATACTGGATTTTAAATATTCTATTGATTTTATGATGGATTATAAATCAAGGTTTGAATCGGTGACCAAGGAGAAAGTAAATCTCTGGAGTACATGAAGCCGGTTCATGTTCTGCTGTTTGATAAAATGGTTCGTACAGTGCTCATAATATTTAAAATTGTTTCAGTATATTTTTTATCATCTCTTTAGAGTTCACATTTTTTGAAGATTTTATTTATTAGAGAGAAAGAGCAGGCGGAAGGACAGAGGGTGAGGGAGAAGCAGGGAGTCCGATGGGGGGCTCGATCCCAGGACCCTGAGATCATGACCTGAGCCAAAGGCAGACACTTAACAGACTGAGCCATCCAGGCGCCCTAGAGTTCACTTTTTGACATGAAAACTTGATATTCTGTTTAATACATTGCATTTAAAAGAAGTTTTAAGTATCTTGAATCTCCGTTATGTATCTGTGGATTTCTAAGTGATACACAGCGAAGGTTAAGTAAGGTATGTTAGAATCTAGTTAGATGACCCATAAGCACATGACAAATTAGCATTGCAAACTGAACCGTAAGACATTATAGGGTGACATTATAAATTAAAGCATGATTGACAAATAAATGATGTGGGAATGTGTTTTAAATTGTGTTGTGGGGCTGTGTATTCTGGTTTGAGAAATTTACTAGTACTCCTTACTTAATCATTACGTTTTCCACACATTTTCTTTTCTTTTTTAAGATTTTATTTATTTGATAGAGAGAGAGACAGCAAGAGAGGGAACACAAGCAGGGAGAGTGGGGAGGGAGAAGCAGGCTTCCCACTGAGCAGGGAGCCCAATGCAGTGTTTGATCCCAGGACCCCAGGATCATGACCTGAGCTGAAAGGCAGACGCTTAACGACTGAGCCACCCAGGTGCCCCCACACATTTTCTTTGTAAATTTTAATTCCCCCTCCCTTTCTTTTCTTTCTCATTTATAGGTGTTTATTTCTGTGATATTTCAAGTTGGGGGAGCTCTGTTAGTGGTTATTTTTAAATCACGTTCTGAACATCGGACTATCTGTCGACATACTGAGTTTCGTAGTCGGGGTATTTGTTGCATTTCTATCCAAGAACAAGGACCCTTTGTCTTATCTGCACTTCCCAAAGTTCTGTTGCATTTTAGCTGTTCAGTAAATTTAGTGATGCCACTGAGTACAGGAACTGTCTCCTTATACTGTTCACCTTCTGTTTATTGTGAAATGTGTTAGGATTTACATAACACCAAATTTGTTGACCTTAATAAATATAGCAAAAGGATTATTGAGAAAGAAATTGAAGGAGGACGCTTATTTTTTCTGTGACTCTTACACACACACGAAAATCCTTCCACTATACATCCCGTGGGACCTTTTTACTTTGAACATGTCCACCATCCAGAGTAGACATCCCCACATTTTTAGGGGTATATCCAGATGTCATTGTTATCATATGCAAATGGTTCTGAGTCAGTTGTGTTTGGATCATCCATGGAATATTGCATGTCAGGGTGCAAGGGCAGCCTTAACACCTGAGCTTGTCTCTGTCGTCTTTCCCCCATCTGTTGGTTCTAATAAATATTGTCCCCAGCCTGGTAGAAGAACTCAGGGCATCAGGTGCGGAGAATAACTTTCATAGGAAGATCTGACCGTCTAGGAAGAGAATACAAAACTGCCATACACTAAGCCAGTGTGCAGCCTCTGTGTTTCTTCTCCACAGAAAGCAGAGATAATTTCAGATGCGACATGACTTTGTGCTATGACTCAATGGCAGGAAGTCACAGCGAGGCCCATGTGCTATTCCCAGGTACCTGGGGGAGAACAGGCAGAGTACTTACCTGTACAGAAGGATAGCAAGCTGTTTCAGTTTCAGTCATTTCAGATGTAGACAGCTTGTCTGTTTCCTAGTAAATTGTGATAATTACTTCAAACGGTGGCCATGGGAATGCTGCTGAGAAAAACTAACCCCTTCCTGATAGGTCAGTAGATTTTCATAACAGGTAATTAGTACCCTTGCAGGTAGCTGGCAAGATTGGCCTTTCTGATGAGCGTAAGCTGACTTGTTTTAAGAAATTATGCATCGAATTATAACATGTATCTACGTGGAATGGTCAATGGTAATTACTTTGTGATAAATGACTCTATAATTATGATTACTGTGTAGTAATGAAAAATGTTGGCTCTACAAATAAATTAGTCTTATGCTTTCTGTTGCATTTATTCTTCCTTCATTAACTCTCCCTGTTGGAAATGGAAAGAGAATGTTTTGTTTCCTGAAGAGCCAGGATGGCTTAGGGAGTTCTTTAGCAGGTGCAGGGTAGAAGCACCTTGGAACAGGTGGCAAGATCAGGTTTGTTTAAGAAACCGAGGCGGTACTGTATGATCTGACTTCTGTGTGGAATCTTAGAAAGCCAAACTCACAGAAACAGAGGCTACGGTGGTGGTTGCCAGGGGCTGTGGGGTGGGGGAAAGGGGAGCTGTTGGTCCAAAGGCACAAACGTCCAACTTTAAGATGAATAAGTTCTGGGGATCTACAGCATAGTAATTATAGTTAATAATACTGTACTGTGTATTTGAAAGGTGCTAAGAGAGTAGATCTTAAATGTTCTCATCACAAAAAAGAAATGGTAATTAGGTGATGGGATGCAGATGTGAGCTTAAGCTATGAAGGTAATCCATTTTGCAATACATAAATGTATCCGGCCAACACATTGTACACCTTAAACTTGCACCATGTCATAAGTCAATTATTTCTCAGTAAAGTTAGGGGGAGAGGGAAAGTAGCCAAGCCAAGAAAGAAAAAGGCCACCCAAAAAGCAGGACTCCTATCTCAGTGCTTTTGATGCAAGATTTTGACTTAAAAAAATTAAAAAGTAAAGTTTTAATTAAGGTCTGAAGTCTGCAATGACTTAGATTCATTCATTTGAATACTTCTTGAGTGTCAGCCGTGGACTTGGTCCCATTCTCATGTTACTTCATCTGCAGACTCTCTTCTATGCTATCGAACACTCCATCCTTCTTGAAATACTTTTCCTTGTTGAGTACAAGTAATTCTTTTTCTCTGAGTTTCCTCTTACCCCTCTGGCTCTTCTCTCTGTTTCCTTGGCCAGCTTATTCTTCCCTACCCAACTTCTAGATGTGGAATGAATGCACAAGGCTCAGCTGGAGCCTTTGCTTGCACCTCATCCTGCCCTTCCAAGATGAGTGCATTCATATCCGTCGCTGACATCTCTCAATTGCATCAACAGCCCAGCCTTTCCTACTTCCTTTAAATCGTTACTGATTTCACAGGCACCTTGAACTCAACATGTCCAAAACTGAACATGTGGTTTTCTCTCTAAAACCTGGTCCTCCTTGAGCATTGGCCTTGTTAGCGAACGGTATCTCTACCTCCCCACTTGCAAAAGCTAAAACGATGGGACTCATTCTTGGAACCTTCTCTTTCCTTTCTCCGCATGGCCAATGGTAAGCGAGTCTGTTGGTTTTTGTTGATGGCATCTCTTGAATATGCTCACACTTACCACCTCCATAGCCACCACGCTTGTCTGTGCCACCATTTTGTCCTGTCCTCCTGGAGTTTGACTTCCCTCCCTGTTGGACATCCCCACATCCACTCCTGCTCTCTTCTTCATTTTCCTCATAGGAGTTTTAGTACTTTGGTTGTTTGAAGTGCATGTTGTACCTGTTTTAAGACAGGGTCTCTTAACCTCAGCACTATTGACATTCAAGCCAGACAACTCTGCTGTGCTGTCCTATACAATGTAGGGTGTTCACATCATCCCTGGTCTCTACCCATGAGAATGGGGCCAATGGCACACCACCCCTACAGTTGTGACAATCCAAAATGTCTCCATTCCACCAAATGCCCTAGGGCTGGGAGGAACAGTGTAGGAGGAATTGCGGTAAAATCACTCTAGTTGAAAACCACTGCTCCTAGGGATAAAGAGCAAAAAACCTAAGCACAACCTTAGATTCTTACATAATGTAATCACTGCTTTGGTGCCTCAAACTTATTTCCTGCTACCCCCTCACTTTTCCCGCTCTGGCCTCCTCACTGTTGCATGGCACACCATGGTGTTTACATCTTGGAATGTTTTCCTAGGCTGTTTCCTTTGTCTGGACCCTTCTCCCTCCCTCTCCCACCCCCATTCTCTTTGCCCTAGTAATTCCCATGTTTCCTTCGTATCACACTTCAAACACTGCTTCCCCTCTCCAAAATAAACTCTCTCTAACCTCCAGAATAAGTCCTGTACCCTTCATTGCACTTCACAGGGAATTGTGTTTTCTACAAATTGAAGATTCGTGGAAGGCAGCCCTGTGTCTAGCAAGTCTGCTGACACCATCTTTCCAACAGCATTTGCTCACTTCATGTCTCTGTATCACATTTTGGTAATCCTTGTGATTTTTCACACCTTTTCATTATTACTGTATTCTTTATGGTGATCTGTGATCAGCAGTTAGAATGCACTGGAAGCTCAAATGATGGTTAGCACTTTTCAGCAATAAAGGATTTTTTATTTAAGGTACATTTTGGGGGGATACCTGAGTGGCTCAGTTGGTTAAGCATCTGCCTTCAGTTCAGGTCATGATCCCGGGGTCCTGGGATTGAGTCCCACATTGGGCTCCCTGCTCAGTGGGGAGCCTGCTTCTCCCTCTGCTTGCCACTCTCCCTGCTTGTGCTCACTCTCTCTCTGACAAAAAAATAAATAAAATCTTTTTAAAAAAAGACGTAATGGTATTGCACAGTTAATAGACTAGAGTATAGTATAAACATAACTTTTAACCAAAAAATTAATTTGTCTCGCTGTATTGCAATATTTGCTTTATTGTGGTGGTCTGGAACCAAACCCATGATATCTCCAAGGTATGCGTATACTTGGATTATGCTCTTTTATGAACCCTGTAATTGTACTTAAGAACATTCATCACATTGTAATTAAATTGTTAATATATAGTTGTTGAATCTCTACCTCCCTCACTGGAATGCAAGATCTATGAGGGCAGGGCCTAGTCTTTCCTGTTTCACCAGTGCCCAGAACACCATGTGTTAGAAATATTATGGGGTAGAATTCAACATTCAGCATTACCAAGTGTGGTAGGCTGAATAACCCTCCTCCCCCCCAGGGTATCCTCATCCTCAGAACCGTGATTATTACTTTATATGGCCAAAGAACCTTTACAGATGTGATTAAGGATCTTGAGATAGGCGATTATCCTAGATTATCTGGATTATCAGAGAATGTGTTTATAAGGGGGAGGCAGGGGAGATCTGAAAGAAGGCGGCAGTGTGCTGACTGAAGTAACGCGCTACACTGCTGGACGGAGAGAGAGAGGAAGGGCCAGGAGCCAAGGAATGCAGGTGACCTTTAGCAACAAGAAAGGCAAGGAGATAGAGCCTCCTGTAGAGCCTTGAGGACGCAGCCCTGCTGGTACTTCGACATTAGCTCATTGAAACTGATTTTGGGCTAACAGCCTCCAGCAGTTTGAGTATGTTAAGCCACTGTGGTAATTTATGACAGCGGCAATGGCAGATAATGCATCAAGCAAGGCAAAATTTCTAGCTGTGATGTGATCTATAGAGAGAAGACAGTTTTTGGCATCAAAGAGCTCATAATCTAAAAGTAAAAAATATGCATAATTATAGGACAAGATAAATGGGTCATAATTGAGGCACAAAGAATGTGCTGTTCTGGTGCAAAGGAAGGAATAGTGATATCCTGTTAGATCAAAAAAGGCTTATTAGAATGTTTGCCACTTGAACGGGGCATAGAAGGACGCATGGTGTTTGGATGCACAGAGATGATTTGAGCTAAATTCAGGCAACAGAAAGAGCTCGCACGGGGGGAAGGATGACAGAAAGTATGAAATGCATTTGGGGAAAGGCCTAGTTTACCCTGAGTGTTGAATGCACTGAGATTAATTGAAATTAACCCTGTGATCTGAGTTTGGTAAGGTAGGCTGGGACAGACGACTGACAGCTAGGTAGTTATTCACATTGTTCGGTAGCCCATGAAAAATCACCCAGGTTTTTGACCAGGGAATGAGATTCTAGAGCTTTGCTTTGAAAGCAAACTTTGATGCATTGTGTAGTGTGCACTTGTTTAGAGAGAGGTTGGAGGCAGAAAACCAATGTAGGTATTTTATCAATCTCTAGGTTAGAGATGACTAGACCACGAAGAAGGGTGGTAGCAGAGGGAATAAAAACCAAAGGAACATCTTAGAGATATTTTGGAAGTAAGAGCCACAACAGTGTAATGAAAGGTTGGGAGTCCAAGGAGATAGTATGTCAGGGTCTTGAACAGATCTGGGTGCAGAAAGTAGAGAGGCTGATGAGTGTGGGGAAAAAAAGGGATCATCAGATTAGCCTCTTTGGTTGCAGCCGATAACACAATTATTTTAGAGTCTAGACCTACAACTTTTGGTTGTCGTTAAAGTTATTAGCACCCGAGAGAGGGAGGTCTCACCTGGATGAGAAGTCCCTGACTTCACTGCAGACTTTTTACAGAGATCCCTGCTAATAATACAATCCAGTGTAATGGACCTAACGATGGTATGAAAATGAGACTGCAATTCATTACAGTCCTTTAATTGTGACAAGAATGGGAAGTGACATCAGTTTTAATTCCTGTGTTTCTGGCTTCGTAAAGCTTAGCACCAGGCCTGGCCCATACTAGGTACTGAATAAATACTATCTAAGTTGACTGAAAAAATAATTTGTCTGTTGTAGAAATAAAGTGTCCGTGCAGCCTTTTTGTATGGTTCTGTTGGAATGGTTGGTTGATTCCAGTCTTCAGGGGTGCAGCGGTGACTCATGAGTAGGCAGTTCAGGATCTCATCTCCCTGCCCACAGGGTTTAGTTCCTGGATGGGCGGCATCATCCTGGGAAAGGCCAGTCAGACCCCTCCGTGGAGTGTGATAAAAGGATGCTGAAGAACCAGCGTCCCTCTGCCATAGATGAGATGTTTGTATACTCTGCAAAATTCGTATGTTGAAACCTCATCCTCAGTGTGACAGTATTTGGATGGGGAGCCTTTGGGAAGTGCATGGGCCATGAGATGGAGCCCTCATGAATGGGATTAGTGACCCTAGAAGAGTCTCCACAGGGATCCCTCACCCCTTCCTTCACGTGAGGACCCAGTGAGAAGGTGCCCGCCATGAAACAGGAAGAAGGCTCTCACCAGAGCTTGACCGTGCCCACATCTTGATCTTGGACATACTGGACTCCAGAACTATGAGAAATGAATTTGGGTTGTTTATAAACCACCCAGTCTCTTCCTCTAGGATCTCAAACTTTTAGAATGTTGTAATCCCAGAAGCATCAGTGAACGTCTTGCCACTGTGTGGAGTATATATGGAATAGATGTATCTGTCAGTGTGACCAAGCACAGGCCAGTCAAGAGAAGAAATAGTAGGCAGGGATTGTGGGGAAGGAGGATCACACCCACATTTCTCCTTTGCTCCTGGAGCCAGCCGTGCCAGTAACTCATGGACTCTGGACTTCCCATTTACATGAGCCAGTAAATTTTACTTTATTCTTGGGACACCTGGGTGGCTCAGTCGGTTAAGCTTCTGCCTTTGGCTCACTCAGGTCATGATCCCGGGGTCCTGGGATCGAGTCCTATATGGGGCTCCTTGCTCAGTGGGGAGCCTCCTTCTCCCTCTACCTCTTTGCCCTGCTTGTACTCTCTCTCTTTCTCTCTCTGGCAAATAAATAAATAAAATCTTAATTTTTTTTTTACTTTCTTCTTTAAATTGAGCTATAACTTGCCACAGTCTTTGAAATAGTGTTACTTTTTACCAAAGGAAGAAGAGCCTTCACTATTTTCATGATCTGCATGGTTTGCATTATTTTAGCCAGGTTAATTTGTGGGGCAGTTGCTAAGGACACAAAAGCTCATGTTAAACGTAATCCTCGGGGCGTCTGGGTGGCTCAGTCGTTAAGCATCTGCCTTCAGCTCAGGTCATGGTCCCAGGGTCCTGGGATCGAGCCCCACATCGGGCTCCTTGCTCAGCAGGGAGCCTGCTTCTCCCTCTCCCAATCCCCCTGTTTGTGTTCCCTCTCTCTCTCTCTCTGTCAAATAAATAAAATCTTTAAAAATAAATAAATAAATAAATGTAATCCACTTGCTCATATCAGTGGTCAGTAGTGCCAGAGGGCTTTGCCTTAATAATATTTAATTTCCTAACCAGGGCTGATGATTGTTAGAGCATTAACAAATCTTCCTTATTTCATTTGAAGTCTTTCAAAGCCTCCACCATGTGCATTGTGGACTCCTGAGCTGTCCAGATGAAGGATTGCTGGTTGGGGAGTTTTATTTTAACTCAGCAGAGTTCCATAAGCTCTTGCCAATTCTATTATTGTAAAATACAGTTGTAAGGTTCTGAAGTCACCACTCAGAAAACCCAGTCTCCTCTTGATAGATAATGGATTTGTTAAGCTGCAGCTATTTGATTAGTAAGTGAATGCACATTCCTGCCAGAGTAGGAAGGAACTCCAAGCTGGCCTACAGAGGATTGATCTGATACATTGATTTTCTAAAATATCTATCCAGATTATTTTCCTGATAGTGAAGGGAATTCTGACATTACAGATTTGCTCAAGTAATGTGTGTTTATTGTCAAAGTTCTGATGTGATATTTGTTATTCTCCAAGGGTCTGTGGTACAGTGGATGTTTTTCCTGCTCTGATGAAGAAATCTTTCCACTCTTTTTAGCTTACTACTTATTTCTGGGATGTTGGACCAGAGTAATATTTTGAAAGGGTAGAAAATAAGGACAGAAATCCATTTTGAAAATCAGTAAGACCCCTGCAGTGTCCTGCTCAAAGCTTCCTGGTTGAGATTAACTTGACCTTTGCCCCAGATCTGACTTCTTGTTAGAAAGGTCGGTAATGTCATTGGACGAGCAGCTGCGAAATTTACATGTTTTGTGAGGAAACTACACCTGTGATCCAAATAGAATTTACTTGTATGTTCTCTTTCACGTTCGTGAACAGCAACAGAAGGAAAAAGAAAAAGGAAAAAAAAAAAACACAACCAAGCTTGAATACATGGGTTTGCATAAGACCAACTGTACATTTTTTAATTGCCCACATTTCTTAAATACATTATTATACATATCAGAGTTCTAAACATTTCTACTCAAAACCATTTCCTTTTCTGCCTCTTGACTTGTCTTCGTATTAACCTCTGCTTCTTGGGAATGCAATCCCTATATCGTCTGTGGGATGTTTCTCTACTGAAAACCACTGCAAACCAAAAAGTAAGCACAGAATCAGTTAGACCAGGTGGTAGAGAAACAAAGATCGGTTTGCAGTGGAAGCAACTAATTGAGCACCAAGTTTTGAATTATCTTTCAGAGCGGAAGAGATAATTTTGAGAAAGTGAAATGTCTGGTAAACTTAGTATCATTTGCTGGTTATATATTAATTTACACAAAAGGGAACCAGATTCAGTATTAATCAGGGTAGTACATTTCATAAGAAACGTTTTGGGATTAAGAATCAGAAGGCAAGAAGAGCAGAATAGTAGAAAATCAGTAGAAAACTATTAATAGACAACCTTGAGAACATAAAATACAATGTATCTGTACCAACGAAGAATGACTCGAGAGCCTTCTAATGCTAAGATGAAAGTTCTGTGAAGGAATGGTAAAATACGGCACAGATTCATTTGGGACTAAATGTTTTTTCAGGTACTAAAAAATCACAGCTAGCTCGGAGAGACTTGAAAGATGTGGATCTTTTTTTTTTTCACTTTTGTGAGCATCGCAGGACTATTTGGACAGTTTAGTATTCTAATTGCCGTCCAAAACTTCGGAGATTTACATCACTCATAAATACTCATCCATTTTCAGTCTGTGGCTCCTCACTGTTGATCTAATCACAGCATTTCTTCCTGTTCTCCTCCTGAACTCCTGTCCCCCATAAATTGGGCTCTAAAACCTCAGGATTGATGTTGCTGAGGATGGGCAAAGAAAGCGTTTATTTCACTGCCGTATTTTATGACTCTCTAAGGATTCCCCACCTCTTTTCTCAGTAACTGCAACGCACTTGAGAGCAACACAGCCATGGTGACAATATTAAGCCATGATGTACACTTCCTTGCCACATCTAATAAAGCCTGTCTCTTTAGAAAGCAAGATGCTATATAAAGCTGTCTTTATACCTGAAAGGTGATAAAGAAAAAAAGGGAAAATTATATGGAAGCACTTGAAAAATGTTATGTATATGCAAGACTTCCATTCTTTTAAAAAAAATTCATATTTAGTGGATTTACGAGTATTTCATTCACAGGGAGAAGTTTGGGTTGTTGCTGCTTCAACAAGCTCTTAAAAATCCATCTCATTAAAAATCTTTTCAGGGTCACCTGTGATTTGGACTGACATGCAAAATGCAAGGGAGGAAGGAAGAAAAAGAATACAAAGCGATACAAATTGGAGGGGGTATGATTACCCAGAGGGGAGAGAGAAAGATGGGGCTCTGGAGGACCAAGGACTGGTATCCCCACTTGGGCTCCGACCGCTGGTTTCCCTCCCTTCTGTCTGTCCCACTCCCTTGGATCCCAAATGTCTGTACTTGCCTGGCGAACACAGGCTCTGTTTAGATCAGTCTCTCTTGGGCATGTCAGTGGATGCTTCCAAAATGGAATAACAAAATTAAAACAGGGGCCGGGGTGGGTACTGTGAAAAGTTTCTATCCTGCTACACTTCATTTTACCTGATTGGTTTATTTCCTATTTCAAGTAGGAGTATGGCAGATCGAGTGCTCCTCCTCCTCCTCCTTTTTTTAGTAAATGCTATATTTCCTTCGGTTCTCTGTCATACAGAATAGTTCCATCTGCAATCTGACTCTGAATATTTGAATCAACTCAAAAATTCTGCTTTCCTTACAAAGAACTTAATGAGACTTGACCCATGTTGTATCAAATAGACCCTTTTTAAAAAACTCACTGTAATTTTGAAAGCCAAAGGATTGTTTCATTAAGAAAGACAAGCTCTAGATATTATTTCACCTTAAAATCTACTGGTGTACCTTATATTTGGTATTCAAAGGACACTCAAAGAGTCAACACCCAGACTAACCAAATTATATAGTTGTTTGGGACTTAAAGAGTCATTTACTCGTTTTAATTTACAGATGACTTTTTCTGGTAATTGGATGCTCTTCTCTGTTTCCCAAACCTCTGAAGTAAATATGGATTCATTTTTTTAATGGGAATGAACATGCTCAGGTCTGGTCAATATGGTTTAAATTGAATTGTTCTTCCCCAGATCTTGAACTTACTCAATCATAATTATGGCCTGGGGGAGATACGTGAATCTAAAACCTCACCCCTGAGCCAACACCCAGGACACTTCACTTTCTCTTTCTGTGGTTCTGATTTAGGATTTGTGTTGATCAATGGTAGAGCCTCCAACTAACATCAAATTTTACATACACACACACACATACATATATATGTTTATACATACACATATGTATACATACACATATATTTTTTTTTCGTTTTGTATCCCATTATCTCTTTATCTGAAGTTATGAATAATGTCCTGCCTAAAGTATCACTTCACTTTTAATGTAAACATCAGCTAAATTCCTAATATTGAATAAGTAAATCAGCATGATAATATCAACTTGAATTCTTGATGCTTCTGGCTGGAGGCTATTACAAAACTTCCAGAACAATAAAACACAGCCCTTCAGAATCAGATTTTAAAGTATGAGAAAAGAAAGATTAGACTCAATTCCCAAATGTAAAGCAACAGCATCCCAAGTTAATTTTAACTCATAAAAATGAAATCATCTGCATAATTATTTACTGTAATTTGAAATAAGTCTTTGCTCAACGTTTGAAGCAGCTTTAAAAAAAAAAAAAAAGACTGCAAAGCCACAAACATGCATTTGTAATAGAGAGGCATTTATATCTGTATGTCTATATATAGTGAGAACTATATCTATAAACAGAGAGATAAATATATATCGAGAGCGATAACTGCAGACAGTAAAGATCAGCAGCAAGTAGCTTATACTCTCCTGCAGCTTCCTACTTCATTGGGAAAATCAGATTGGTCCTACCTATGGACTGCCTAAGTTCAGATTTTCTGGAAAATTTGGAAGAGGTGAAGTGTTCTCAAAACAGAAGTCCCACGCTTCCTGATTGTAGATTGTATAACCTGTGATATAATCAACTGAAACGTTAGAGGAGATTCAGCTTCCTTTGCATCTCAGATTCGTGGACTTCATATCAGTTTCATAGAAATCCAATTCTCTCAGTTTGAAGGGAAGAAGAATTCATTCACTTTACATTACAAAAGAGTAGTTAGGACTCTTCAGTGCTTTCCTTCTTTTGTAAGGCAGGAGCAGGCCTTGCAACAGTCTGTCTCTGCCGCTCAGATGCAAAAGAGGACAATTTCAATAATGAGGTACAATTAGCTCCATTTTATGATTGCGTTACAGTGCACTTTTATTTTTACCCAAACATATTCCTCCAACTTAATCTGGGAAAAACTCTGTTTATTTTGTAATCTCTGACTATTTCCACTTAGGAAAATTCTTTATAAAACTTCCTCTCCAGAGGGTAGAAGGGTATGGTGATCTTTCTAGGAAAAAGCAGTTCCTAGTCTTTTGTCTTTTTCTTAAAGTACTTGTTTCATTCTTGGCCTTTTAAGGTTTGTCTTTCCCTCTGGGCTGATAAAAGCCCACTGATCCAGGATGTTCCTTCTAGAAAGACATAGCCCTAGACCAGGGTGCATAGTTTATTTAGCCAATGTAGTGAGGGTCAGATTTCAGTCTCTCATTACCTCTTCTTCCATTTGCTTTTTTGGCAGTGCACGAACTGTGCAGCTGGACCTGGAGGCTATAATTTTATCTCAGGTTACAATTTGTGTACCTGTCTTTATCTCCCTAAACCTTAGGTTTGAGACTTACCTCTCATCTTTCATCTCCATCCTTCTATAGTACAAATTCAGTGTTTGAAGTAAATTTAATAATCATATGGTCACTGCATACAGGTTTGGTGAAGAGCTCAGATCTTTGGAAACTGTTTATATTTCTTTGCTGATAATACGTGAGATTTCTAAGTGGTGATTAAGAAAATATGCTGCATTTTCTTTTTTTTTTTGTTTTATTTATTTATTTATTTATTTTCTTCTGACGTATTTCAGCTGTTAAATCTTCAGCATGACATTGTATTTGTGAAGCAGGAGGGTTACTGGTCCATTTGGAAGGAGAAAGCAAAGGGATTCAGCCAAGGTTAGACAGTGAGGTTGAGGATTGACCTCCAGGAGTCCTCTTGTCACTTAGCTGGTCTCCAAATACACTTTTTACTCAGTTCTCAATTTTGCATCAGTATTAAGATAGAGAAAAGAAGTTGATACTTTTCATTTAACATAGGTGCAGTTATGTTAATCTTTCATTATGGAATGTTAAAAGTATCCCGGTAATAGCCATGTAATAACACATATAGCATTAAAATATAAAACCAAATTACAACTCCTGAAAAGAAAGAAAGCCCTTAAATCACGTAGTCTACTTTCCCCTCAAGCAAAATACCTAAAGACAGCAAAATGGTGTTTGTTGAAGTGTAATAAGAATTACACACAGGTCTCAGGAGTTCTGTGTTTATTAATTGACTGGCTGTATGCTATGCAGAGCAATCTGCAACGTGTATCATAATTCTTTAATATAGCTGTCATTAATCCCAATTCCAGCAATGAAGCAACTCGGAATGGCTTGCTCACCATCTCATAGCTGCTATGGGGTGAAGCTGAGATTCACAGGCTAAGATCCCAGCCAGTTCATGTCCTCATTATCATCTCTTTGAGCCACATAATTTCACTCTTGAGCCCTGGACTAAGAGACAGTATGCACAGTCAGAAATACAAACTCAGTGATGACGTTAGTTATTTGGAGGAAATCTGGTTGGGGTCATTACTTTCCAGTTCACCCTCACACTCATCATCTAAAGAGGGCCAGTACCTTGCGTATTAGAAAACCAGGTGACATCAAATATAAACATCTCAGTGATTTCTCAGCCATGGGAGCCATTCCTTTAACTGGGGTTTTTCCTTTAAAGCAATGATTTCACAATGCAATTAATTTGCTTTCAGTCCACAGTTACATATTTAATCCTACAGTGAAAAGCAACTTCATAATTCATTCCCTGAACAAGATCTTTTGGAGCAGTTCATTCTGTCGAGAATGGGAAACTAAGTTGTCAATTCCAGTTTTGCCCAATAAGTATCCATGGGGGGAAATAGCAAGTCAAATGAATTAGAGCTGATTATTTGGTTGAAAATGATCTCAGCCATCTGAGACCCAGGAAATGAGCAAATGTTTTTCAGTGATAATTTTTGTTAATTCATTCATGAGTTTATGTTAGGAAATTTAAGGCAAGGTATCTATTTTTATTTTTTAAACATTTCCTTAACACAATCAGTCATGAGAGTTCTTTTTTAATTTTTCTCAAAGTATGACAAAGAAGTGATCTTTTTTTCAAACACTGTTTTGATAATGATATGTACATAAGTATTTGATAGACATATGACATTTTGAGCAAAGATATTAATGTTAGCAACCGATTTCTATTATTAAGGAAGAACATTTTCATTAGCAACTTCAACTGAGGCCAGATCTCAATGAATTTCAAGACTAAACCTTTTTAATTAACTACTCTGTCACTTTGAGATATGTTGGCAGCTAATGGAATTTGAAGAAGGAATGGCATCTGGTCTTGAGATGGTTTCTACCATCTTGGCTCACTAAGAAATGCTTCTTTGGAATGCTGCCAATCAGATCCTTTCTACCATCATTAAAATTAATTCCACAAACTAATATAATTCAAGGACATAACAACTTATTTAATGTTATTAGCCATGAATATACTGGTAAATAAAGAGTATTTTTAAATATTATTATGCTACATATCTAATATCTTATAATTATTTTCTTATTCTTCCTTGGTTAAATTCTGACTCCTTTTCTGGATTATTTTATTAGAAATAAACTTTGATTTATACAGAGTCTTTGAATTGAATATACATATTTTAAGATGTGCAAGTTTAAAACTTGGCTTTATTAGCCTCCCATTTCTAAATATGGCACTAGAATGTAATATTTTAGGATGGTAATTAAGAAGAATTTTTATCCTGTGTTAATTGAAAATACATTTATACATACACACATGTACTATTAATTCATGGTATTAGGAGCATATCTTATTTCAATAGTTTTTCTGACTGTCATTGTAAAGAAAAAGACCATTTTATTTTCCAGGAATAGATATCTTTTCTTCTAGTAATATCTTCACCCTAGCTGTTAAGCAACTCACTTTTTAATTTGACTCTGTTTTCCATTGCATACATTGACAGGTTGTATATATTAAAATATCAGTTGCAAATGGGAATGGAAATGCAATTTCAAGTTTGATATTTTCTCCTTACTGGGAAAATGTGATTCTCTTTTCATTATAGATTAATCTACAGACAGAGAACATTAGGGTAGTGGAGAACATTAGGATAATCTAATTTTTTTAAAGTTTATATTTCAAATCAGTTATGTAGACACATTTTCTATGATGTCATGATCATTCTATTTCCAGAAAGTCCAAATGCATGGAAGGCCATCTGCAATGACTTGAGGGGTGCTGTGTTTGAGTCTTGCCTTAATTAAGAACCAAATTTGAGGGATTTTTTTTTTTAATGAAAATCTTAAAAATAGCTAAGTACCATTTGGTGCCATCCTCACTCCTGTAACTCCCTTTAACACATGCCTTAATAAAATCTTGACATAATGCTCCCGTGTTTTCCTTCTCAAGTGAGTCTAGACTGGAAATATTTTGGCTAATTTATTTGTTTGGTGATGGCTTTTATCTAAGCAATTGTCTAGTAATCATGTTTAGGCCTGTAGGATGAATTAAAATAAAAGCCTTAATTTGCTTTTCTTATTATCTACATCAGTTAGAAGGACTTACATTTCACTCTGAACTTATTTCTGTCTCCAGAAGGTAATAAGAAAAGAACAAGTGTTTTTTTTGTTTTGTTTTGTTTTGTTTTGCATCTCTGAACTAGAAATCTAAAATTCTTTCTTATTTGGTCTTTCTAATCAGAAGGAAGTAATTGCTGTCTAAAGTGAGGGGAAACAGCTTTCTTTCCATTTTTAGTATCCATAATGACTGACTTTCTTAATGGCCTGGCAAAGAAAAGTTTGCTGGCAAATTTAGATATGTACTTTTATAAAACTCTCCTGTTTGCATATTTTTCACAACACATAAAAATAATCTTGAAGTGGGAGGTGGTCCAAGATGGTCACACAGGAAGACCCTGAACTCCCTCCCCTCCACCCATGGACACACCAAATTTACAGCTACATATGGAATAGTTCCCACTGAAAAACAACTTAAAACTAGCTGAACAGCTTCCACAACAAGGGATAAAAAAGCCCACATGGTGACAGGTAGGAGAGACAGGGATGTGGTCTTGCTAAAAACCCCACCCCCATGCAGTAACACACAATAGGGAGGGATGTCATGAATCCTGAACTTCTCCTTAAGGAGTGAGGGGTTTATGCCCCACATTAGGCACCCCATCACTTGAGATCTGCATGGGAGAGATGAGGCCCCCCCAAAACATCTGGCTTTGGAAACCAATGGGGGGCTCACACCAGGAATTCTCAGGGGCTGTGGGGATCTGAAGTATTCCTTTTTAAGGGTGTTCATATGGACTCATTTATCTCAGGACCCAGCACAAAGGCAGCAGTTTGAGAGATGACTGGATTATATGTGAAGGAGAATCATTTGCTGATCTGAAAGCATCTATGTGAGGGGCAGGGAGCCTCTGGGACTTGCTTCGGAGACAGAGGTGTTGGTGAGTGCCATTTTTGCACTCTCCCTTTACCTTTCTAGCACAGGTGGGTGGGCATGGACAGAAACTTGCTAAAGCAATGGGCGTGCCCCTCCCCCAACACTCTTCTACATGGCCAAAGCTGAGGGAGTACCCCACCTCTAATGTGCATCATGAGCTTTGCTAGGACAGGATTCAGGTGTACCACACATCCAGATGCTACAGAGGCAATTTAATGAACCATAGGCAGGGAAGTGCCATCTTGTGCTCTACCTTGGCCTCACTACAGCTCACTGGTAATTTCCAGAAAGAAGTTTATACACTTGTCCAAAGCCCTGATTCTTGCTGCTGTCTCCCATCTCTCAGGCAACGCATTCAGATCTGGTTTGGAGGTCTGCAGGGTCTACAATTGTGGTTCTACAGGACTGTATATAATTACATACATTAAAAGCTGTTGCCGAAGGATCTGGCTTCCAATCAGCCTGAAACTAGGTGCTGACTGAGGTCACTCCCTTCAGAACACTGACAGGTCCTGGCACACCCTCAACAATTGGGGCCTGTCAGGCATAAATCAGTCTACTTAGGAGAATCCCAAAGGTTTGAGAGACAATCAAGTACTAGAGCAAGGTTGAACAATAAGGTTCATCTCCTACACAAGGCCATTTCTTCAGGACTGGGAAAGGTAGCCGTTTCACCTAATACATAGAAGCAAACACAGAGAGTCAGGCAAAATGAGGAAGCAAAGGAATATGTTCCAAATGAAAGACTAAGACAAAACTTCGTAAAAAGACCTAATGAAACAGAGATAAGTAATTTACCTGACAAAGAGTTCAAGATAATGGCCAAAAGGTACTCAGTGAACTCAAGAGAAGAATGGATGAAAATAGGGATAACTGTAGCAAAGACATAAAAACTGCAAGAAGGTACCAAACAGAAGTCACAGAGGTGAGGAGTACAATAGCTACACTGAAAAATACACTAGTGAGGTTTAACAGCTGACTAGATAAAGCAGAAGAATAGATCAATGATCTGGAAGACAAGGCAGTGGAACTCACCCAAACAAAACAGCAAAAAGAAAAAAGTAATTGTAAAAAGTGAAGATAGCTTAAGGTACCTAGGAGAACAGACCAGCAGAATAACATTCTCATTATAGATGTCCCAGAAGGAGAAGAGAAGAAGGGGACAGGTAACTTATTTGAAGAAATAATGGTTGAAAACATTCTCAACCTGGAGAAGGAAACAGACATCCAGGTCCAGGAAGCACAAAAGAGTTCTAAATAAAATGAACACAAAGAGATCCACGTTAAGATACATTATGATTAAAATGTCAAAATTTAAATATGAAGATAGAATCTTGAAAAAAGCAGGAAGAGAAAAACAGTTTGTTATGTATAAAGGGAAACCCCTTAAGACTATCAGCTGACTTTTCAGCAGAAACTTTGCAGACCAAAAAGGAGGAGCATGATACAGTCAAAGTTCTAAAAGGGTAAAAAAGGAAAAACAAACAAACAAAAAACTTCCAAACAACATACTCGACCTGGCAAAGCTGTTATTCAGAATTGAATGAGAGTTAAAGACAATTACCATATGGTTTCACTCATATGTGGAATATAAGAAGCAGTGCAGAAGACCATAAGGGAAAGGAGGGAAAACTGAATGGGAAGAAATCAGAGAGGGAGACAAACCATGAGAGACTCTTAACTATAGGAAACACACTGAGGGTTGCTGGAGGGGAGGTGGGTGGGGGGGATTGGGTAATTGGGTGATGAGCATTAAGGAGGGCACGTGATGTGATGAGCACTAGGTGTTATATGCAACTGATAATTTATTGAACACTACGTCTGAAACTAATGATGTACTATCAGCTGACTAATTGAATTTAAATTAAAAAAAAAAAAAAAGAATTTTCCAGATAAGCAAAATCAAAAGGAGTTCATCACCACTAAACTGGCCTTACAGGAAATGTTAAAGGGACTTCTTTAAGCAGAAAAGAAAAGGTACTAACTAATAACAAGGAAACATGTAAAAGTAATATCTTACTGGTAAAGGTGAATGTATAGTAGAGGTGGTAGATGAACCACTTCTAAAAACTAGTATAAAGGTTAAAAGGCAAAAGTAGTAAAATTAGCTACAATATTAGTTAAGTGATGCACAAAATAAGAATTTGTGAAATATGACATTAAAAAACACATGGGGGAAGGGAGTAAAAAAAAGTGGAGTTTTTAGAATTTATTCAAATTTAAGGTATTATCAGCTTAAACTCTTCTATTTTATATATGTATATAGGCTGTTAACATCTAAACCTCATGGTAACCACAAAGCAGAAACTTATAGGAGATACACAAAAGATGATGGGAAATGAAACTAAGCATAACATTAATAAAGAAAGTCATCAATCCACAAGGGAAGAGAACAAGAGAAAAAGAAAAGAGCAGAGAGGAATTACAAAAACAAGCAGGAAATAATGAACAAAATGGCAATAAGTACAAACCTATCAATAACTACTTCAAATATAAGTGGACTATATCCTCCAATAAAAAGACAGAGAGTGACTAAATGGATAAAAAACAAGATCCATCTATATGTTGCCTACAAGTGACACAGTTCAGATCTAAGGACACACACAGACTGAAGGTGAAGGGATAGAAAAAGTTATTCCATGCAAATGGAAACAAGGAAAACTGGTATAGCTATACTTATGTCAAATAAAATAGACTTTTAAAGGCTGTAACAAAAGACAAAGAAGGACATAATGATAAGTGGGTCAATCCGACAAGAGGATATGACATTTGTAAATATTTATGCACACAACATAGGAGTACCTATGTTGACATATTTCAAGTCATTGAATTTTTGTATCGTACTTTAAAAGCAAAGGCAACAAAAGCAAAAATAAACAATTGGGACTACATCAAACTATAATAGCTTCTGCCCAGCAAAGTAAATCATCATCAAAATGATAAGGCAGTCTTCTGAATGGGAGAAAATATTTGCAAATCATATATCTGATAAGGGATTAATATCTAATATGTATCAAGAACTCTTAACAACTCAATGGCAAACAAACAAAAATTCCCCCAAAACCCAATTTAAAAAAAGAGGGTCTAAATAGGTATTTTCCAAAGAAGACATACATATGGCCAACAGGCACAGAAGATGCTTAACATCATAATCAAAAGGGAAAAGCAAGTCAAAACCACAATGAGATATCACCTCACCCCTCTAGAATGGCTTTTATCAAGTGTTGGAGATGATGTGGAGAAAAGGGAACTCTCGTACACTGTTGGTGGAAATATAAATTGGTGCAGCCATTATGGAAAACAATATGGAGATTTCTTGAAAAATTAAAAATAGGTCTACCATATGATCCACTTCTGGATATTTACCTGAAAATAACAACAATTACCAGAAACACTAATTGAAATGATATATGCACCCCTATGTCCTTTGTAGCATTGTTTACAATAGGTAACATATGGAAACAACCTAAGTGCCTGTCAGTGGATGAATGGATAAAGATAAGGTACATACAGAGTGGGATACTACTCAGCCATAAAACAGATGAAATCTCTCCATTTGCAACAACATGGATGGACCTTGAGGGAATAATGCTAAATGAAATATGGAAATCAAATGCCATATGATTTCACTTATATGTGGAATCTAAAAACAAATGAACAAATGAAATAAAACTCATAGATACAGAGAATAGTTTGTGGCTATATGGTGATGGATGGTAACTAGACTTGTTATGGTGTTCACTTTGCAGTTTATACAAATATTAAATTGTGTTTTGTACCTGAAACTAATAAAATGTTGTATACCAATTCTGCCTCAAAGAAAATAATTTTGAAATGATTTAATCATGTTTTAAGCAAAGAAATTTTGAGTAATACAAACTTTTGAAGAGATCACATTAAAGTCACAACATTCAAAAAAGTTGACATTTCAAGAGATACCCAGTCCATGGACCCCCCCCAAAGAACAGGTGCCTTCATTTAACAAATCAGGAACTAAATCTCTGAGGGGTCCTAGTGGTTCTACTTGTGCTATTTTCTTTAGTACACACTTTGGCAAAATCTTACCTCTTTTTGAACTTCAGAGCTTCAACTCTCAAATGAGTGATCTCTAAGATGTCTTCAAAGTAATACTTAGGATTTATGTGGCAAAAGAGAGGATTTCCTTGCCTTCATCTAGTACTCTTTTTAAATCTAGAAGCTCCTGCCCATTTTTTACTCCTTGCTATAATTATAATCAATTTTTAAAAACATGAATGATTTCCTAATAGCTTTTTAAATAACTGCTTTCTTTTGATTTGGGGGGAAAATCCCAAGTTCATAGACTTGTATTTCGATCCCTAAGAGTTTATATTTCAGGTAAGATAGACTGATTTCTTTCTATGTTTTCCTCTTAAATTTTATATATTCTATGGTAAAAGTTATCATTGTTAGCAAATAAAATATATTGAAATAATTCCTTAATCCAGGGGTTGATTATACATGTGATTCTGCTTCTGGCCATGAAGAAGTAATTGATATGAAAGGGACACTTATGGCATTAAGCACCTGTAACACTGAACAAGTATATGAGGCGGTAGTTTTCAGGCTTTGCACAGCAGGTTGTGCAGCACTTGATTCTTGAGAAAGAAGAAGCATATGAGGTGAGACTCCTGTTTGTCCCAGCTTTCTGCCTAGGAGTGGTTTTTCCAAAACTGCCACAAGGGGAGAATGTGGACATCTCTGTGAGTTAAGAAGCAGATGTCAGAGTTTATGCTGCTGGAATTTGAACAGCCGGGTGTCAGGGAAGAGGAAAATGTAAAATTTGCATGTGATGGCCCCTTATGCAGAGGATGAGACTCCGAAAGGCTCTAAATAGAACAGCTGCTGTGACATTCAGAGCTGAATGGAGATATCTGAGGTCATGTGGTACTGAGTGATGCTGGAGTCCTGGTCCATCCAGAAGGAAACAGCTGTGCTGAGCACCTGGGGCATTCCATCGAGACCTCACAAAAGCCACATTTGGAAGTAAGAATCACAGCCGAGAGTCACTCTGATGACCTAGTCTTAAGGAGAGAAACAGAATGTATTGACACTATTAAATCATAAAGTCAGGTCTGACTCTGGGGTGTTTTCCAACCCCAACTACCAATTCTCTGACTCTCTGGATACCAACTGGGTGTTCAATAATTCAGTTGTGACACTAACAACCCAGAGTTAACATAGACCCCACAAATTAAAGACTCAGTCCAACAAGTCTGCTCTTTACTTCAGATGCCAGTCACAAGCCCTAGGAGCCACCTGTACTGCTGGCCAACAAGCTATAAATTTGGGGTTCCCACAACCCCCTTCTCAGGTCTCATAATTTGCTAGAATGATGCACAAAAATCAGGAAAATGCTTTATTTACTGTTACTGGTTTATTACAAAGACTACAACTCAGAAACAGCAAAATGGAAGAGATGTGTAGGGCAAGGTATGAGAGGAGGTATGAAGGGCTTTCATGCCCTCTCGGCCTGCATCACCTTCCCAGCACCTCAGTGTGTTCGCCACCCCAGAAGCTTTCTGAACCCCATCATTTAGGGCTTCACAGGGTTTTGTTGAGGTTTCATTGCATAGGCATCATTGACTAAATCATTGGCTACTGTTGATTAACTCAATCTTTGGCACCGCTCCCCTGCTCCACTCCCCCCACCCCCACATAGGGGACTGGGGATAAAAGTCCAAGCTCCTAATCAAGGTTTAGTCTTTCTGGTAACCAGGCAACCTCCTGAAGGTATCTAGGAGCTGTCCATGGGTTGCTTCCTTAGGACAGTAGACACTTCTATCACCCTTATCACTCAAGAAGTTCTAAGGGTTTTAGGAGCTCTGTGCCAGGAACCACCTGGAGAGAATCAAGATGTTCTGATTGTAATTCAACTATCTGTTGGTGGACACAACATATTTATTGGGACACAACATAACTCACACTTCCTACAATGAATCATCACAAAAGAGAAAAATATAGAAATATGGAAAATTAAATCCAGCCTTATTAAGAATTATATTAAGTGTAAATGGACTATACATTCCATTTTAAGGGTAGAAATTGTCATATTGGGTAAAAACAAGTCTAACCTGCATGCTGTCTACAAGAGCTGTGCTTGAACTATAATGTCAGAGACATTTTGAAAAAAAAAAAAAACTGAAAAAGATATAATGCAAACAGTAAGCATAAAAAAGCTGGTGTCAGATCAGTAATTTAAATAATTGACTAATTGTTGACAAAGTAGATTTTGAAGAAATAAGAATTAATAGAGATAAAGGATGTCTTTACATAGATGCAGAAAGATTTAACAATCTTAATGTGTATATGCACAATAACAGACCTTCAAAATACATGAAACAAAAACTGATAGAACTAAAAGGAGAAATAGAAAATATAGTTGCAGATTTCAATACCCCTTTCTTAGTAACTAATACAAGTAAATGAGAACTCAGTATGCATCTTGAAGGTTTGAATAATGCATGTGGTTTTGTTGTAAAGTATATCAATGTATATCAGTATACATTGTAAAGTATATCAAAGTATATCAGTATATCAATGGAACACAATGAAGTTGAGAAATCCACTCTACCTTCATAGTCAATTGATTTTCAAAAAAGACACCAAGGTATTTTGATGATGACAGGAAAATCTGTGATAGATGGAGGAGGAAAAATCAGATATTTGTATAGGAAAAAAATTGACTTGACCATACCTTACACAACACACAAAAATTAACTCAAGATGAATAATAGAATGAAATGAAAAAGCTAATAATATAAGGTTTCTGTAGCTTTTCTATGATTTTCCTAACAGTGTCTTTTAATATGCATATTAAAAAACAGTAATACAATCTAAGGGCGTCTGGATGGCTCAGTCAGTTAAGTGATTTTGGCTCAGGTCATGATCTCAGGCTCATGAAATCAGCCTGGTGAAGGGTTCTGCACTGGGCATGGACCCTGGGTGTAGAGCGTGCTTAATATTCTCTCTCCCCCTCTCCCTCTGCTGTTCCCCCAACTCACACTCTCTCGCACTCTCTCTCAAAAAAAAAACAAAAAACTAAATTGGCTTTTTAAGAATTTATATCTTAGAGCTCTTCTGTTCTCTGTAAGAAATCCTTTCCTATGATAAGATTATTCTCTTATGATAAGGATAATACAGCAACTGGATTTTCATAGATTACAAGTTAGAGTCTAAATGGTATAACCATTTTGAAGAAATTTTGGTAGTTTGTAATAAACGTAACCTTAACATCTACCATATGGCCCAGCGATTCTACTCCTAGATATTTACCCAAGAGAAATAGAGACATAGGACTGAAAAGATAGTGGCACCAGCATGTCGTGGTAACTTTATAGTAATAACCCCTGGCTGAAAATAATGAAAATACCTGTGATAGATAAGCACATTTTGGTAGAGCCATAGAATGGAGTATTGCCCATCAATTAAAAATACACACTTCTGAAACATACAACATGAATGTATCTCAAAAAAAATCATTCTGTGAGCAAAAGATCCTGGACACAATTTCTTTATGATTCCATTGTATAAAGTTTGAAAGCAAACACAACTCTATTATAGTGACAGAAATTAGATAGTGTTTGAGGGTTGTATGCAAAGGGGCATGAGGATACTTCTAGAGATGATAGAAATGTTCTTTATTTTGATTCAAGTGAATTACCTGGTTGTATGTATTTAACAACTGATCAAATTGTATACTTAAGATATGTGCATTTCACTTTAGGGAAATTTTATCTCAGATTTTCAAAAAGAAATCTACTTTAATAAATTCAGTTTGACCTGGAAAAAACAAAGAAATGAGAAAAAATACCTTTTAACTCCCCTTCTCTGCATTTTTGTCCTGTTCTTTTTAATTTATTTTCTCCCATTTAAATTTGACCAGTCTTCCAAGCCCACCTCAGCTGGCCTCTCTGGGAATTACCCTAGATCTAGATGTGTGCGTTCATATAACTATCAGAAATTATTGTGCTTTACAGCTATTTGTGTAAGTGATATATTTGCAGATGTAAATGTACACTACTTAAGGCACATAATATACTTGTTCATTCAAGAGAAAATAATTAAACCAGGCATTGCGCTCAGAGTTGTAGAATTTGAGAAGTAAAGATATGGTCTTAGTCTTTAAGGCTGTTTTCATTCTGAATGATTCTGTTCAGTGAGTGAATCTATTATTAGAATTTAGTCCTCAACATTCATTTGACAAATATAGAAATATTACCTACTTATACTCAATAAAATATTCCTAGGCATTAAGAATAACAAAGAACTTTTACAACTCAACACCAAAAAACCCAAACAATTTGATTAAAAAATGGGCACAAGACCTGAATAGACGTTTTTCCAAAGAAGACATACAGATGGCCAAAATGCACATGAAAAGATGTTTAACATCACTAATCATCAGGGAAATGCAAATTATAACCACAATGAGTTATCACCTTACACCTGTCAGAATGGCTAAAATCAAAAAGACAAGAAACAACAAGTGTTGGCAAGGATGTGGAGGAAAAGGAACCCTCGTGCAATGTTTGTGAAAATGTAGATTGGTGCAGCCACTGTGAAAAACAGTATGGAGGTTCCTCAAAGAATTAAAAATAGAAATATCATGTGATCGAATAATTCCACTACTGGGTAATTACCAAAAGAAAATGAAAACATTAATTCAAAAAGATATATGCATCTCTGTGTTTATTGCAGCATTATTTACAATAGCTATCATATGGAAGTCATCCAAGTGTCCATCAATAGGTAAATATGTATCACATCTTTATCCATTCATCTATTGATGAATTATAATGGAATTATAATGGAGGGTTATGCAGCCAAAAAAGGGTTGAGATCTTGTTATTTGTGATAACATGGGGGGACCTAGAGGGTATTATGCTAAGTGAAATAAGTCAGATAGCAAATATAGTCAGAAAGACCAATACAATATGATTTCACTTGTACGTGGAATCTAAAAAACAAAACGAATAAGGAAACAAAAAGCAGAATCAGACCTATAAATACAGAGAACAAATTGATGGTTGCTGGAGGAGAAGGAGGCTGGGGATGGGTAAAATGGATGACGGAGATACAGGCTTTCACTTACGGAATAAAAGGTACATTATAGAGAGTATAGTCAATGATACAGTCACAGTGCTGTATGGTGACAGATAGCAGCTACACTTGTGGTGAGCATAGTATAGAGATGTTGAATCACTATGCTGTACACCTGAAACTCATGTAACATGGTGCATCAACTATACTCAAAAAATTTCAAAAGAAGAGTAACAATGATGTCTAATAAAATACAGCTCATGACTTTAAGGCACTCACAATTAATCTTCAAGTCAAACAACTGAATAAGTAACTTACAAAAATACAGACAAGTATCAAATGCTCATAAGATTAAAAGAAGCAGAATGGAAAAATGTCCTGCTTGGGGGTGGATGGGTGGTGGGGCTTTAAGCTGAGACCTTATAATCTTAACGGCCTTAAAATATCGCTGAGATTCCATTGTTTTTGACATGTAGAAATGACAGTTGCATATGGTTCAAGATAATACCTGTGAGGAAAGTCTTTTTGGCAAGATTATATATGGAAAGACCCCAAGGAAAACAAAAGTGTGATGCATTCAAGAAATGGAAAATTTAGTTCAGTTCCAGTAAGGCTAAACCATGGGGTGAGAGCAGAAACCGGAATAAAATACAGAGTCAAAACCAATGAGGAGAAACAAACGTTAGAGAAGGAAAGAGATAGAAAAGCCCTGAAACTTCAAGCCCCAACATAAGATCTGATGGCCATAACCAAAGCTTCATTTGGCCTTCGCATGTCTTAAGCTTGATATTTTGGAGACACGACTACACCCATTTGGGGAGAATCCCCTGAACAGGCATCACAAGTCCTTATTCCCATGTTCCCTAATCTAGTTCACGTTCCAGTCCTGGAGGTATTACTGGCTGGTGCTCTTGCAGTAATATACATGCTAACACTTAAAAGCTACAATGCACTAGCACATATGAGAATTGTGCCTGGATATCTATAGTCTACACCTAGCTTCTTCTACGGGAATTAAGGATCCATTTGAATAGCCTGTACTATATTAAGAATATTTGAAAAAAAAATAGCCTACCATTTGTGCACTATCTACTGAAGTGAATTTTTAACACTTTTTAATAAAATGTTAAATGATTCCTAAATGCTCATCATTTTATAATATCTATTATAGATCTCTAAGTTCTTTTTGTTTATCCTTTATAAACTAAATAAAAATGTGATTTGTTTTTATTACATAAAACCTCAGTTTGTAAAATTTCAATTTCTATACTTGTTTTTTGAAACACTTACCATCCAATAATGCCAAATGTCAGGAAATGTTTTCATATGGTGCAGTGTAAATTTTTAATTCACTAATTTGTCACTTCCTCCCATCAGCAATCTGCCGTCATTTTATGGAGAGTTTTACAAGCTAAGTGCATGGAGCCAGAGGGCTTAAGTGACTTCAAGACATGGACTGTAATGTTTTTAGGACCTTGACAAAGATGAAGGATGTCAGGGTTTTTCAGTTTAGTCAGTTTCCCACCGAATACAGCAATACAGGATAGAATAGGGAGACAGGAAATAAGGGCTCTCCAATAATGGATTCTGGGTTTTTGTTGGTTGTCAGCAAGTTGACTTGACTCCTTCTGATCCAGCCTAGAATGGCAGATAAACTCAGAATGCACCATTATCATCAAGCTACCGTAATATCCGTGATGTTCAGACAAGCTTTTCTTAATGCATATTTATTTATTTCTTCTTTTTGCTGTTTGTCTTGACCTTCACTTCCAGTCATTATATTCTTTGTCATCCGTGGAAGGTTAGTTGGACCAATTTCATGTAGTGAAAACATGTGTCAATGTGAACACCTGAACCTATACATGCAAGATATTTTAAGTAAATATGTGTTATTTTCACTTGATGAAAAGATATAATAAGTTCCACGATCTTTATAAAACTTGAAGAGGAAGTTTACTATAATTTGTGGTTATAGACCAGAAAATAAATGTTGCATAATGAATAGATAAAAGATGGATAATAATTTTTTGAAGAAATAAAAATTTTAGGGGCACCTGGGTGGCTCAGATGGTTAATCGTCTGCCTTTGGCTCAGGTCATGATCCTGGGGTCCTGGGATCGAGCCCTACATCGGGTTCCTGGCTCAGCAGGGAGCCTGCTTCTCCCTTTCCCTCTGCCTCTCCCCCTGCTCATGCTCTCTCTCTCTGTCTCTGTATCTCTGTGTCTCAAATGAAAAAATAAAATCTTAAAATAAAAGTTTAAAAAAAATAAAAATTTTATTTTAGTAATAAAATTAAACATTCTCCTGGATGATGATGATTTTCACCTACTTCAAAGATAATTATAAACATCTATGTGACAAAAATCATAGAGTTAATAAGAAACAACCCAGGTTTTTATGTCACTTAAAATACAAAGCATTAAATTTGAGTATTTGAATTTTATGTGCAAGAGGCTTATCAAAACGACTTCTAAAATATTTTGATTAGTATGGCAATGAAAATAAAGGCATTTAAAATGTGCTTGTAAAAATATACTAATCTGAAAAATGGCTTTTTGTATTGTCAGTCTTTAGACTAATTATCACTGCGTGTGACTAAATGTCAGAATCACAAACCCTATTTAAACTATTGCCAAAATCTGAGATATTTTAAAATTAAGACACACCATTATTTTCTGTACCACTAAGAGAGACAGGATGAAAAGAAGAAAGAAGAAAGGAAGAAGAAAAGAAAAGGAAGGAAAGAAGGGAAATAGGGAGGTGGGATAGGAGGGAGGTGGAGAGGGAGGAAAGGAGAGAGAAAGAGAAAAAGAGAAAGAAGAAAAAAAAGAAAAGAAAGGGAAAGAAAGAAAAAATTGAAAGAAAGAAAAGAGGAAAGGAGGGAGGGAGGAAGGAAGACTAAGACACAAAGATTTTTTGTTACTTAATTTTTTTTCACTTTATATCTATTGGAAAAGCTGTTTTGGACTCATCTAGATGTACATTTTTCATTATCATGTTGTGCACTCTTAAAAAATGGAAGGTACTATTGCACATTCTTAAAAAATGAAAGTCCAAGTTCAATAAGTTGGTTAAGTATTCCCAAAACTTTTCCCCAGTCTTTCTCTTCTGACTCACTTTTGATGGTGTGTCATCAGCATCTGTTTTCCATGCACTATCATCCTCAGTGACACAGAAGTGGTGAGGGCTCAGAATCTTTTTAAGAAGTGTTTCACAGTTGCCCTGTGATTGTCTTTTGAGCTGTTGTGACACATTCTGCAAGTTTTGTTTTCTTGATCTCACCAGAATGTGTCACTGGAAGGTTTTCAGACAACAGCCAGAACTGCTGTTCCTTCCTCAAAGTACTTCAAGAGCGCTTTGAGTGAAACAGAGGGGCCACTTTCCCACATGTGCTGGACTTGAGAATAGCACCATGACCACCATCTGCCTAAAAGGGATTGTAAGAAGCTGCTGGCTCTAAGATTCATTCTGATTTCAGAGATGTTAAAATGTGAAAAAGTGTGCATCTCAGAATCATTGGAACTACTTTCTCGTTCTTCTTTTTGTCACTATGATTATATGTTTAAATTTAGAGATGATGGTAATTTATCTTAGGAGGCTCTGCTTTCAAGTTCATCTGGGTAGGAGAGAGATGGAAGGCTTTTCCATGTGTAGGTTTCCACAGTTCATGGGTCAGTAGGAGTAAAAATTACCCTTTGAAATGCGGAGCTGGTGGCTTCGCTGGCCATGAGAGCATGATGTAGGTTTAGAAAAACCTCTGTGGTGACTGAGATGGGGAATCCAGAAAACAAAACACCTTTAACAAATACTCTGAAGACCAAAACTGGGGTTGTGTAGTGGCTCTCATCCATATTAGTATGCAATATTTCTCTGGCAGTGCTCAGCATAGAGTATGGAAGCAGAGATGGTGTAGGGTTGACTAATCAAAGGTTTTCACCAGCAAGTGTAGAAGGAAAGTCTGAAGTCCCACACTCCTCTTACTTTCTTGAATGTTTTATAATGTTATTGTAAAGGGTAATATTGCAAACAGAATTATGGAAAGAGCAGAGACATAAAGCTACTTATTGATTATTTTTCTGTGTAACATATGTATGATTAAAACTGAACAAGCATACATAAATGTGGATTACAAAGATCCGGGTTCATCTTGCTTGAGATGTTGGTCTTCTTTGACTGCAGTACTCTCATGCCAATTTATAGGTGTTTGTCTTTTCTGTAATTGTACCTAAATTCTACAATGCTGAGAATATTTGGAATGGAATGATTCAGAACTACTTTAAAAAGCTAAAATGATTTTTAAAAATCTAAATCAAAGAGGAACGTGCTGCAGGTACAACCTTTACAATGCTGCTACAAAAATAAGTCAAAGATCATTGATTCAGTACCTCCCATATTAAAAACCAGATGAGTGTGTGTCATCATTGAAAGAAAAAAACAAAACCCAGAAACTTAGAAGCCTTGGAGCCACATTAGCAGCCATTTCAATTACTGAAACCACAAGTGTGTGTAATGTTTACATCCTGGGTAACCATACGTGAAATGTATGAAAGCGACTTAGGGTTGCTTCTAGTGCATTTGGATTGATCTCATTTGATTCCTACGCCCTGAATGAAAATAATGAAAGGATATAGCAGAGCCTTCTGCCATTTGAATTGTGATTTATTTCAATAAAAAATATGCGACCTTGAGCTGAACAATGCATGTCTTTCTTAAAAAATACTGATTAGTGTAATTTATTATGGAATGCTTTTAAGTGAACTTGGGAGGATTAATCATGACAGAGATAAGAGGCATAAACCCTTCCTCCCACTTCTCCTTTTATTCACAAATACAAGTTGTGCATCCCTAGTGTGGCAAACAGAGCCCTACTGGGTGATAATGTAGCTGTCTTCTGAATTGAATGGGTTAGAGCCCTATTTTGCAGGATGTGGGGGGCGCTGTTGTACTCTTTCAAAATAAAAGGTCCAGGGAATGATAATGAGTAACTGAATGAATGTAAGACTCTCAGTACCTAGTGTTTCCTTAACAGGTTAGACAGTACCCACCTGAAAAAAAAAAGAGCAGAAGTTCTCTTACTAGAGGCATCCCCACTGAAGTGGAACATAAGACAGGTATAGGTATGTCTAATGCAGAATCTAGTTAAAATTGTTCAGGAAAAAAAATTGTTCAGGAAGTGCCAGCCAAAACATTTTTTAAAAAAGAACATAAAATGATAAATTTTGGATATTGAGAAACAGAATCTAGATTTATTTTGATGAGCTTCCTAAATAACCTAGGATAATTAACTGATTTATCACTTTTCAACAGGATAGCAAAGTAATATACAAAAACCAATGAGTGCTTTCCTGTACACTAGCAATAACAAAATACAAATGGAATGAGAAAAGTTCCCAGTCACAAATGTCAATGGTATATGAAGAGGTAAAATATACTTTATCTGTGATTTGAGTAATAGTTGAGAGCTTAGTGATCAAAAGTCATGGTTTCTGGAGCCAAGAAAGTATAGTAAAAATACCAGCTTTGCCGCTCATCAGCTGTATGATATGAAGTCACTTAATTTAAAAAGACATTGCTGTGCCTTTATTCCCTCTCTGTGAAATGAAAATGATAATAATAAAGCTGATGCCATAGGGTCATGGTGACAATTAAATTAACTAATATTTGTAAAGCATTCAAATAGGTGCCTACAATGTGGTAAGTACTCTATAAATATTAGTTATATTAACTGTATAAAGCTTTAAGGAAGAACATAAATAATTGGACAAAGAATAATCATAGTACCGAATAGGAAGACTTAGTATTCAACACTGTCAGTTCTCCCCAAATAAATATGTCAATTTAATCTAAACCTGAGCCCAATTTCTACAAGAAAGGAAGTGATGCACTGCAGTCATAAAGGATACATATTTTAGAATCAGGTGACCTGGGTTCCTTATTTAATGGTTCCAGTTTTCATTCTTCTAATCTATAAAGCAAATGTAATAATAAAGTATACCTCATATGATTAAATTTGATTATCTGTGTCAATAAAGCCTTTATACGGTGCCTGACTCATAAAAAGCATGCCATAAGTAATAGTGAGCTGTTGTTACCAGTATGTTTGGGAAATACAGATTTTACTAAAAAAATAATTGCACAAGAGTAGCAAAGTAGTTTTTTTTTTTTTTAATAAGAGGAAGTGGGGAGAGGGGAGATTATTTTCCTAGATACGAAAATGTGTTAGCCTTCCACAGTAATTAGAACTGTATGGCACAGGTTAAATAATGAAAAGGTGAATGGGGCTGAAGATAAAAACAGAAGACAGTGATTAATACACAGAGTGTTACTTTATGTCAGTACTCCTGTAAGCATTTACATGTAAATTAACCCCAAAAGTAGTGACTATCGTTACCCCTGAGTTACAGAGGCACAGGAAGTTAAGTGACCTGTCCAAGGTGTATTGAGTATCAGAGTGGGATTAGACCTGGGAATCTGGTTCTGGAATCCACACTCCTCTCTGAGGCACTAGGAGATTTTACTATTTAGTTGAGTTGAAATTTTTAATCGTTGGGGAATATTTGAAGAGTTCAATAATTAGTGCTAGGATAACTGACATATTGGGATATATATATCCCAATCAATACAGTCAACTGAGATATATATATATATATATCCCAATATATGATAATTGTATAAGAAAGTGTGTGTATGTGTGTATATATATACATACATATATATGTAACTATATATGTGTTGGATATAACTATATATATATATAAAAATATATATATAACTATATATATAAAATGTAGCTATAGAGAGAGAGAATTAACTGTATATATACAATGTCACTGTATATAGAATGTAGCTATATGTAGAATGTAACTATATGTAGTTGTATATAGTTTTATATATATAGTTAGATTCTAGGAACACAAATTCCAGGTCAATAAATGATTTCAAAATGCTTAAATACATCTAAATAAACTTGGGGGGTGATAATCATGGGGAAGACTTTTCAGAGTGTGGCAAGGTATTAAACGGAACCAAGATGGATCTGCAGATTCCTTTTCTCTGAAAAATGGATGGGTCAGTGGCTTCATTGGCATCAATTAGCAAGAGTTGATAACCTTGGAGAAAGTGACTTTTGAGGAAGATGTTTGAGCAACCATCCCTAAAAAGTGACAGCTGAGACATGGAGATTAACAGGGCAGGTCAAAACAACCCAGCTTTGGTGGCCTGTATTTAGAGAGAGAACGCAGGCAGAATTTAATTCCATTCTGTTCAGTTCATCTCAGTGATACACACACCTGCTGTGTGCACTGTGCAGTGTTGTAAATACAGTAGTGGAAAAAATTAGTGTTTTCTTTGTCCTCATGGGGCCAGTTTACAGTCAACTGAGAGAGACTGAAAATTGTATAAAAAAGTATAATACAGTGTGCTAAGTGTTAGAAGTCCAGGGTGCTGTAGGATAAGAAGGCACTTAATATAGGTTTTGCACTTGTAGAAGGCTTCCCGTAGAAAACAGTATCTAGGATAAGATCTTAAAGTTAAGTAAGAGGGGCGCCTGGGTGGCTCAGTTGGTTAAGCATCCGACTCTTGGTTTCAGCTCAGGTCCTGATCTCAGGGTCCTGAAATCAAGCCCCGTGTCAGGCTCTGAACTCAGCATGGAGTCTGCCTGAGAGTCTCTCTCCCACTCCCTTCGTTCCTCCTGCTTATGCTCTCTCTCTCTCTAAAATAAATCTTAAAAAAAAAAAAAGTTAAGATATAGCCAAGAACTATGTCTGTTTGTGAGCAGAACTCTATTTTATCCAAGTGCTGAAGATAGAGACCTGGATTTCTAAGGAAATAGGAAAATAAACAATTAGATATATGGGCTGAGAATCAGGAGCAAGATCTTGGCTGGATGTGTGAAACTGAAGTATCATCAAGTAAGCAAACAGTGATGGAAAACATGAAAAAAGATTGTCAAGGGACAGAGTGTAGAGTTAGCACAGGTCCTACTGCAGCACCCTGGGGATTACCAACAGTTATGGGTGTTAAAACATAAAATTCAACTGAGAAAATTTTAAAGATCTTATTGGCTTTATTCAACAATTCATGAATTGGGCAGCATCCTACCTAAAAGATAGGAAGGAGTTCTGATGAGCTGTACAAAATGGAAGACTTTTATAGGCAGTAGGAAGGGGGACAAGGAAGTTACTAGCACAGAGTGGATTGTTTCAGGCAAGGTCACCTTGCTTTGGGCAAGCACAGGGATCTGTCAGGTAGATTACCTTACTGGTGCTAACCAGAACATTCCAGACTGACTGATTAAGCTTACATTTCTGGGACAGACTGAAACTTCAGTTAAGTTAGATGTTAAGTCTTGGTTTGGTGAGGTGGGCTTAGCACGAGTAACTCCATTTTGGGTCTGCTGTTTCTTTTTTCATATGGAACAGAGAGACCCAGACAGTGATGGGAGAAAAGGGGAAAATCATACTAGGAGAATACTGGGAGAGTGGGTGTCATGGAAACCAGTGGGAGAGGATCTCACTTGTACAGGGCAGGTGACATGTGATCATCACTGACAAACAGATGGCTGGTGTGAAGGCTCTGTCGGCAGAGTGGTTTACAAGAGAGCCAGACTACAGCGGCCAGAGCAGTTGGTGGGCTGGGTGACTAGGGACGTCGAAGGACGGTAGGAGGAGTTGGGGTTGGTGCAGCATGCCTTCTCAGAATAGTAATCCGTGCAGTTGGGCTATTTTTCCAGCAGAAATCATGTTGTTGGAACTCATATGTGAAGTAGGCAGATAGCCTAATTGGATTTTTTTGCCAGACTAGTAATAAAAGGAAAATTGACAAAGGAGTTGGGGGTACTTGAGAAAAGCCAGCTGAGTTTTTTTTTTTTTTTTAAAGATTTTTTATTTATTTATTTGAGAGAGAGAGAATGAGAGACAGAGAGCATGAGAGGGAGGAGGGTCAGAGGGAGAAGCAGACTCCCTGCCGAGCAGGGAGCCCGATGCGGGACTCGATCCCGGGACTCCAGGATCATGACCTGAGCCGAAGGCAGTCGCCCAACCAACTGAGCCACCCAGGCGCCCAGCTGAGTTTTTTTTAATACAGCCTGGGGTCCAGCTAAGGAAGGACAAGTGTGAAAAGCACTAGAGTTTGCTGGATGAGCAGAAAAGGGGACGGGACAGGGACTGCAGTCATGGATCAAATGCACCGTAAGTACAAGAAAAATTTTATTAGAATGTACTGGTGGTCCTGGGTGAGTAGAAGGTGAAAGGGAACAGAACACAGAAGAGGGGAAGGCTTTTTGTGAGAATCCTCTTGAGAGCTGGTGGCCTGCGCACACTCTGCTGCTTCATTGTCCTGGAAATATCATGAGGCGTATTGGGAGAGAAGAGGAGGAGCCTGCCCCATGTACTTGAGGACTGAAGATTCCCCAAGTGTCAGCAGTTTCGTGAGCACTGAGGGCCAGCCCCCTGGAGCAGTTTGCACCTTTAGCAGTTGGGGGTTATGACTGCAGTAGGAGGCCAGGCAGCTTTGGGAGACTCACTGTCCTCATACGTCCTCAAATGGCCGCATAAGTAGGCTCGGGCCTCTCACGTGCCCAGGAAGCAGGAGATAGGGAAGAGGCTTCTTCCTTAGCAGAATAGGAACAAAAAGACAAATTGAACAAAAATATTGTAAAATATTGAATAAACAATATTGGGTACGAAGAAGTGGAAAACTAGGAATTTCCATGCATTTTTTGTAGAATGTTAATTGAAGAGAATTTGAAAGTATGAATCAGAATTTTTTTTTAAATAATATTTTATTTATTTATTTGAAAGAGAGACAGCAAGAGCGAGAGACGGAACACAAGCAGGGGGAGCGGGAGAGGGAGAAGCAGGCTTCCCTCCGAGCAGGGAGCCCGATGTGGGGCTCGATCCCAGGACCCTGGGATCATGACCTGAGCTGAAGGCAGCCACTTAACGACTGAGCCACCCAGGCGCCCCATGAATCAGAATTTTTTAATAAATGTTATGAGTAGAGCCATTGATGGGAACTTAGTCTAAGGAAATGCTCAGGCAAGAGGACAATGTCACCTACTGAAGAAGGTGTGTTTCAGGGTCTATCACAGTGAGATGGTGAAAGGCTCTAGCTCTAGAAACTGAGCCTTCTGAATTTGGATCGCAGCTTTGCTATTATTCTTTTTTTTTTTTTTTTCAGCTTTGCTATTATTTTTGATGACTTTGGGCAATTTCTTCAAATCTCATTTCGATGATCTGTAAAATGGGTGGACTGATAATGATTACTTAGAAAGTTCTGAGGGGGGTTGTGATGATACAGGTAAAGCTGAACACAGAAGCTGGATATAACATGGTAAGTGCTCCGTACACTGTATTCATGCTAAAAAGGTAAGAGGGAGAGGATAGGAAAGTAGAAAAAGAAACATAAGGTCAAGGATGGGAGGAGAGTAAGATTAATCACAGCCAACTGGTGAAATAAAATAGAGTATATCTCTACAATGGAATACTGTGCAGCCATTAAGAGTTTCGTTCTGTATTTATGCACATTGACAAGAACAATTGTGGAAGATAGACTCTCTCCCCCATAATTTCAGTTTTTTTATCATATAAACACTGCTTTTATTTTGAAAATGCAGTCCAACAGTACTAATTTTTTGTATTTGTTTGTTTCTTTATCCTTTTAAATCAATTTACTGATGTATAGTTTACACACAGTAAAACGACATATTTTTTATGTTATTTCTTTACTTTTTTTAAAATTGAGTTATAATTGACACATAGCATTATGTTAGTTTCAGGTGTGCAATGTAATGATTTGATGTTTGTATATATTGCAAAATGATCACCACAATAAGCCTAGTTAACATCCATCACCACACATAGTTACAATTTTTTTTCTTGTGATGAGAACTTTTAAGATCTACTTTCTTTGCAACTTTCAAATATGCAATAGAGTATTATTAACTATGGTCACCGTGCTGTACATGACATTCCCAGGACTTACTTATTTTATAACTGGAAATTTGTACCTTTGCATGCATATGAGCAGGGGAGAGGGGTGGGTAGGTGCGGAGGGAGAGGGAGAAGCAGACTCCCAGCTGAGCAGGGACTCAGACTCAGTGCTCCATCCCAGGACCCTGAGATCATGACCTGAACTGAAGGCAGATGCTTAACCGACTGAGCCACCCAGGCGCCCCTGGAAATTTGTACCTTTTGACTCCCATTTTGCCCACCGCCCCCACACCCCTGCCTCTGACAAGAACCAGTCTGTCCTCTGTATCTATGAGCTTGTTTTTTTTAGATACCACGTATAAGTGAGATCATACTATTATTGTCTTTCTCTGTCTGACTTATTTCACCTAGCATAATGCCCTCAGGTTCCACTCCTGTTGTTGGCAAATAGCAAGATTTCATTCTTTTTCATAGTTGAATTATATTTCATTGTGTATATGTGTGTTTTGGAATATATATTCCAATATTATATAGAATATCATTTACATATTCCATTATACATATATTCATGTTATATATGTAGACCTGTATGATATGTGATATATATAATATGACACGTATATGATGTTACGTGTATATACACACACATTCACATACATATACACACACATATCACATTTTCTTTATCCATTCATCCACCAATGGACATTTAGGTTGTTTCCATGTCTTGACTATTGTAAATAATGAATGAAATGAAATGGGGGGGTGCTTTATCTTTTCTACTTAGTGTTTTCATTTTCTTTGGATAAATATCTAGAAGTAGGTTTTGCTGGATCATATGATAGTTCTTTTAATTTTTTGAGCAGTGTCCATACTGTTTTCCATCATAGTTGCACCAATTTATATTCCAGCCAATAGTGTGAGAGGGTTCCCTTTTCTCTACATCCTTGCCAATGCTTATCTCTTGTGATACTAGCCATCCAAACAGGTGATAGCTCATTGTGGTTTTGACTTATATTTGACTTACATTTCCCTGATGATTAATGAACATCTTTTTCATTAGTTGAACATCTTTTCATGTGTCTGTTCTTTGAATGTATCTTCTTTGGAAATGTCTGTTCAGATCTTCTTCCCATTTTTAAATCAGATTGTTTTTTGCTATTGAATTATATGAGTCCCTTATATATTTTAGGTATTAATCTCTTGTTAGACTTACGGTTTGCAAATATTTTCTCTCATTCAGGAGGATGCTTTTTCAGTTTGTTGATTTCCTCCTTTGCTGTGCAGAAGATTCTTAGTTTGATGATGTAGTCCCACTTGTTTGTTTTTGCTTTTGGTATAAAATTAAAAAAAAAAATCATCACCAAGACTGATGTTAGGAGCTCACCTTTTTACAAAAAAAAATTATTTTATAAAACAAGTCTTACAAAAGCAGATAATAAAACTAAATAAATAGTATGATACTATTTTTTTAAGTTTTTATTTAAATTCTAGTTTGTTAACATACAGTGTAATGTTAGTTTCAGCTGTACAATATAGTGATTCAACCCTTCCATACAACACCTGGTGCTGATCACAAGTGCCCTCCTTAATCCCCATCACCTATGTCCCCCATCTCCCCTGCCCAACTCCCCCTGTAACTATCAGTTTGTTTTCTATAGTTAAGAGTCTCTTTCTTGCTTTATTTCTCTCTCTTTTTCTCTTATTTTTTCCCCTTTGCTTGTTTGTTTTGTTTCTTAAATTCCACATATGAGTGAAATCATATGGTAGTTGTCTTTTTGTGACTGACATACATTTTTAATTTGAAAATTATTATTTTTTATGAGATATTAAATATAAATGCAAATGAAGTCCACTGTGTTTTTTTCAGGTGATATAATGGTTATTTTCCTTTTAATATTGTTTATTTTTCTGAATATTTTACACTAAGAAGGTAATACTTAGATGATCAGTAAGCTCAAGAAGTTTTTATTTTCCTTTTTTTAAAGGAAACAACTAAAAGTGCACAAATAATACAGAAAATGTGTCTGAAAGTGTTATTAACTCTTAATTATTGCACCAAAAGAGAGTTCCATTTTGCTTAAAGGCTATAATGGTTATTGACATGTTCAAATATCTAAGTAAATGGTTAATGTATGGATTAATTTATCATAAATAACTACAGAAAATGATTTTAATGCCTTTTAAAAAGTGCTTTGACAGTGAACAAAATTTCTGGTATAATAGTTTTGTGTTATATAGCCTGTTTTGTATTCCGTTGGGTCATAATATAATAAATATGTGGAAGAAATCATTATAACTTAAAGTTTCTATATCAGAAAAAATAGTTTGCTACTTGATGGTTCAAAAACAAATCTACTAGGTTTCTACCATCAAACAAATTACTTCTCTCATGTCTGTATTCAAAAAAGTATCCATTCAAATGTGTTTAATACTTATTCTCAGTTTGATTCATAGGTGACGAGCATCAATTGTCTAATTTTAGGCATGAAAGGGCAAAGTCATCGATCTTATGATAGACAATCGTGATGGATTTCCTCTGTCATTATGCTTTTGTAAAACCAGAATTAAAAAAAAAAATACATTGCTGGGTATCATTCACACGATTTGATTGTTACTGTACTTAGAAATAACAATTATAGTTGTTTGCCTAAAACCGTTCTAGCTACTGAATGCAAGGAAACAGATCAGTTTATTGCCATAAATACAGATCAGGTGACAGTGTGGTCCCAGTGTCCTGCGTCTGGCACGAGCACTCCTATCAGGCTCCCAGTGTCTGTTATCTATGCTGTTTCCACTTTTTTTTTTATTGATCCATTTATTGATTCAGCTATTAATGAAACTTTCCCACTGTGGTCAAAAGTAATGAAGTCGGCCTCCGGACTAAAATGATTTTATTGTACTTCGTGTGCTGAATATTTGGGAAAGGAAATCAAGGGCTTGCTTCCAGTCATTGGCCTACCTGGTGTATTTGACAACTGGAATGGGTCATTTTTTTAACATTCCCTTCTCTTTGCAAAAAGTTATCTTCGATAATAATTATGAAATCAAATGGATATAATGACCTAAGAAGAAGAAATGGAAATGAAATTTTCTTTGTACTTTGTATGTAGTTCAGGCTTATAGAAACAAATATTACAGTAGAAAAAGGAAGTAAACAATAGCTCAATATTTCTTAGTACATTAGAACAATTTTGGGAAAAAATTAGAGGGGCATCTCGGTGGCTCCCTTGGTTAAGCATCCAACTCTTGATCTCAGCTCAGGTCTTAATCTCAGGGTCGTGAGTTCAAGCCCCAGTTTAAGACCACGCAGCATGTGGAACCTACTTAAAATAATAATAATAATAATAATAAATAAAAAGGTGCTCCATCAAAAATAAAATACTTTTTGGTATATCACAGTAATAAGCAATATTACAGTTTAATAAGAAGTTACAATTGTATAAGAATAACAATTTAAGGGGCACCTGGGTGGCACAGTCGGTTAAGCGGCTGACTCCTGGTTTCGGCTCGGGTCGTGATCTCAAGATCCTGAGATCGAGCTCAGCGCAGAGTCTGCCTGAGATTCTCTCTCCCTCTCCTTCTCCCCTTCCCACTTAGGCTCCCCCTCTCTCTCTCTCACCCTTTCTTACACCTTGTGGTTTGCAATCTGCTTTGCTCTTTTAAATTTGAATTACAAATAAAATAACAAAGTGTCCCCAAATGTAACTCAAGCTTGGTTTCTTTGTCGTTACCGTAACTGTACCGTTCTGACAGGAGCTGAAGTCGGGACTCTCTGGTTCCATAAGGTATTGGACATATAGCCTTCACCCAACGCAAGTTCTGACCGTCTGGACCCTTACAAAATTCCTCTTGAAGTGAAAGCATGTGGCTGAGCCCGCAGGTTTCAAGGGTTGACCGTATGGCAGGAAGTACATAGATTATATATGATGAAAATTTTACAGTTATTTAGAACTTAGACCAACAGAAAATTTAGGGGTTGAGTGTTCAATCTGTGATGTTACATAGAGTTGCTGGCACATGGTGTAAAAGAAAAGCAGACTGAATTATTCCAGTTATCTTATCATTAATTTCCCCACAGACAAAGCACACCCTTCTTGCTTGTGCCCAAGTGCTCTGCCCCAAGTGCCCCAATCAAGGGCACCCTGCTTCCTCCCTCCTTTAAGACCTGGCAGTGGCAGCTGGCCTCCTGTCACCTCTTGGCCTTCACCTCCCAGCCCCTCCTCCTCACTCACTGTAGCACCTGCCCTGTACACACAAGCGCAGACCAGTTTTGTTCTAATTCAGGGCCTCTGCACTGCTCCTTGCTCTTCCTGGAAAGCACATCCCTCAGAAACCCAGATAGCTGGCTCCCTCACCTCTTCCAACTCTTTGCTCTGTGTCACCTTCCCAAGGACACCTACTTGGACCATCCTGCTTATATGTGCAACCTCACCGTCTCTCACGCTCTACTATTCTTGTTTAAAATACATGATTGGCAGCTTCCAAGAGGATATATAATTTGCTGATTTATTACAGTAATCATTACTTATTTTCTGTCTCCTGCTACTAGACTCTAAGTTCCGTGAGGGCAGGGAGTTTTGTATGTTTTCCTCGCTGATATAGTCCAAACATCTGGGCAGGATTGACACATAGTGCTCAATCAGTATTTTTTTTAAAGATTTTATTTGTTCATTTGAGAGAGACAAACAGAGAGCGCACAAGCAGGGGGAGGGGCAGAGGGAGAAGGAGAAGCAGACTCCCTGCTGAGCTGGGAGCCTGACTCAGGGCTCCATCCCAGGACCTGGGGATCATGACCTGAGCCAAAAGCAGACGCTTAACTGACTGAGCCACCCAGGCGTCGCTTAATAAGTATTTGTTGAATGGCTGCACCTAAATGTTTTACTCTGTGGCACTGGGCTACAACGTTGCTTCCACAACTTTGTGTCTTTTTTCACTGTTAAGAAACCATTTCTCTGATTTTACGCGTCAAGCCCGACAGGTACAATTTAATATTCACTGAGAACAGCAAACAACAGTTATTGCCTGAAGCCTTATGGGAGAAAGATGTGATCATGTTATACAGCATCAAGAAGAGGCTTTGGGGAATGTGATGGAATCAATGAACAGCATTATCATTTTTAAACACATAAATTGTTTCGTATTACCTAAATGAATTCTTTCGATAGTCTTGTGAGCAAGGCAAAAATTAAGATTTCCTTTTACTCTAGTTCTGACAAGGGGACAGATGCTGAAAGAGATTAAGTGCCTTTCTGATGGGAGGGACATGGGCTCTGACAGAAGAACGGACAATGTAGTGCTCTTTTCCTTGTTCCTAGATCAGTGAAATTTTCCAGTGTATGCATTTAACTCTTGTATTACAAACATTAGAGCAAAATGTCAGAGAGTACTAAAATGCACCTATCTGATGATTCTGTGCTGTTAGGGAAACAAAACTATTCTATAATTTCACATGGGATCACGAGAGGTGATCACCTTTGCCAAAACTCTGTACTCGGGGTGGCCTTGAGAACATGCGTGGCAACCTTTAGGAAAGCCTCTCCCCAACACCTTGAACTCACCATTATGAGTTCATACTAAACCCTTGATTTTTTTTTAACTTTTGTTTTTGTTTTTTGTAGTTGTTCTTGAATGAACACTACACTCAGTAAAATGTGGCTCTGGCGTTTATGCCTCCACTGATCAGCAGAATTGATTGGTTTACCCCTCCATTGATCAGCAGAATTGATTCTTTAATCATACCATTGATTGGCAGAGGTGATTGGGCTCATTATTCCTTCAGAAGCTCTGTCCAAGAGAGTGTCTTTGATAAACTGAAATGACTGTTTTTTACCCAATGATGTCTGAATAGCTAGACAGCCTTAAAAAGATAAATGTTGGGGCGCCTGGGTGGCTCCATTGGTTAAGTGCCTGCCTTTGGCTCAGGTCATAATCCTGGGACCCTGGGATCGAGCCCCGCATCGGGCTCCCTGCTCAGCGGGGAGCCTGCTTCTCCCTCTGCCCTTCTTCCTCTCTTCCCCTCATTCGCACCCTCTCTCTCAAATAAATTAATAAAATCTTTTAAAAAATGTACATATTAAATATAACAGTAGTGCTGACAGAATGGTGCTGTATTATGAACAAAACCCTGTGCTCTGTTTTTCACGTGTCACATGCCTGGTGTCACCTTCTTCACAAGTGTTTGAAGAGGAAGGCACAGCTCTTTCCAGCATGGTCATGGGGGTGGGAGGCCTTGGGAATTTGCAGGCCTTACTAAGGAAGGGGGGCTGAACCCAGATATGCATGACTCCAAATCCTGTCTCTTCAGTGTTAATCACACTTAGAAAACTGCATCTCTTTCCTTGATAATGTAACACTGTATCTATCTCTAGGCATCTACATATCAACATTAAATGCCAGGGATTGGAACTCAGTATGTTGTAACCCCAAGGATTGTTAATTTCTAAGGAGATGTTTGTGGTTTTGCAAAGCTGTCCACACCATGGCAATTCTATTCATTAAGTGAATCTTAAGTAACTTTTAATATAATTAGTGAGGAAAAGAGATGCCATATAATTTATGTGCATAATGTTATGTTTTTTTTTCCTTCTGTTTCACGATTTGTTCCCAAAAAGTGCTTGTTAAAGATTTTTTTTTCTTATTGCATATTACAGTGTTGCAGTCAGATAATATGAGGGAAACATACATTATTTTAATAAGATTTCTGAATGAAGAGAATTCATCTTTAGGCTTGAACTTTGTCCTTTTAACAAACAACAGTATCCAAGAGATTTTTCTGGATTTTTCAAGATTTTTGTATGTAAGAAATTCCCTCTGCATGATTCTACTTGGGCATGGACTTGGCAACATTTTTCTCTTGCTGAAGTTCTACGGGGTTCCAGTCAGACTCCCAGTGTCAAAGCAGGCTGTGGGCTTTGCCTTTTGGTGAAGCCACATGTGTCTCAGGTAATAACTAATTCAAGACTCTATTGAGAGAGGTCTGAACTTTAATCAGTTCCTCCCTAGTTCCTATGCTGAGAGAAGGAAAATGTGTTCTGTGAAAACTTAGACCTATTAAAGGCTCTAAGGAAAAATAGATCCTGTAGTTAAATTATTTGGAGAAATTGTACATATGATAGCCCTTTCTGGGAGAGTCTTAAGTTGCATTATCCTGTTAGAGGTTCCAGTGCACTTAAGTGTTCCTTATATAGAGTTTTTCATATTATTGAGCAATGGTTTTTTTTTAATATGTAACAATGTTATATTCAGTGGAATTACTAGTAATAACAGTAATATGGAGGTAGAGACAGATGCTGGAACAGTGAGCCTGTTATTAAGTTAAGGGTATTCTTTTGGGCTATAAGATAGATGATACTTTAGAACACTTATGGACTGTCTGAGTGTTATGTAATCTGTGCTTCTCAAATTTGATGGTCTACTGAATCACCTGGCCACCTTGGTATAGATTGATGGGGCTCAGGTTTCTAACAAGCTCCTGGAGGAGGCCAAAGCTGCCGGAGACAACAGTCTGAATAGCAAGAATTTAGATCAAGGTTCTGCCCTATTGATATTTTAGACAGAATAATTCTTTGTTGTGCTTGGTGTGGTGTGCATTATAGGATGTCCAGAAGCATTATTGGCTTCTGACCATTTGATGACCTTATGGCTAGGGAGCGCCTCCTCACTCCAGTCTTGGCAACCAAAAATGTCCCTAGACATTGCATATGTCTCCAGGAGGCAGAATCGCCTTTCTTGAAAACCAGTGATTAAAATGGTTTACATTGAGACGTTCTGTCTCTTTGGTTTTGCACGTATCCCCTTCTCACATCTGGCCAAAACCAGGATATTTAAATTGTCATAGGCCAGGGAAATTTTTCCTTTTTCTTATAAAGCAAGGGGAAACTAGCCTTTTCCAAAGTTGGAGTAGTGGGAGCCCATGCTTCTGTTCAGTTAGAAGGGGGAGTTGGTGTGCCCTTGTTGACTTTTTCCAGGGAGCATATTTATGATTCAAAGGGACTTTCAAGAACCAGAGAACATAATGAGCACCAGATAATTTAAGGGCTTGTGTAGAGCTAAGGAGGAGAATTAAGACACCCAGTCTATTACTGGAGTAGCAGTGATTTCTTAGACTAGTGCTTAGTGCTTCTGGCTAATTTTTTTAAGTGAAAGTAAAATTAAGGCATAAGAGAAGATGAGCAAACATAAAAGAAAATTCCTAAAGTAAGTTTTGCTAGCTTTCTGAGGAGCTGAGTTTTCTAGTGAAAGAGCCCTGGGCAGAATGTTTGGGAACAGATCACTCAGTCTGGGGGACATGTGCATTATAGCTCCGCAGAGAAGAACCTGCTCTGGCCAGGCCTGGACGTGAGCCAGTAATCTCCCGGAGGGGCAGCTAGCAACAGGGAACCTGCATCCCCTCATCTGGCTCAACTAATCTAAAGTTCTAAGAAGGTTTTAACAAAACAAATAAATCTGCAAGTAATTCATCTGAAAAAAAAAAGAGGCCATTATTTTTTCTCATTAAATTCAAAGATTTTGGAGACCAGTTCTTTACATTAGATTTTACATTTTACTTGTTATAAGGTATTACTTTTCTTGAGCAGATTAAACCTGTATCCAAGTTATGTTACTTCTCTGAGTCCCAATGGTCTTACCTATAAAGTCAGGCTATAGATGGGATGATCTGTAGGTGTCCCTCAGTTTTAAGATAACGGGTTTCAGCAATTCTTTAATAGGTTTTGAATGGAGGAAGGAGAAACCCAGGCGGATGTGAAAACTAAATCATAAATAACAATTTTAAAAAATATATGTGTGTAGATATTACAAGCAATTATTATTTGGTGACTAGATTGACCGGCTGGCTTTTAAGGTATATCATTTTTTTATGTTGTTAAAATATAAGTCATAATAATTTTCAAAATAAGGACTGAGACTCCGTGAGTTGGAAATTGATACTGCTGAATACTTTGTGTATGCCAGTATCCTTCTCAGTAACATTGTTCTGAGGCGAACGAGGTGGAATTGTATACCAAGATATTTTGATAAATAAGAAGCAATTCAAATAGGAGCAACTTGTCGTATAAAATTTTGCAGGGAAAGTCATTGGGAGAATATTAAGTGTGAGGTATTGGTTTGCATATTCTCAAGATGAAGATATTTCTCGAGTTTGAGCAGAAGCCAACCTCTCCACTGCTTTGGGCATTTGTAGTCATTTTTTCCAAGAGGCTCTTACCAAGGTGGTCTTTTAGTACAGCTCTTTGCTCATGAGTTATATGTTCTGTTAAAATGGTTCACTGACAAGAACTCTGTTTAATATACTTTATATTAGTTATTTAAATAAAACTCAGTGGGCATTTAGAAATAGATTTAGGTGCGCCTGGGTGGCTTAGTCGGTTGAGTGTCCAACTCTTGATTTCGGCTCAGGTCATGATCTCAGGGTCCTGGGATTGAGCCCCACCTCCGGCTCCATGCTCAGCGGGGAGTCTGCTTCTCTCTTTCTCTCTCTTGCTCTCTCTCCCTCTCTCAAATAAATAAATCTTTAATAAAAACAAAAAAGAAGGGATGCCTGGATGGCTCCATTAAGTGTTTGCCTTCAGCTCAGGTCATGATCCCAGGCTGCTGGGATCGAGTCCCACATCGGGCTCCCTGCTCAGCGGGGAGTCTGCTTCTCCCTCTCCCTCTGCCCGCTCTCCCTGCTTGTGCTTCTCTCTCTCTCTGACAAGTAAATAAAATCTTAAAAAAAAATAAAAAATATATAAAAATAAAAAAAAGAAATAGACAAAATTAACTAAACATTTTCCAAGGTCATGATTGCATTTTGGAGGTGTTATTTCTTTTTTAAAGCTTTACAGCCACTAAATGAAATGACTGTCTTACTGTTCTGTAATTGTTACTTATTTGTGGTAATAACTCCTTTTTTGTGCTGGTCACCCTCTTTCCCCCATGGTTTTCTGGATCATGATATTATTTATTCCTATAACAATCCACCTGTACCTTGGAACCCAGAGAAATAAATTCTAAATGCAGAAAAGCTCACGTGAAGAATTGCCTCCAACTTCCAAACGGAAGGTCATTGCTTGATATTTATGTGGTCTCTGGTGCTCTTTCTTCATGCTCCATTCAACACCAGCACGCACATCTTAAGCTTACTCTCTGCGCATATTGAGAAATAGATCTGCTCCAAATGGTTGCACTCCAGCTGGTTGCCAAGATGACACACTTTATAATGTTTCAGAAGTGTCTTCCAGACTCGAACATTGGACCTGATTTTCTTTGATTAACAGTGTTCCACTTTTTCAGGCAGTAGAGGTAGCTTGCCAAGTTGTACCCGAAGACGGAAAATAATCAAGAGGGAGTAGAAATACTCAACTGAAAGTTGCCCGCACTATCTTACAGGCCTGCTATTGGTGCATATTTGTGATTGGTACAACTTCTCCCACCTCAAGACTATATGCTTTTTTTTAGTAAAAGCTTATTTCTGTAATTACCGAGGACTTCAAGTCTCTGCTATAAACCAGGATCTGGATGGATATAGCAAAGCACTGTCCTCCTTCCCAAAATTTATCCCAGAATAGGATGAAGGGGGAGACAAAGCTTATGTTTTCTGTAGAAGGATCCTGGGGCAAGAATAGATTTGATATTGACAGTAGTTACAGCTATAAAATATTCTTTTTTTTTTCAAGTGTGCCCCACACCCAATGTGGGGCTTGAACTCACGACCTTGAGATGAAGAGTCATGTGCTCTACCAACTGAATCAGCCAGGCGCCCCAGCTATAAAATATTCCATAGCCACCTTATAAAAAGGTTGATTTTGTGTGTGTCTGTGTGTCTCTCTGTGTGTGTATGTGGTATTTAATTTCTACTGGACGTATAATATACATGCTAAGTAAGTTATTTTGAAAGAATTATCTGTAGTGTTCGTTTAAGAGGCAGATTTTTCTCATTCTTCTTTCATCCCCTCGAAAACTCCACCAAAGTGACAGCAGTGTCATGAATGAGTGGGGATTCAGCTCCTAATGCTGGAAGAGCTTCAGCACATGAGGATTTGAACCCATTCCTAGAAGACTACAAACTAATGGGAGAGCTTTGATTTATGATATCACCTAGAGGGAAGAGAAAGTCATATCCCATGCTGAACGAAGCTGGAATGGAGGGGCAGCGTGGGGTGAGGGCTAATCGGTTGGCAGGACCCAGAGAGGCTTCAGTCCCAGGCGGTGTGTCTACAAGGCCAGACCAACAGTTGGCCTAAAATCATGTGGTTAAAAAAAAAAAAAAAACCAGGGGCGCCTGGGTGGCTCAGTTGGTTAAGCGACTGCCTTCGGCTCAGGTCATGATCCCGGAGTCCCGGGATAGAGTCCCACGTCAGGCTCCCTGCTCAGCAGGGAGTCTGCTTCTCCCTCTGACCCTCCTCCCTCTCATGCTCTCTGTCTCTCATTCTCTCTCTCGCAAATAAATAAAATCTTAAAAAAAAAAAAACAAAACCAGCCAATCTACATTGTGAGAAAAAGAGTACCCTCTTTCCTGTGAGGGATGCAAGGGCCCGATTTCCTATAGCACAGTCGTAAAAACAAAATAATCAACGGTAGAAGCAACAGGTGCATATGGAGTTTTGAGCTGTGTCTGGGAAGTTGTGGCAATTCTGAAAAGGAATCTGGAGCAATTTGGAAAGCCATGGAAGTTAATAATAGAAATGCCTTATCTCCAACATGCCTTCAGAAATTATGAATTCCTCTCTTTTCCGATCACAACTGATCTCCTAAAGCTGCCATGAAATTATTTCAGAAAATAATAAACACAATTCCTGGTGAGCTTTTCTTCTCTCCTCCATATCCTAGCTCCCTCAAGCTTCCTACTCCCTAGATCCCCTCAGCTGAGGAGAAGACCCTACAACTCCAGCTTCTTACTTTTTGGTCCAGTCATCACGCTCTTAGCAACGGTGCCATCTTCTCTCTAAAGATAACATTTAACCACACTACCCCCCCCCACACTCCTTTTTGTTACATATTCTTATGAATCTTGCTTCATAACCTATTTTCCTTCTCAAAGTTTTAATAACTGTCTACCCCCTTCCATATTTTTTGCCTAAAAGCATGCCCAAATCATTCCATCCATTTTAAATGTACAAGGGAAAAAAAAATCTTTGCTTATTTTTTTTCCTTTTTCAAACTGTCCCTTCCTTGCTGTCACCACCACATGTCTTGAAAGGATGCTGGGTATTCTTTGCCTCTAATTCCTCATATCCTCTTGATCTTTTAACCTGTTGGCTCTGTCTTCTGCCCACAATACGACATTAAAATTGCTCAAAAGGCTCATGATCTCCAGACTGCCAAAATAATAGCCTCTTTTTGTTTCTTGACTATTGACCTGTTGAAAGCATCTGATACTGTGGGCTGCACACTTAGGAAACTTCTTTTCACCCTGGGTTTCCTAGCATCATTGCTTTTATCCTCCCTTTCCCAAGATTCCTCTTATTTCCATCATTGGCCCATTTTCTTCCAGTTTTCTCTTAAATATTAAATACCCTGTAATTCCACCCTGAACCTTCTTGTCACTTGTCACATACTTATGGGGCCATTTCATCTTATCCTGTGTTCAACTACCACCTACTTAAAACAGTAAAATATTCAACTTTACTGATCTTTCAAACTTCAGTATGGGATTGCATAGAAACAGCAACCTATTGAGAACTCAGATTCTCTTGTGAGGGATCCCTGGTTGGTCATCTCTCCTCCCTCCAGAGAAAGAGTCAAGAGTAGAAGTGCACAGATAGTGCACAGGAGTGGGACTGAGAAGAAACATAGGAGCCTGTGCATGCTCTTCACATCTCCATGGAACCAAAGGGAAAGATGCTTCTCTGGTTTCTGCTCCCCAATGTCCTGAAATGTGAATTCACAAGACAATCAATTGTGAAGTTTCTGAGTGCTTTCAAGAAGGTGGGCAGCCCACCTGCTCTGTGGCCATGGGTGTGTGAGCCCGTGGTCCTGCTCCAGTTCCACTGAGGCTAAAAGAGCGCATTGGAAAAATATGCACCCAGATTTTTTTTTAAAAAGGTAAAATTGTCTCCTTTTGGCAAATGTATGGCTTCTTGAAGATAGAGAAGCTTGATCCTTTTGATCCCAAGAGTTAGGAAAGGAAGCATGGAAGCTGTGTGGGACAGAAGCACGAGCCTGATTCTATCAGCTGGATATTGGACTAAGAACATAGCTGATTTCACAAGGCACTCCCAGTGCCCGGCACCATGTCCCTTATGAGCTCTCAGCATCCACCAACTTGCACAAAGACGTTTCTCAAGTTACTGGCTGTGCCATGATGACCAGCACAAACGGGATAGCCATCTTTCCACTATCATGGTGAAATTGTTCACGTGCTTTACAAATAATTACCCACTTTCAATGACAGCCTCATAAAGAAACATCTTTCTCTTCCCCTATGCCTGTTCAAGGAGAAAGATCAGGTATAATGAGAAGATGGACTACAGGGGCACCTGGGTGACTCAGTCAGTTAGGCATCCAACTCTTGATTTCCGCTCAGGTCATGATCTCAGGATCCTGAGATAGAGCCCCGCATCCAGCTCCGCACTGGGCATGGAGTCTGCTTAAGATTCTCTCTCTTCCTCTCCCTCGGCCCCTTCCCCCACTCACACTTGCACGTGAGCCCACGCTCTCTCTCAAATAAATAAATAAATAAATCTTAAAAAAAAAAATTGACTACAGCTCTGTCTACTGAAAGTCACAGAGCCTCAAAGCTAGCCCTCATTAAATGAGGGAAATTATTTGATTCCCAATGAAGATTTTTAAAAAACGGACAGAACATTAATGGAGAGAACTTAAGCTGAAAAACACTGTTTTTAATAAGCTAACATAATCAGACAGTTATGCAATCAGACTAAAATTCTTTAAGGAAGTCTCTAGCTAACAGAAATGTGTTTTATAAGGAATTCCAGTGCTAACCATAAATGTGCAGGTTTGTTTCTGGACTTACTGCTCTATATTTCTATCAAGTTAGTCTATCCACTACTGTAGGTGGGATAATGAAGTCTTCAACTAATATTGCTGACTTTTCTGTCTACCTTCAATTCTGTGTTTTTCCTTTGTGTCTTTTGGGGGCTCTTCTGTTAGCTACATGTATTTTTGGAAATTTTATTATCTTCCAGATGGATTGACCCTTTCTCATTAAAAATGTCCCACTTTATCTCTAGTAACCTTTATTGTTGAAAGCCTGTTTTGTCTGATAATAGAATAGCCTCTCCAGGTTCTCTTTTTTCCCTGTTTGCACAGTATACCTTTTTCCTGTCCAGTTGCTTTCAATCTCTTTCTATCTTCCAGTCAAAAGGGTGTCCCTCTCGGCAGCATATAGTTGGATCTTGTTTTTATTTTCTCCAGTATGACCATCTTTGCCTTTTGATTGGATTTTACTTCATACATATTCAGTTTGTTGCAGTTGAATTGATGTCTGCTGTGTTTTTTGTTTTAGTTTGTTTTGTTATCATGTCTTTTTTCATCCTCCTGTTCATCTTTCCCACTTCCTCATGCATTAAATGAATATTTCCTAGTGTAATATTTTAATTCCTGTAGTGATTTTCTTACTACTTATTTATGTATTTATTTTTAAAGATTTTATTTATTTATTTGAGAAACAGCCAGAGAGAAAGAGCACAGGAGCAGGGATGTGGGGGAGAGAGAGAAGCAGACTCCCCACTGAGCAGGGAGCCTGGCCTGGGGCTCCATCCCAGGACCCCTGGGATCACGACCTGAGCTGAAGGCAGACGCTTAACCGACTGAGCAACCCAGGCGTCTCCTTACTATTTTTTTTAAAGTTGTTTTCTTAGTGATTGCTATGGAGTCCAAATGTACATATTAATGTATGAGATTTATACTGACTTAATTCCAGTGAGTTGTAGAAAAGCTATTCTTATATAGCTCATTTCCCTCCTCCTATTTTTTGTGCTGATATTGTTAATATGTTACATCTATCTACATTCCACCACCAAACCAACAGTATGTTATACATATACTTTATACAATTTATGTCTTTAGAAGAAAAGAGAGAATGAATAAGCTTACAGAATTTGTCATATTAATCTTCTTTTAACAATTTCTGGTTCTCTTTATTTGTTTCTGAGTATTGAGTATACCATCTAGTGTCATTTCTTACTATAATAATGCTTTCCTCCATCTTCTTCCTTTGTGCTGTTTTTGTCAAATAGACTATATATGCTGTGTTAGCAATATTGCAATGATATACATATTGTTTTATGCAGTTGCTTTTAAAGCCAATTAAAAGAAGAAAGGGGAAGAAATAAGCATTTACGCTTTTATAAGTACATAATTACCTTGACTGGTGCTCTTTATTTTTTTCATTTTGATTTGAATTAATGTCCAGTGTCACCTACTTTCATCCTGAAGAATTTTCCTTAGTGTTTCTTGCAAGGTGGGTGTGCTGACAACCACTGTCTCAGTGTTTGTTTATCTGAGCATGTATTTATTTCACTTTCAGCTTTGAAAGATGGTTTTGCTGAATATAAGGTACTTGGCTGTGAGTTCATTTTTCTTTCCATACTTGGAATATTTCATCTCACTGCTTTCTTGCCTCCATTGTTTCAGGTGAGAAGTCAACTGTTAATTTTGTTGGTGTTGCCTTATAAATAGGGAGTTATTTTTCTCTTGCTGTTTTCAAGACTTCTCACTGTCTTTCTCTTTTAACATTACAATTATGATGTGTCTGGGTGTGAATCTCTTTGGGTTTACCCTACTTGTTTATTGAGCTTCTTGGAGTTGTAGATTAATGTTTGCCATTGAATTTGAAAAAGTTTAAAATGATTATTTGATATTTTTTTCTATTTCAAATTTTATCTCTCCGGTCCTTCTGTTACTCCCTTTACATGTATGATGGAATACATAATGGTGTTCCCCATTTCTCTGAGTCTCTGTTCATGTTTCTCCATTCCTTCTTCTCCCAAATCTTGGGTTGTGTCATTTTTATTGGTCTGTCTTCAAGTTTACTGCATCTTGCTTCTGCCAGCTCTGCTCTACCCTGGATCCCCTCTAGTGAATCTTTGATCTCAGTGACTACTTTTCAACTCACGAATTTACATTTGGTCCTTTTTGATCATTTCTATCTATTAATATTCTGTGTTTGATTAGTCATTAGTCATACATTCCTTTTATTCTTTAAGCACGGTTTCCTTTAGTTCTTTGAACACATTTGTACCAGCTGCTTTGAAGTCTTCGCAAAATCTACCATCTGAACTCCTTCAGCTGCAGTTTTCCAATGGTCCTTTGTATGGGTCCCTGTTTCTTTGTATGTCTCATAACTTTTCTGTTGGAAACTTGACATTTTAAGTAATATATTTCAGTTGTTCTGGACACTGCTCCCTCCCCCCTCCACGCCACCCCCACACACCTAGATTTGTTGTTTCTTTTGTTTCCTTGTTTATTTCTTTCTACAGAAAATTTATTTCTTTCTAAAGAAACTTGGCTGGATTATTTTGGTGAAGTTTGTTTTCCCTATTTAGCATCTGATGTTGTTCTTCAGAGGCTGCATCCTTTGGATGTGCACATTTCACCCTCACATTGTGGTCGACTTTCTTTGATCTCCCTAGACTTTGAGATTTGCTCCAACCCCAGGAAGTGTCTTCAGAGCTGCCTCTTTCCTGAATTCTCTCTGGCAAACTTCAAGCTGGTCTACTACTTTATTTATTGCTGTCCTGGAACTGCCAGCCTTCTCTTAATTGCTCACCACCAGGATCTTCATTGTTTTCAGTAAACCTTTAGGCTTGAACTTCCCCATGCTCAGTTTCAAATATAGTCATTCCCTTTAGGGAGAACTCTGGAGTTCTCTTGTTCTTACACATGTCTCTCCCTTTGTGCAGAACATTTGCACCAAAGCTCTGGAGGTGGGGGCCAGGAGAGTGGACCCCTTCTGGAGTGATACTGCTACTCTATGACAGGGGCACTAAGCTGGGATAATAATTCTTGGTCCTCTCAGTCTGCCTCTCCCAGTATGGAACCTCCTCCTCTATAAGCGAGCTGGGTCAAGGCCAGTGAGAGCCAAACATTGTCAGTTTGCTCCAGCTGGGATGGAGCTTCCACCCTACAAATTGAACTGGGTGAAGGAAGACTGCCCCAGACACCTTGGTCACATTTGCCTGAGATAGAGCTTCTGCAAGATACAGGTGCAGGGATGACTAATGCTGATATTTCACTCTTCCTAAGAAGAAACTATAGCCTTGGACTTGGAGGTGATGAGAGAGGGAGTCCTGTCTTTTTGCCCCAGGCATTTGGAGTAGAGCTTCCATCACACTTATCTGCAAGGAAGGGACTGTGCTATGGTTCAGATGCTGCAGATTCTCTTTTTACCAAGATTTAGTCGATGATCTTGAGTAAATGTTTCTCAATTTGTGATATGCCCTTAAGACAATTTCCGGAGACTTTAAATGATTATTGATTTTTAAAAATCATTCTCACTAGTTATGTTTGTTTCACTGGGGAAGGGGCTCCTGGAGTTCTTCATTTCTCCGTTCTTGGAAGTACTTATCTACCACAGTCCAGTTTTAGAATCTCCATTACCCTAAAAAGTTCCCTCATGCCCTTTTCCAGTTAACTCCTGTTCCCAACCTCAGCTTTAGGGAATCACCAATCTGCTTTCTGACTCTATGACTTTGCCTTTCCTAAACAGTTCATAAAAATGGCTTCATACCATATGTAATCTTTTGCCTCTGGCTTCTATCATTTGTCATAATGCTTTTGAAAGTCATCCAAGTTTGAGCATGTATCAGTAGTTCATTCCTTTTAATTGCTGACTAGTATTCCATTGTAAGATATTCCACATTTTGTTTACCCATTTGCCCGTTAATGAACATTTATATTATTTCCAGTTTTTGTTATGAATAATGCTTCTGTGAACATTTGCATGCACATCTTTGTGTAGACATAAATTTTCATTTTTCATAGATATGTTTGTAGAAATGTAATTTCTGGGTATGGTGAGTTTGTGTTTAATTTTTAAGAAACTGCCAAACTGTTTTCCAAAATGACTGTATCATTCTGCATTCCCACAAGCAATGTATGAATGTTACAGTTTTTCCACATCCCAGACAACATTTGTTATTATCTGTCCTTATCGCAGCCATTCTGGGGTGTATGTAATGTTGCCTCATTTTAAAATTGTGATAATGAAATGGTTACTTTAATGCCCCAAAGTAAAATCTTTTACATTTTTGAAAATTACAATAGATATCTTCTACAGTATACGAAGAAACTAAATTTGGTCTAACAGGGAAATTGGCATAATTATAAGTTACCAGTATGATCTTAAGTGATATTACATATAGTATCATTTAAATAACAATATGTACTAAAAATGATGTAACATTCTCTTCAAGATCACACAAAGAGATATCTCAATTAAATTTTCTATAATGTTTAGACATAGGAGAGTATCTTTTTACCCTTACATAAAATTGATTCTTAAGAACATATTTGGGCAATACCGTTTTAGAAATACCATTTTTGCTTGATGAAGTATGTCTACTCCTTTAACTCATATTTTATTAAATGGCTCATCTTCAGTCTTAAAGCATGTAATATTAGTAGGTATTAATTTAACTTAAAATTTTGTTGTCCTGTATTGGTTTTCCTTTTAATTTTTAAGTAACCTACCTGGGAATGAAGGTTGTTTTTCTGTAACTTCAGTTGGTCTACATACGATCTTTTATTTGAGACAGGCATGAAGGTGAATGCGTGAGGAAAGCCTACCTTCTAAGAAATTTGTCTAGAAAAAGAGAGAAATTACCCTTTTTTTCACTAAAATTTCTATTTGGGTGATTTTTATAGGTTCATAAAAATTTTAAAGCTTAAATAGACCTTCAACATCGTCTTGTCCATTCCTTTTTTCTTTTAGAAATGAGAAAACTGTGACTTGGCATCAGATTTTAGTTGTAAGAAACCTTGAATCTTATAAAACTTCCTCTTATATTAAAAATAAATGTTTATGCTTTAGTGTAAACATGGTGAACAGAGTCTTTATCCATGGTAATATGTGGATGTCTTTGTGGTAACCTAATAATGTGTTCCTTTATCTAGTTAAAATATCGTCAAGAATTTAATGTTTCCATTTGATGTTGTAAAATATAGACTGGAATGTTTTAAAATTAGGTATCTTATCTTCAATATATAATTAAAATAGTAAGGCCTCTCTTTACCATATAATAAGATCAATTTCATAGTAATAAATCCATGTCTACTTGTTCAGAAAAATACCAACAGATCTCTGCTGCGGAGAACTCCAGAAAGATCTCCATGAATATATGTGACTTTGATATGTGATCAAAGTAGAATAACTTGCAAGGAAACTTGGCTTACTATGAGTAGAACATATAAAGTAGTATAACTTGCAAGGAAATTTGGCTTACTATGAGTAGAATATATAAAACTTCTGATGTTTTAAAGACTAATTGTGAGAGAAAATCCTATACAATTATAGAAGAAAATGATGTCAGGATAGGAAATTCTTTCTTGAACAAGTTTTTTTTAAAAAAAGCAAAAATTGTTAGAGAAACAGTGGACATTATAAGACTGCATCAGAATTAATATTTCTTTTTTTAAGACTGATTTATTTATTTTTAGAGAGAGAGCATGCAAGTAGGGGGAAGGAATCTATCAAGCAGACTCCCTGCTGAACTAGGAGCCCCATGTGGAGCTCGATGTGGGGCACGATCCCACAACCCATGAGATAATGACCTGAGCCAAAACCAAGAGTCAGATGCTTAACCAACTGAGCCACCCGGGCACCCACAGAATTAGTATTTCTATTCAGTGAAGGACACTGTGGGAAGGTTAAGAGATGTATGAGATAGGTGACTGGGAGAACACATTATTTACCAGAAGAGAATTAATATATAGAATATATATAAGGAGGGGCGCCTGGGTGGCTCAGTTGGTTAAGCGACTTCCTTCAGCTCAGGTCATGATCCCAGGGTTCTGGGATCGAGCCCCGCATCGGGCTCCCTGCTCAGCCGGAAGCCTGCTTCTTCCTCTCCCACTCCCCCTGCTTGTGTTCCCTCTCACGCTGTCTCTCTCTCTCTCTCCCTGTCAATTAAATAAATAAATAAAATCTTTAAAAAAATAAAGAATATATATAAGGAAATGATATAAATAAAATTTTATTTATTTTTAAAGATTTTATTGATTTATTTGAGAGAGATCAGGAGACAGGGCAGAGAGCACAAGCGGGGAGGGGGGTGGAGAAGAGGGGCAGAGGGAGAGAGAGAGGCAGACACCCCACTGAGCAAGGAGTCTGATGCGGGGCTTGATCCCAGGACCCGAGGATCCTGACCTGAGCCGAAGGCAGACGCTTAACCAACTGAGCCACCCAGGTGCCCCTGAATAAAATTTTAGATGGAAGGGTTTATTCTAGTAGAAAAATGGACAAAGCGAGTCACCAGACAAGTTGCAGAAGTAGAAACTGGAAATCCTTGTTAGTAATTTGTGCATGTAATTTAAGAAAAAGATTACCAGTCAATTTTGCAAAAGTCAGATGCTACCAAGTGCCATCAGGAGTTTGGGAAACAGATTCTCACCTGTAGTCCTGGCCGGTGGGTGTGCTGGTCAGTCCCGCCCAGAAGCCAGGGGTATGAACCAGATGCCATGCAGTCTGCATGTCACCAATGTCCTGCACCCCACCCTCAAGTACATTACGAGGGACATTCTCCTGACTCACAGGGAGACATGCAACAGGCACCCATACAGCAGAGTTTGGAGAGATCCCTGGGAAAGGATTAGGCAAGGGTGATACATGGAGAGCTCTGCATGAGCCCAGAGTCATGAATTAAATCTCTCTACAAGCACAGGGACTCAGAAGCATGCTGTTGGGTGACAAAAGGGAAACAATTAGAATTAAAAGACAGAATATATCTTTTTTAAAGTTACACATATAAGTAGATAACCACATGGAGAATGGATTAGGAGAACTATATTAAATATCCTTCTGTGAGTTACTGTGAGGGAACAAGGATCGAACTGAGACGAAGGGGAGGATAACCAGAGCAGACACACACACACACAAAAGCAAACATACGAAAAAGAGTGAGCTTCCATAGACCAACAGGAAGAGTGTAACTGGGGGGAAATCACACAGATGCAGTTCCATTTTTTCTTCTATAAAAAAATGAGGTTAACTCTCGATTAATTTTAAGTAGCTTTTTTCAACAGTTCTATTAAGGCATTGCATATCATAGCCTGCTTGATTTGGGGGCCAACCGTATATTAAAACGTGTATTAAAAAGTACATATTACAAGCTGAGTGTGTGTTCAGATAAAAACAATGTGTGCCTACAAATACACCATAAAATGGATAACGCCGTAAATGAGTAAAAACAACCAGTAATTCCTTGGTGCTTGGTCACAAGGTTATGATCTCTCCTAATTGCTGCTAGTTTTTACTCGATAAGTTCAAACTGTTCTGTTTTAGAGGTAGAAATACTTCTATAATTTCTAAACAAATACCATTATCACTGTTAGTGATGCGAGCACCCTGGAGAATTTTAACAAGATGCAGGAGGTTTCTGAACCACCTGTGGAGAACAGCTGTTAGATTGTGCACCCAACAGATCTGGCCCATCTTCTTCTGTGTCTTTATTGGCTTCAGGCTTATTGACTCTCCTTGAATTTTTCGCTTTTCCAGGTTAGGCAGTGGATGTATAATGTTCAGTAATCCAAACAAATGATATGCATTTTTCAAAAATACTGACATTGAGTTTTCAAATCATAGTTTCAGCATTTTCATTTATTCTGCTAACTAGGTGGTTGATGGCTACAGAATTGTGGATACTTAGAGTGGGAAAGGAACTTTGGGGTCACCCGGTCAAATTGCCAGCCTGGTCCAGCCCCTGAACTCGCATCATCCACCCTCCAAATGAATATTCTCATGTGTAGAGGAATTTCCCATCTGCCTGTTTCTGGACACTTGCAATTGCTAAATAGTTTTTCCCATCAGCTCTTATTTCATCTTCTGGAGCCATGCAAAAAAGTAAAAGCCCAAATTGCAAATGACAGGTCTCTGAACATTTCAAGATGGCGGTTGTGTCCTCTCAAGTCTTCTTGAAAGTTGTAATCACTCTTTCTTTTTGGGCTCTTTACCACCCTGGAGATGTAATTTGAACAATCATAATTTTATAAGAAGTAGAAAAAGTGGGGCAACTGGATGGCTCAGGTGTTTAAGCGTCTGACTCTTGATTTAGGCTCAGGTCAGGATCTCAGGGTTGTAAAATCAAGCCCCACATTGGAGCATCAAGCCCAGCAGGGAGTCTGCTTGGGATTCTCTCTCTACCTCTCCCTGTGTCCCTCTCCCCTCTCTAAAGTACAAAAAGTGATAAAGAATAACCAACCTCCTTAACCTGGATATAGCACATCTATTAATGCAGCATCAAGTCTTATTAATATTTTGGGGGGCCTAGCCACACCTAGACCTCTTTGAGAACCAATATAGCATTTTGGTCAAGTGCATGGGCTCTATGCCCAGAGAGCCAAGGAACTCACACTATGTCATTTTACATATTATTTGTGTTACCTTGGGCAGGTTACTTAAGCCCTCCCAGTTCCCAGTGCCACATCTTTTAATTGCAGATTCTGATATTGCTACATTATGCTCTGTTGTAAGATTTGAGCTAAGTGATACTGGTAAATTGCTTAGCCGTACAGCTGATGCAGGTCAACTGCTCAATGAATTAATTAATTGTGGTCTTCTCTTCATGTTATGATATTAAGCTTCAGTGTCTTGATCCTGGGCTGTAAAATATTTTTATCTAAAACTATGCTTTTTTATTTATCCTGATTAAATTTCATCTTTTAGGATTCAACTCATTGTTACAACATGGTGAAAACTCATTGATTTCTTCTGTCATCCAAGTAATACCCACCCCTATTGAAATCAGAAATTAAATAAGGAAGTCAGTTGGATGCTGTAAGCTAACTCCCTGTCATTTGAAATTGTAAATATTTCCATGTTCTCATTAAGTATCTACCTATATCTACTGTTACCCAGAGTAAGCTTTCTTCATTTTTATCTCCAGGACTTCATCTACAGTTCTCTTCAAGTATTTACTGATACTTTAATGCAGGCCAAACATTATGTCATCTTATGGCACATGATAGTAGAGGAGGCTGGTGTTCAAACAAATTGTTAAAAGCCCCGTGATTCACACATAAGAGAAGGGCACAGTGGAGAACATCTGTTCCATGGAACCACAGAACAGCTGCAGGTGGCTCTACCTGTATTAACTGGGGTCTGCTTTGCAGAGTTGGCGACATCTGGATAGGTCTTGAAGAATGATTAGAAATGATGAGAGTTAGAAAGGCATTCCAGGATGCTACGAATAGTCTTCACAGATGCTTGACTAATGTCCAGAAGCATTGTTTTCACACAGTTCCCTAGTTCTTCCAGAGCTAATAAATCTATCAAAAAGACAAAAGATCTGCCTTATGGAACTTGCTCTTCATGCCCCAGTTTTGGAGCCTAGCAATCGCCAGTAATTTTTCAAATGCTTTCCAAACACCTCTGCAAATTAACCCAAATTTTATTCACTGTCTCTCCTCTACCTGGCAGCTAAAAATAGATGAAACAGGTTCCTAGCTTAGCAGAAATAGTGAAAGAGCCTGCAACACACCAAATAAGGAGAAAGAACAATTGGGCACAGTTTTTTAAAACTTAGATTAAAGCACCAATGGATTCTTCAGTGGTGTGTGTGTGTGTGTAAATTTCGTACTTCTACTTTCCTATTTGTGTGAAAAGCTTCATGCGGAATCCAGAGCAAATGAAAAGCACGCACCAGTGTGTTTTTGTGGGTGGGTACATGATGTCATAGTCTCCTGTATTTGAGGTAGTGTTAATCTTGCTGCCTTTGCCACTCTAAAGAGAGAACATTAATTACACAGTGGCAGCCGCCGGAGACAAAGTCAGAGAGTCTAACAAAACTGAAAACATTCCAAGACCCAACCACTTAACAACTTGTTAAGTGACTTAAACACCCTGACTCTTCAATTTGTGTTGGTTGATGGAATATAATTTTGTAATTAGCAATGTGTACGTTCCTAATATGATGGTGTTTTGTATCATCTCAATGAATTATGTAAATGACTTACCTGTAAGCTTACATTTTAGTTATTACCTCATTACTAAATATCACACATGCTATAGTGTTCACTTTTAAGACAATGCAATTAAAAACTTTAAACGAGGTGATCAGGAGGCCACAGCAAGCAATCAGCCTGAAATATGCAATCAAGTGGAGTAAGAGGTAAACACTGCTGAGTGTTTGGGGGAAGGTAGACAAGTTGGTATTGCCATATACAAAGGACGTGGGTGGAAGAAATATCTTTGCTGTGCTTGTAATGGGAAGCTCCATAACCATTCTTGGATTTTAACTGGGTTGCATTTCCATGATGGACTCAAGGTCTGTTTCGTATTAGGCATCTGATATACTAGTACTTTGTACTCAGTCTTTTAAAGAGACTGATAATATTCTGTACTGGTTAGCAGAATGTTTAAAAAATTAGATCCTTTGGCTTCACACATTGTTCTGTATTACTAGATTTTGGTTTTGCACTCATATTTTTTTCTGACTTCTGACATCTGTGACTTGCATTGGGGGTGAGTCTAGCTGATTCCTAGCTGGTCAGCATAGTCACATTCGTCTCTTTCCATGCTATACCAAGATTATAAATCTGGGGCTAATTGCTTCAAGGAGACTAGTTCCTAGTCTGCTAGTACTTTTATTCTCTCCTTGTATTCTCTATTGCTGAAAGAAGCTCCTTTGACTTTTCATATTGCTCTCCTTTCTTTGGCAGTAGCAGAATTTTAATGATCATGTCAGTGTTCACACAAATGACAGTGTTTTACTCAGAATGTATTTAGCTGCATTCCTTGTACTCCTCTGGAATGTGTATTTGGAGTGAAAAGAATATGTTTGTAATTTTAATTAAGGTTTAAAAATTAATTTATAGTCTGTATCTAAACTCTTAGCAAACACTCGATTAAAATTTTTTGTTGGCTTTATGGAGGTATAGTTTATGCATCATAAAACTGCCCAATTTTAAGAATATAATTCCACGAGTTTTTAACTCATGTATTCAGTCCTGTAACCACCACCCCAAGCTGGATAGGAAACCTTGCCATCACTCTTAAAAGTTTCCTTGCGCCCCTTGGTGGCAGAAGTCCCCTCTGCCTTCACCCTCTCACCCCTGGCAACCATTGATCTGTTTTCTGTCACTCTGCTTGTGTCTTTCCTGGAATTCCAAATACATGGATTCATAAGAGTATTTGGTCTTTTGTTTCTGATTTCTTTTAGCATAATACATCTATGTTACTGAAGTGTATCAGTGTTGTATTCTTTTTCTTTTTTGGGCTGGGGGTAGTATTTTATTGTATTTGTTTATCCAATCACCAGGTATGTCCATTTTTTGTGAATTATGAATAATGAAGCTGTTAATTAACATTTAAGTACAAGTTTTCATCCCCTTGGGTAGATACCCAGAAGTAGAGTGGCTGAGCCATATGCTAGGTGTATTTTTTTTTTTTTAATCCACCAAACTGACTTCTAAAGTGACTCACCCTTCTTGTTTTCCTCTAGCACTCTGGGAGCTTCCGTTGCTCCAAGTCCTCACCAACACTGGGTCTTATCAGACTTTTCCATTTTTAGCAATTCTAGAGATTTGTTATGGTATCTCACTGTGGTTTTAATTGTATTTTTTGAGTGACTAAATATGTTGTGAACCTTTTAATATTCATATTTATTATCTGTATATTTTATTTTTCAAAGCGTTCATTCAAATCATTTGCCCATCTTTTTAATCAAGTTGTTTTAATATTATTATTGAGTCTTAAGAGTTCTTTATATATTTTGGAGACAAGTCCTATATTAGATGTGTGTTCCAGTCTGTGGCTCCCCTCTTCAATTTTGTAAATGTTTTTTGAAGAGCAAAAGTTTGTAATTTTGATGAATTTCAATATATGCTTACTTTTATTGTATATTTTATGTATATATGTCATTTTAATTTTTTAAGATTTTTACTTATTTATGAGAGAGAAAGAGAGAGAGAGCAGAGGAGCAGAAGGAGAGGGACAAGCGGACTCCACACTGAACACAGAGCCTAACGTGGGGCTTGATCTCAGGACCCTGAGATCATGACCTGAGCCAAAACCAAGAGTCGGACATTTAACAGACTGAACCACCCAGGCGCCCCTGTATATGTCATTTTAAAGAAATCTTTGTCTAACCCATAGTCACAAAGATTTTCTTATATTTTCCTGTAGATGCTTTATAGTTTTTGGTTTTACATTAACTCTATGATTCATTTCAAATTAACTTTTAAATGGTGTGAAATAAGGTAGAGATTTATTATTTTCCTTTTTGTAATTTTTGAATATGGTTACTTAGTTGTTCTAGCACCATTTGTTAGAAACAGTATCCTTTCCCCATTGAACGGGATTGACCTCTTTGTTGAGAATCAATTGACTGTGTGTATGTGGTCTTCTAAGTTTTACGCTAACATGTTTTCCCCAATCATTGTTTTTAAATTTTTTAGTTTTATTTATTTATTTATTTTAATTTAAATTCAATTAGCCAACATATAGTGTATCGTTAGTTTTTGATGTAGAGTTCAGTGATTCATCAGTTGCGTATAACGCCCAGTGCTCATCACATCACGTGCCCTCCTTAATGCCCATCCCCCAGTTACCCCATCCCGCCACCCACCTCCCTTTCCGCAACCCTCAGTTCGTTTCCCCAGAGTCAAGAGTCTCTCATGATTTGTCTTCCCCAATCATTCTAACAAAGTTGGTAGAATGAATTTTTGAGACCAAAGTCCCTTCCCTATGAAGACTAAAAGCAACATACAAAGGATAAACTGATTCATAGCTGTTTTGTAAAATGTCACTGATTAATTATTTTTATCTCCTTTTATGTTCTAACAGTTTCAGCCATGTGTCCCTTTCTCTGCATGCTACATATAATCCATTTTTGCTGAAGTTTACTGTAATTTTGGTTTTTCGTTGTTGCTGTTGGTATTGCTGGATTTTTTTGTTTTTGTTTTATAGTTGGATGCGTCTAAAATATAAACCGTAAGTTGTAGTAGTTCGTGCAGCTTCACGTATAGCACCTGGCATATAGTAGACTCTAGATAAATATCTGTTGAATGAGTGCACAGTTGATAGGTACAATTTTAGTTACATCCCCACATTTCACTTTGGAACTTTTTTGGTAAAAATTTGGGACACCCAAACAAAATTCGGGGGAGGCAGAAGAGCTGTCATGAAATTCTCATCATTAATTTTCCTTAACTGGAAAAGAATCATTATGCTTTATTTTCTTTTTCTAACATTATAAACCAAAATCACAAAAAAACACTTTTTAAAAAATATTCTTAATAAATAATTTTTTTCTAGATATTCCTGTTCCAGTCAAGTCTCCTTTTAGTTTTGTATTTGAAATTAAATCTGTTTAAGAAAATCACATCTGAAAATAAACCTCTTTAACAAAATACAACCTACACAGTATATTTTGACTAATTATTGTCAATGAATAAAATGACACCATTGTCACCAGCTATTAAAAGGAATTCCATGTTGTCTTATGGGAATGAAAACAGCAGGATTATTCAATATTTTTACTCTTCCCTAGAGAAACATTTTACATTTGTGCCTTTTCCTTCTTAGTAAGCCAGTTGATGTGAGCTATTTCTTTAGAATAAACTAGATAACCAGGAGCTCCCATACTGCTGAATGTTCAGTCTTGGTAAAGACATAACCTTTTCCTTACCTTAAGAATTGTTAACAATGTATTCTTCCATGCCATTCCTACCTAATTGATCACAACATTATATTCCAAGTACATAATGCTTTTTGTTATTCCTTATTATATTTTCTTTCAGTCTCCTGAGCTCCAGGGTGGTTTTTTTTTTTTCATTCTTAATTTCAATTCTGATTTGAAATCTCATCCATATTATCCCTGTGCACACGGTACACACATACACACATGCACACACACACACACAAGTATACACGATTTTGTAGCACAAGAACTAACTCATCCAGTTCTCAACTGGTGGAAGTAGGCAATATATTCTCCCTTTCTTGTCTTTAAATGCTAACTCCTCAAAATACTTTCTAGAATAAATCATCTTCTTATTCTGGTTCACAGTGACATAATGACTTTCTCCCTAAAGTCATTCAAATGTGTAATTTTAAAACTGTATTTCATTGTTAATCTGTTTCTTCCAATAAAATGTAAGCTTCCTGAAGATAGGGACCATTTGTCTTTCCTGCTTTGTTATCCCCATGATACCGAATTTTTCCAAACACATATAGAGGTTTAATAAGCATTAATAATAGAATTAAAAACAAAGACATGTAAACTTTCCAAATGTTAGCATCTTTGTCTGCAAAAAGAAAAGAATGATAGAGCCATTCTGAGGATCCAAGGGGATCTTACCTATAGCCCTCAGCACCGTATCTAACACATAGCAAATACTCAATGCCTGTAAGGTCACATGTCCTTTTCACTTCTTTACTTCTATAATGAAATAAAAATAATCCAGTGCAAATTCATGAATGTATGCTTCCCCTACTTTGATTATTTTCCCTTATAACATTAAAGAGCAGTCTGCTCGGAGGTCAAAAGTCTCATTCGCTGTATGGAGGAAGGAATATTTCCACTGGAAAATTTTCAGAGACCAACAGGGCAATTTAAATTTTCTTATTCTCATTCAGTGGGAGCAATTTGCCAGTAAATATTCTCCTTATGATGCCAAAATTAAACCTGTCATTTTGTTAATGTTACTTCGAAGGACATAATTGCAGTAGACTAAAAGTATCAACAATGAGGAAAAAAAGGTTTTAAGAAAGTGGAAATCTTACAGGTTTTGCAGTAGAATATCTGTTTTAATCATTCTGAAGCTAATGTGAAAGGTATCAATGTTATTTACTAGTTTGTTTTTATCCCTTTAGAGTTTTTTTTTTTTTCTTTCTTGATAATAACTGTCTCAACTCTGTTTTGAACGATAGGGTATAAATAAATGCTTACAAAGATACTGTTGTATGAAGGTGGGAAAGCTTTCAGAGCCATCCTTTTGTGGAAACACTTTTGCCTCTGTCAAGGCTATGTTTTTCTAGAAAGCACTGGAAAGAGCCATAGCAGTATTCTCATTTTAGCCATTTTAACTGCAGGGTTAATTCAATCAATTGTGCCATTTAGAATGATTAGAATAAAACCATATCAACAGAAACTGTTCAGTTTATGAGCTGTCATGAATACAACTGACATCTCTATTTTAGACAAGGACTCTTTTCAAGAAAACAGGCAAGTCTATCTTATCATTGTGTTAACTACAAAATTTGTTAGATGTATTTGCTTTCTGTTGATGTTTTATATTAAGCTGGCTAGTCTTTTATCCCCAATCAATGATATAGTCATCATGTTTTATGTTGGTAAATCTGTAAGAAGACACAGGTGTTCTTTTCTCTTTTCACTAAGTGAGCATTATGATGTAAACCCAGTATTTGAGACCACGTTACTCCTGTTTAAAGACTATTGGATTTTAAAGTATCCCTTTGAAAATTTGAATTTAGTTTTATTTTAAAATGATGTTGAATATTTCATTTTAAAAAGAGTATATTTTGTTTGTAGATTATATGTGCAAGCCACAAAGGTGGTGGGATAAGGGATGGGAAGGTGTGTAAAGGTGGTTATGGAACAAGCCAGCTGTGGCAGGCAGAACTTCAGATACATATAATCAACTTGAAATTTTTATGTAAGAGATTTTTTCCACTGCCAAAATAGGATTACCAGTAGCTATCCACCAATGTATGTGTGTATGCATTGTGTGTCTATATATATATGTGTGTGTGTGTGTGTCTCTCTCTATATATATATCACAAAATTATTTTCTAAGAAGTACAAATATGGTAGTCTGAAATCTGATATTTATTTTACATAATCTCTTTACTATCAATTTGACATGTTTGCATAGAGTAGATTAGCTTAGAAAGTTACATGACCATATGTGTGTATGCATGTGTGTATGTACGCATACATGCAGACACGCATAGACAGGGACTGGAATAAATGACAGTTAACCCGGACTTAGAGGTGGCCTTGACCCCTGGCATGTGGTAGTATCAGGTGGACCAAATATTGGCTAACAGTCATGTTTTCAGTAGCCATAAACAGCTACATTGGGGCCATAATGGGATTAATATGGCTGGAGCCCCAAATGCAGGCTTTTGGTATCAGGAAATATGAGCAGGGGGGTATCAGAGCCACCAGGCTGTATATCATCTGATATTAGGAAAAGCAACTTCAGGATCCCGATTCAGAGGGTCTGGGATGTTGCAGGTTACAAACAAGGGACTTATCAGCAAGATACTAAGACATGGGCCCAGTGACCTATTGTTTTAAAGTGTAGGTTTTATTATTATTCAGGTATGATGAGTTCAACAGATCAGGAGTTGCTTGTCATTGAAAAGATACTTACTGACACTTTGGATAGTTTTGTGGAGTAGGGCATGTTCCATACCATGAAGGGCCTTGCAGGTAAAGGCCAGGATCTGTCAGGAGGCAGATGGAGCAGCAGGTAAATGTGGGCAAGAGCCTTTGTTGTGGTTTCTGTGGTAAGGACCAGGGAGTCAGTGTATGCAGGTTTAGGATTGGCTAGCTCCTAGAATAATGTCAGTGGGTTTTGGGGTGCAGGGGCTGTCCCAGATTGTCTGGTTTTCGGCTCTGGGGTAATGAAGTCAAAGGACTTTGGGACATGAGTGAGAGAAGCTAATAGAGGAGATGGTGGGGTGTGTGGACTCAGGACTAGTTAATTTTCATATGAAAGGCACATTCCAGGGAGAGTCATTGACTATCTCTAGGAATTGGCTAGCCCTGGGAGAGGCATCTCTCCAAGGTCTGAAAGGCGCCAAGATGTCAAAGCATCAGAATTAGAGAAAATAAAAAGACCCGACTAATCCACTTGTGATACATAATGCTCTTGGGAAGAATAACAATGATAACATAGAAGCTACTATTTTCAAAGATTTTTTTTGAGATTTATGAGATTAAAAAAATCTAGAAATGCAAAATACCATGATTAAACTTCTTGTTGTTGACATTAAAATGCATTTGATACATTATTTTAAACATTTCTTGAAAACGTATTTAGAAACAAATATAAAGCTCCATGTTTGGCCTCAAATTCAAATTAATATAAACCAAAAATGAATTATGCCACCAAATAGAGTGCACCAACAAGAAATGAGTCATGCCTTGTAAGACAGTACAGAAATGTAAGACATTGGGAAGGGTAGAATGACGATAACTTCAAAATTCAAATATAAGATGAGTCATGTGATTTCTCTTCTGTGAAATACCCAAATCACCACCTATTTGGATGCCCATTCCTTGAGTACCGACAGATGGCACCAGTAGTTAATGGAGAAGGATTTGATTCTCACTAAGGGAAAGAATTAGAAGTTCCCAGCTATTTGTGCAGCATTAACAAATGTGGATATTCTGAACAGTGTCCTTTTTTATATACCTGCTTAAGCCAAAATGCTTACACCCTCTGTTTGGAATGTTTCCCTAAACTCCTCTGCCATCATGGAAACAAGTTCAGAAATTTAAAATATATTCATTATGACCCACATTGAGAGTGCAGACAGGTTCTGATCAGCAGAGACTCTTGTGCATGAGATTAAAAAAGGCTAAATAATGAAGTTCCCACCAGGACCACAGATCAGCTGTAGTTTCGGACCATACACAGGGCAAGGCAAAGGCAGGACAATACACTGAGAATATATTTTGAATTGTTTTCGTTTTTCAGATTAAGTTTGTAGTGCTTATCAATACAAGCCATACCCAAGAAAACCCCTGAAAGAAAATACTGGCTTTTTAAAAATGCTTGTCTATTAATTTTGCCAAATTCTTACTTGGATTTAAACATCTCCTGAAGTTACATAATTTACAAAGAAGCTGGAAGGAAGCGTAATTTCCAGTTAATCAATAATATGTTTCCTAGAACTGATTTTATTTTTAGCGGAAAAAAAATAGCATTTGATTAGTAAAATAATGTACTGATAAAATGAGGGTGCAAATGATGCCAAATATATGTGGAGGCTCATCCAGTTCCTGAAAGGATGTTTGGATGATAGTTGTAATGCTCCTTTTAGCTAGAATAGGCTAGAATGATTTGATTATTAAGAAAACTACCTGTTGTAAATTGTACCACTGATCAAAATTTTTTTCTTGTTAACATCTCAGATGGTCAGAATATGGGAAAAGTGAGAGGTTTAAGTAGTATTTCTACCATATTACATGTATTATCACTTAAGGCCAAAATCTATGAGGGGTGTGTGTGAATGTAGATATATGGTGAATGCTGCATTGTGAACATATTTCCCAGAAACAATTAGCAGTATACTGTTAACAAGGTGTTAAGGAGAGAAGTGACTAAAAGCTTCTTATTTTGAATCTAAACATAACCTGAACTAACATGAGGCTATGTATCATGTTATTAATAATGGTAAATGTGAGTGATTGCACATATCTTTGTGGAAACTTTAATGTGTTGATTCTGGGTGCTTTTCCTTGACCCCATTGTATATGTATAGTAATATCTTTATATTCAACAATTCTTAATTCAGAAACACATCTAGGTCCCAGGGTTTTGTATAAGGGATTGTTGAGCTGTAATTGGTGGAGAGCATGCTTTACCATTTTTCAAATGATATGAAATGAACATCGTAACTTAAGTACCTGGTGTGGTCAGATATGAATGAGACAAAGAAAACCTGATAGGCTTAATTAGAGAGGGGCAGGAAAGAAGATGGAGATATAGAGTAAGTTGTAAAAGTCCTAAATATGTGCAAAACAAAGGAGAAAAACCTTTAGCAGACTTAGAAAGAGATATATTAGCCATCATTTTACAGTCTATTACTATTACATAAGTTCCACTAACATCAGTTTTCCCATCCATAAAATGGGGACAGTCACATCTACTGTGCCAGTGTGAGTTGTTTCTAGGTGCCAAGGGATAGAAACCTTTGTCTGGGATAATAAGTTAATGGTTCTAAACCTCACCTCCCTTTCTAGGAAATTTACAGTGTCCATCAGCATATTCATGGTTTTGAGAATCATATAATGAAAACCTTTGTTTAACTTTGGGCCAATATGTACCAGAATTATTTCCCCATACTACTTGTGGAAATACTATTCCCTAGCAGACAGTTTGGGAAATGGCTCACATTCCTCAGCCAGCACACAGAAGAACTAAGGTCAAGAGTCATATTTTATTCATATTCATATATTATTGTGCTCCTGGTCTAAAAAAAGAAAACAACAACAACAAAAACAGCTGAGCATAACATAGCTGTACCATAAATATTTGTTGAGTGATCCCATGAAAAATATTCTTATCAAAGTATACATTTCAGTATCCATACCCCATAAATGATGAATGAATGATGGATAAGCTAAGAAATGGAAGCATAGACAGCAAAAGATGAATCAAGTTTAGGGCCTGTGATATAAAGCATCTTGTGGGTGTTAGATGAGATGAGAATGAATCCAGCTAGTGAGAAATGCCCAAGAATGTCTCTGCAGGGGTGAGAAATAATGAAGATGGTGTCACTAGAGGTAAATGAAGGGTCATATTTGACAGACCCTCTTGAGCTTGGAAATAAATGTAGGAGGCAAATGATCGAGAAGAGTCAAAGCTAACATCACGGTTTTTAGCCTGGGTGACAAGAAGAATGTAATGTTATGAACCAAGATTATGAAGCTAAAAATAAGGAGCATTTCTGTAAGGAAGAAACACATTGTTATGAACATGATTTTTAGTAACCCCTTGGTTATCCATGGAGGTGTAGTAGATGATTGGAAATATATTCCTGGGATTTTATAGAAAATTGGGGACAAGAAATGATCAGAAGCCTGATACACATAGATATGATTTATGATGCTTTGGGAACAGAAAAAATAATGGAAAAAAATGTGTGAAGAAGAATCAGTTTTTGTAGGCAGCACCCAGAAGAATGCCTGTGTTTAAAGGGAAGTTAGAAGGTGTAAGAAGATTGGCAAAAAGAAATAGCATAGAGGTAGAAATTAGGATAGTATTAACATCAAGGCCAAGGTGTATGAACTGTGTCTAGAAGGATGAGTCATCAACAGTCAGGTACTGCAGACATGAAAGTAAGTGTCTAAGAAGACAGCCACACTTGGGAATTAGGTAACCATTGGTCACGTTCGACAAAGGGTTTCTCTAGAGTAGAAACTTTTGGCAGTGGACTAAGATAAGGATGGATGAGAGGAATAGAAGGAAATATTTTGAGATGCTTGGCAAGAGTTGTAGTGGAAAGTGTTTTGACCAAAAAACAAAACAAAACAAAACAAAAAAACCCCATCACATTAAAGGTAACTGTAATAAGTGAGCGGTTTTGTAGGGAGAGAAGGGTCCAATGGTGAGAATGTGATTAGAAAAGAAAGAAAAGATAGGGTTAACTCAGTAAGCCAGGCCCTAGAGGAGGCCAGCAGAGATGTGAGCACAATCCAGAGAGAGGGAGGAAAAAGTTGGGGCTGTAAGAGGAAAGGAAGGAAGCTGTCCGAAGACCCCAGTGGATTTAGAAATGCAGGGAAGTAAGAAATTGTTGCTGAGTTGATCATCTGTTGAAAGTAGAGGTGAGTTTGGAGAGGATAGGGGTTGGGGGGGGCAGTTAGACCTCCAAGAGACTGGAGGTGTTCCTCAAACCCTTCAGAAAGAGTCCCACCTCAGGGTCTTTGGTAGGCTGGACTAGGAACCTAAGAAGCTCCTCCCGGAGATACCCGCAAGGTTGTCTCTCTCCTCCAGGACGTTGATACCTCTGCCCATCAACTGCTCTCCATCATAGGACAGGAGGTCAGTGATCTCATGATTGGCTTGTACAGCTATTGTAGTACCAGATGTATTTATTTAAAATGAGCTTATATGACCTACTAAAAAGAAAACCAACTAGCAGTCAGAACATATATTTTCAAGTAATTGCCCTGTCCCCGACTCATGTGATTTTTTTGTATTTGTTAATTTCTCTGGGTCTCAGTTTTCCTCATTTAACTCCAGTTTGGAATTTTCAAAATGTATTTCTGAGAATTATCTTTGTCATTTCTAATTTCAGTATTTAATTTAAAAATTTATAGTCATGGAGCATCTGGGTGGCTCGGTCAGTTAAGTGTCTGCCTTTAGCTCAGGTCGTGATCCCAGGGTCTTGGGAAAGAGCCCTACATTGGGCTCCCTGCTCAGTGGGGAGTCTGCTTCTCCCTCTGCCTCTCCCCCTGCACGTGCTCTCTTTCTTTCTCTCAAATAAATAAATAAAATCTTAAAAAAAATTTATAGTCATGCTAAAGTGCCTGTTTGATGAGTGACCTTACATTATTTTTAAGAATAGAGAGTATTTTAAATATTAATCCAATTAGGACTAGAAAACGCTTTCCATTGAGTGTGTACTTGTTTCTTTTTAAGTGACTTAAGACACATAATGATAAATATTGTCCTTCAGTGTTTAATAGCTGCTGTTATTGTTCCAGTTAAATAAAAATATATCCAAACTATTTAGTATGTTAAATATAAATATAGTTATGCTGTAAGAAATAGATTTGATCTCTCCTGCATGTGTTTAATGAACATGAACATTAAATCTATTTGAATTCTTGTTCAGATCCTAGTGTATTGTAGTAAATGATGTAAGTACTGAGAGAAGTACATACACGTGGCATTGCCCATTCCAATTGCTTGTATAGTTATACTCATAACGTTCTCACAAGGACCCTATGAGCCAGGTATCCTCCCTCTAGAGATGAGGAAATGGAGGACAGAGAGGTTACAGAATTTTCCAAGGTCACACTGATATTAGTGCCAGACATGTTCTGGCTCCTTCATCTGAACTTTCAACCCCATGTTACCGCCACCCCACAAAATAATGAAACACAGATTTAGATACCTGTGTGCTGTGTCCTGCTGTACTTCATTGAATTCACTTCCCTTAGAATATTCCATGATGTAACAGTACCACAAATCCCTCCAGTTTCTCTTGATGAGCATTTGGGTTGTTTCCGAGTTTTTGCTATTATGAACAGTTCTACCAAGAAGAGTCTTGTATATGTCTCTGGCTTTACATTTTTCCAAGAATTTTTCTTCATTATATGTGAGAGTCAGAGTTCATCTTAAGAAGTTAATGCCTAATTGTTTTCCAGAGTGGCTGTGTAAATCGTATTCCCATCAGCAACAGAAGAGCTTCTGTTGATTCAATGTTCTGCATCACTTGGGTTTCTTAATCTTGATAGACTGAAGTGGAAATCATTCATTGGGAAAAAAGGGAAGCGGTATTTGGTACAGAGGAAAAATAGAGCTTTAGCATCAACAGAATTTTCTGTTTGAAATCTTGGTCCTTCAGACTCACCGGAAGTCATAGCTCATGCACAATTTTTAACCTTTCCGAACATCATTATGTACTTTTGTAAATTAAAGATATTTTATTTAATCTGTTAAACATAGTCCCTGCATAATAGGCAATCAGTATAAATTCACTAAAAATGTGAGTGGCATGCAAACAATCAGAAGGATAATTGTACACACAGTATGAAGGAATTTACCTTCAAAGTAATTACCGTGTCCTCTACAACAAACATATGGGAAAAAGGTACATCATCAAGCAAGAGGTGATCTAAACTTTTTATCGATGTAGTCAAACTTTTTCAGCTGGCACACATTTTGTTTTTGTCTCCATAAATTCATGTGTATTTAAAGTACAGCCTGGTGAACCACTGTAGATGCAAAGATGAACAAGACTTGAAGGAATTGATAAATCTAGTAAAGTGGAAATGGGGATCCTGTTGGTGAGTCAGAGAAAGAAATGGGGCAGCAAAATTGTTGATACCCTGGGTAGTTGATATAAAGACAGATGGCATTGATTGTTGTGGAAACACAGATTAAGGTCTAACCTAATCCCCTCACCCTCCCCAGGCTGTGGAGGATAGGGGATGCTGGTGGGCAAGAGGTGACATGAACTAAGACTTCAGAGCTTGGTTCCTTGGGCTATGTACATATGGTTATATCTGGGAAATGTGTGCATGCTAGTATCGAATTCAGTTCTGAAGCAATACATTTCCTGAAGCAGAAAGATCAAATTAATACATAAAAATTAAGTTAAGAACATGTCGGTTATGGTATTTTTGAATGCCCAGATTGGATCTCAGGTTCATCTAGCTACTTAGCTTCTAGCAGTCTTTTCTCTTCTGGATTCTGGATACCATGGTGGTCTTCATGATATTTTCTTATCATTTTGAAGGAAGCATCAGGGTTTGCTTACATTTTTCATAGATGTCATTAAGAAATTTTAATAAGAAGGACTTTAAAAAGATTAATTTAAGCTCCAAAAAATGACATAGACATACACACACATGCGAATGTCTACACAATTGTGGGAAAGAAGCAAGTCGATCCATAATTTCATCCCTTGTATGAGCTACTTTACACAGGATAATTGCTTTGTGAATGCCATGTTGACATTTAAATAAAAACAACTCCAAAGCAAAATGGATTTTAATTAAGAAAACTTGACATTGGTAAAAATTTATTAGCAAATGTAACAAAAAGCAGGTTGGTACCACACTCCACATGTATCTCATTGACACCATCATGGAGTTCAGAGGGGAAAAGATGTGCTTCGGAAACTGATGCCAAACCCAGGACAGAAATTCTGTGACTGTGTTAAATATGGGACTTAATGCAAGTTTTTGTTAATTGACCCTTAGAGAATGCTGGAAGTTTTTTATATTTGTTTTTGTTTTTAGAAATAGGAAGAACCTTAGTCTTATTGAGCGTTATAACCTCTTTAAAGCCATGCTTTCTATGAACAGTTGCCCCTTACATTCAAATTTACTATATAACATGTACCTTGAAGAAATAGAAATGTGCGTAGCTGGGATTCAGCATATCTTGGCATAAATCTGCTTGTTTAGGTCATTATTAGTTTAAATATATTTCAGGGATACTGAATTGTTCAATATAATTTTTTAGATGATTAACTATTCCTTCTGGAAATTTTTGGTTTCTATAATGACAAAACTTCCAATTCAGAAGGATTGAGTAATAATATACTGAAAGATAAGATTTATATTCAAACAAAAATTTTACTTTCAAGTGTCCATTTTATAAAATCACATCTCTTAATGCCCAAGGTCAACACTATTCAAGTGATAGAACAGAGTGCCCACTCTCTGGGATTTGGGATTTCCTACCATGAGAGTTCTTATGTACACATTGTTAGAAATAAAGCTTTGTATCTCCACCTTTTGTGAATTTCCCTTATAGTCTAGGCTTAAAGAATGCCTAGTATTGGGACCTATGTCAATAGAAATAAAAAGGATGTTTTTCTTTTCTTTTTTTTTTTTTTAAAGATTTATTTATTTATTTGACAGAGAGAGATAGTGAGAGCAGGAGCACGAGCAGGGGGAGTGGGAGAGGGAGAAGCAGGCTTCCCGCCGAGCAGGGAGCCCGACGCGGGGCTCCATCCCAGGACCCTGGGATCATGACCTGAGCCGAAGGCAGACTCTTAACCAACTGAGCCACCCAGGCGCCCCAAGGATGTTTTTCTTTTAATGTCAGATATTCCTTGATCACTTATTTGTATTAAGAACACAACTAGGAGTAAGATACAATCCTTGCCCTCAAAGAGCTCCAAGTCTGGAGGGGACTGGGAGTTAGAGACAAATGTTTATCATACAGTGGAGTGAGAATTGCAATGGAACATCTGCCATGTGAGCATGAGGTGATCCCTTTCCTTGGGAGGACCAAGGAAGTCTCCTTATGGCAGCTCACACTTGGACTAGACAAGAGCTAACGTTTGCCAAACTGTCAAGGGGAGTGGCTTAAGGGGTTCTAGTTGAAGAAACTGACCCTGCGGAGGATTGCAAGGCAGGACTGGGTGTTCTTGTGAGTGATGTGTCATCATGGAGACACGCTAGGTACTCAGGGTCTGGGCACAGGACAGGGCAAAGGAAGAGAAGAGCTGGTTGAGATGTCCACCTCATCTGTTCTGGGTTCGAGAACACTTTTATCTTTGTATCCTGATACACACTGTATAGAATGGAGGTGCTGTGGGATCGTTGAGTGTAACAGTCAAGAAGGAATTCTTGAGATGTTTTACGGTGCAGCTTAGTTAAGTTTAAGTGGCACAAGGACAAGACCCACAGTCAGAGCTGCACTTGTGCTGTATGAAGCTGGTGGTTCTGTACTCAGCGCTCAAGCAGGAGAGAATGGGCGGGGAGTATTCGATCATAAATATTTTTTTTTCAAATTTCTACTCACAAAACTACTTTCACAAGATTTCTCTGGTGTTTATCATTCAGCTTGATACTAACTATGGGTGAGATGTACAAGCCCTTTAAGAATGTGGCCATCAGCACATATTTGATCCTCTTGGAAATTATGCAGGCTAAGGTCAGCCTTCTGGGCTGAAGGTGAACATTTTTCTGCTTCTGTCCCTCATCAGAAATACATAGACCCCATGATGAAGTGCAGGCTAACAATGTTAGTCCTAAATCTTGCTTAAAATGAAACTTGGAAGGTAGTAGAATTGACCGATGTGGTTGTTAGAGAGGATTTTTCTACCAGCTTAGACCCTAGATTTGTATCCTAACTCTCAGGTTCAAATTCTAGTCTACCTCTAATCCATTTGCCTTAAATGTCTTGTTTTAGCAGACAAGAGCTTCCTTTGATAGCTTGCAATAGCGTTTTCCCTAAACATGTATGTAGCTAAAGCTCAGCAGGGCAACAGTGTAGCCAGATCTATACTGTGTCATTCATATTAACAATGTGAATGTATCATACTTCTTTTACATATACAGAACTCTGGATGATCCCCATATTTTTGGTCTGATTGATTCAGGCAGCATTTAGGAGAGTAATATTCTATTGCTCAAAAGTTACGGACCATTAGCTGGAACCTGAAGGGTTTGCCTTAATAAGCAGAGGAAGGAAAGTGTCTTACTGGGGGATAGGTGCCCTGGGCTGAGAGTAAAAAAATCAAGATAGCCCCCTGGCATTAAGATTTAGTGGTTTATAAACCCAGGAAACTCAACTTCTTTAGGCGTGTTTCTCTTCTCTGAAATGGAGAGGCTATTGAAATCCCAAGCACTTCATGGGGTTGTGGTGAATATCACACCCGATGATCACCAGCTTATCTTTTAAAGTAGTTTGGAATGTTCAGCTATTCTTATAAGTAAAATTTTCAACTCATCTTTTCAACTAAACAGTTTGAAATCTTTAGTATTTTAACATATACTATACAAAACAAGATGAAGTTTTTGAATGTCATTTCCTTAAAATGTTTGTTCTTTCCAACCTAAACAGGGCATTGGGTTTTTGCTTAGGATCCACCTATGAAGACCATTACTTTCCACGGGCTGGTTGGGCATTACTCAGCTCCCCTCCAGTGGAATGGACTAGCAACTTTGGTGAGTGCGTTTAGAGGGAACTCAGTGTATGGCGAGCTAACATAGGACTTTGTGTCCAGAACTAGCCATAAAACTCTTTTTCCATCAGCACTTCTATTGTTATCATAAATCAACATAACAAATACTAGGACTAAAACCAAATTGCTGTCAAATAAATCAGTTCTAAATTTCTCCTCATGTTTATTTATTTATTTTTTTTAAAGATTTTATTTATTTATTTGACAGAGAGAGAGATATAGCGAGAGCAGGAACACAAGCAGGGGGAGTGGGAGAGTGAGAAGCAGGCTTCCTGCCGAGCAGGGAGCCCGATGTGGGACTCGATCCCAGGACCCTGGGACCATGACCTGAGCCGAAGGCAGACGCTTAACGACTGAGCCACCCAGGCGCCCCTCTCCTCATGTTTAAAGGAGGTCATTGTGTAGGTTATAAGATTCTCAAAGTGATTTTGTTAGGAAGAAATTTTAATTGATAAAAGGTTAGTAAGAGTCTGGCCAAATGTAGGAAGTTTATTATGACTAGGTTGTGAGGTCAAGATCCTAACCCTACGGGTAAGGGTGGGGGTCTTTCAGTTCAACCCTCCCCTTGGAAGTTGACTTCAAACTTAAGGACACCTGGGTCCAGGCCAGGTTTTGTCTAGACACATCTTCCCAGGATTCAAACACAGTGAGACCCACAGACAAGGCATTTCTTCCTCTCGTTTCACTGGTCATTGTGGGGCATTATCTCTCTCTACTGGATCGAAAAATAAGTTTTGAAATCTTGTCCATTATTGGTATTATAAAATAGACTGTCATTCTCCCAGAAGTTTGAGAGATGTCATTCTCCCATTAGGATGTCAGTGAGGGATTCATAATTCTCACTCAGGTAAAACTGTCATAGTGACAGAGGGTCAACTGAGATCCACTGATTTGGAAAGAAATTCATCTCTTAAAGAGCACACACAAGAAAACAAAAATAGCTGTAACCTTAGGCCATCTGTTCAAAATATCCAGAATATTCATCAAAAAGGAAAACCCCTTCATATTTTGTGGAAAGTGAATGAAACTAAACTATAATGACTTCCGGGGGGGGAACAGACAATAAACATGCAGGCAAAAACAACCACCAAAGATAAAAAATAAGTAATACATATGATTTCAGGTCATGGTCCATGGAATGAAGAAAATCAAACACATGAGGCAATGAAATGAAGAGTGAGCAGGGAACAGCTAGTCAAGATTAGCTGAGGAGAGCCTTCTCTGGATAAGCAACATCTGTGGTAAGGCTCAGAGAAACAGCAGGGAGCAACCAGGTGAGGGCCTGGGGAAAGAATGGTCCAGGCTAATGGTTTGGCTTCAGGGGTCTGAGGAAGAACAAGACCACATGTTTGGAGCTTAGTAGGAAGGGGGAAGAGTGGAAGCAGATTAAGTCAGGAAAGTAGATAGGGATCAAATCCAGGTTCTCTATGAATGAGATGATGATGATGATGATGATGATTTCATGGGAAGACCATTTGAAAATTTTAAGCAAAGGAATGAAACGATACGATTAAAAATTGGAAAAACTCTGGCTGCTCTGGAAAATAAGATTCTGGAGTCAGTGGGGGAGGGGCAAGAAGGGAAAGAGGGAAACCAAGAGAGATGCTGTTGCAGAAATGCAGACTACACATGATGGACTGGGTAGCATCAGTAGGGAGATTGTGAAGTGGAGGAGTTCAGGATATAGATTACAGGAAAAGACAACCAACAAAAACTCACAGACGTATTTTTGTGGAGTATAGGGAAAAGAGACTGTTCTGGAATCTCTTCTATGTTTTTCTCCCCAGGGATTGGATTGATGACGGTCCCATTTACAGAGATGAGGAAAGGTTGGGAGTGATGGGATGGGAATAATGGGAGAAATAAAAAAGTTCTCTTTTGGATGTGTGAACTTAGAGAAGTCTGGTGAATGAATACCCAGTGGAAATGGGAAGTAGGCGGTTGACTAGATATGTCTAGAGCTCAGTGGGGAGGGCAGAGCTGGAGATGAAAGCATTGGGAATCATCAGCATATAGATGATGTTTAATGCCTTGGGCCTGGGTGCGATAACACTGTATTAATTTGCTCTTTCCAGTCATGTTGTTTTCTGGGTTTTTATGAATCATAGTTTTTCAGAATTTACCCGGGACTCTTCATAGCTTCCATTGCTCTGGGTAGGTTCACGTTTTATTTAGCATAATGCATTAAGCTGGCAGCTTCTATTTCTAGGTTTGTTGCAAATTGTTGATAAAATTCACAGTGCTATATTTTCTGAGTATTTTCCCCTGGGTTCTTTTTTTATGGTTGTTAATGAGCTTGAGAATTTCTTATAATGCATAGTGTCAACTTTAAGCACATTCCTTGCATGGGACCTCATTATGTATAAATTTCTGCTTATAGCAGAAGGCATGCTCCTTTTAAAGTTGGAGGAGGTTTGATACCTGCTGTGTTCATAGACATTCAGCCCAAGTTTTGAGTTTCTTCCACTTGGGACGTTGACAGTTTGACATTTTTAACAGGTCTAAGTTAAATAAAACAGTATTTGAATAAATACAAAAAATATCATAGAGAAGTGGGTTCATAACTAAGACTTTTGAGCACCTTTCTTACCATAATTTTTCATGGAGGATTAATACTCAAATACTCGTAATTTGTGGCAATTGAATCACGATCAATTTTAATATCTAATAAAAGAAACTTTAACTTCTAAGTGAATTTCTGTGTGTTTGTTGGTTTTTAAAAAATGGAATAATTAAAATTATATGATTGCTGTTGCAATTATTATAATAGGTCATTTTTCCTTGACATATTTTCATCTGTTTTATTTAAAAAAAAGGGTGGTAAAATATTATATATGTCAAATATGGAAACCATACTGCTCAAAATATATCTGTACGGTTGGCTGGGATCAACTTCACAATATTATGTGTGTGAATTAGTTAGGGCTGCTATAACAAAGGACCACAAACTGGGTAGCTTAAACAATAGAAATTTATTGTTGCTCTGTTCTGGAGGCTAAAAGTTGGCAATCAAGGTATTGGGTCCTTCTGAGGCTGTGAGAGAGAACATATTCTGTGCTCTCCCCTGGCTCCTGGTGTTTTGCCAGAAATCTTTGGTGTTCCCTGGCTTGTGCAAGCATCATCCTGATCTCTGCCTTGGATCTTCAGTGATGTTCTCCTGCTGTGCGTGTCTCTGTCCAAATTTCCCCTTTTTATAAGGACCACAGTCATTTTGGATTAGGGACCACCATACTGGCTTCATTTTAACTCATTCATATCTGTAAAGATCCTATCTCCAATTACGGTCACATCCATATGTTTGGGATTTGGATGCCAGTGTATCTTTTTGCGGGGGGGATAAAATTCAACCCATAAAATATGTAACCTTCTTTCCTTCCTAACTTTCCTAATTTTCCTTAGACATTGTTAATGAACAAATCCTGAAGATGTTCTGACTCTCTCTATGTATATCCCTAGGGCGCACGCGTAGCCCCATTTATAGGTTTATGATACATTTATGAAGCCAGTTTATATCTCTGACCCTGACCACTTCTCTGAGCTCCAAATTTGTATTTCTACCTGCTTTCTTGTCACCTCCAACTGGATGAATGATAGATACCTCAAGCTTAAGATGTTCAAAACAAAATTTTTGTTTTCTATCCCCTTCCTCAAATGCTCTTACGTCATTCTTTTCCAACTCAGTAAATGAATCCTGCATTCCCCTTCTCTGTCCGAAGAGCTGAGTCATCCTTACATGTCCCTTTTCTTTATTCCCATCTAATATCTGTTCCATTGCTATATTCGTTTCATAATGCTGCTGTAACAAATTACCACAACTTACTAGCTTAAAACAATGCAAATTTATTTATGTCACTGTCTCAGAAGTCCGACATAGGTCTCATTGGGCTAAAATCAAGGTGTCAACAGGGCTGCATTCTGGAGGTCCTGGGGGAGAATCTGCTTCCCAGTTTATTTGTGTTGTTGGATAAATTAAGTTCCACATAGTATGTAGGGTTGAGGTTTCCATTTCTTTGCTGGCTGGTGGCTGCCCGTCATTCTCAGCATCTGGGGCCCACTAGTATTCCTTGGCTCAGGCTCTCTTCCTCCATCCTCAAAGTCAGCAATGGTGCCTTTGAAACTCCCTGACTTCCTTTTCTGCCGCCTCTCTTGCTTCTTCTGCCTTATCTCTCAGACTCAATCCAGAGAAAATTCTGGGCTTTTAAGGGCTCAACGTGATTAAGTTGAGCCAAGCTGGATAATCCAGAATAGTCTGTATATTTTTAGGTCAACTCCTGTATAACCTTAAGTCCCTCTTCAAAGTTCCTCCAAAATAGAATTTAGCTAAAGGTTGGATTGAATAATCAGGGCACAGGAATTGGAGGCTGGGGCAGTGGGGGGGAGGGCATCTACCATCTGTCACTACCATGTCACTACCTGTCCTACCACATGTCCTGTTAGCTCTACTTCAGGACATTTTTGCTTTTCTTCCTCCACCACTTCCGCCACCATATTCCCAGCCACCATTACTGTTCCTGGATTGTTACCACATTGTCCTCACTCCATACCCACATGATTTATATGGATCATGGTTTATCAGATCCAAACAGGATTATTTCTTTATAGCTTGTGGTGTTCAAGATAGTTTCACCTTAAATTTAGCATACTATATTAGCATAATATATTAAATCTTTTTAGCATATTGTATTAAATCTTTTTAAAGAAATACCTATCAGATAAGGTCACTTACATCCCTCCGATGGCTTTCTTTGGAATCAAATGCAAACCTTAAAATAGTCGTACAAGTCCCTGTTTATTCCTATGAAGGCCTGATCACTTCATCGGACAATTTTATTTTCTTCATAGCACTTATCATCGCAAGAAGCCATCTTTTTCATTTATTGTGGATGTTAATAGTCTGTGACTCTTCATTAGAATGTAAGACCCAGTCTGTTTTCTTTAGCATTGAATCTTCAGCTCCTAGAATACATTGACATTGTGATTATTCTAAATGTTTCTGTTTCTGTACAATTTAAATTGCTTTCTTATGTATACATATATTCCGTAGCATGTGCCTGTCTGTTCTGAGGGTGTCACTATGCTTGGTACCCTCTTCTGTGAACAGCAAAAAGAACTCCTCCTGATGAGATCTTCCTCTAGACACCATGAGTAATATATTAGACAAGCCCTCAACCCCCCAAAACTTGTAGCTTTAATCTCATTGTATTTCTATAACCTTTGAACTACAGTGAACAAATCTTATTCTAGTTTTATAAATGAAGGAATGTCATTTAAGACAAATTGAGTAACCTGAGGAAACCTCTTGCTTAACTAGAACTCTGAACAATTGATCCAGATTCCTTTCTGAATCATGCCAGCATTGGGATTTATCCCAGCTTCCTTGAAGCGCAGATAAGTAATTTATTCAACAGTTTTTTCCAAAAGTGAATATATATCATTTTCGTATTCCTGTTTAATGTTTCTCTTTGTCACTTTTATGGCCATCAGACATTAATTTATACAACTGATAATGTGAGGCCATGTGACAGAAAACTTTTCCAGGGCAATAAGGAAGGGAGGTTGGAAAGAGGAAATGATGTGCTCAAGGGTTCGGAGTCGGCATTTAAGGCTCCTCATTCTTTTCTCTACTTCACCAGAATCCTAAGAGGAAACAAGGATTCATTCCTTTCTCCTTGGGACCCAAACCCAACTGTAGCTCCTACACTTTCCATTATACATTTCCTAATCCCTGGAGGAGCGAATGTAGGACTCCAAGCTAAAAAGCTGACAAAAATGCTCATGAAAATCTCCCTGTCATTCTTCTGCGGGTATACATGGGATTATAAGTGCCTCACTTCATTTCCTGCTTGATGTGATAATACTAAGTGACTATTTTAATCAGGTACTTTCTTGGATTTGGGACATGAATGTTTAATTGGGGTACAGGGAATATTAGAGCATTGTACCCATCTGGAGAAGGTTAGCCCCAGGTTTTCTAGGGGAGAGAGGAGGAACTAAGATTTTGGAAAGCCAGAGAATGTCAGAGCAAGGGACAGGAAAATAAATACTGTGTGCCAAAGAGGGGAAGAAGCTTGCAAAACTGGGGCTAACAAGATGCAAGGGAAGACTCAAAGCTTGAGAGCAGACTTGTGCTCAGGCCAGTGCTCCACCATATCCCAGCCAGATCACTCCCATTCCTGAACCTCTCTCCTCTTGAGGAGAGGAAAACAGCATTTAGTTGCAGTGGTGAAAGTAGTTGTTGATACAGGTAAAGAATTTTTCAGGGTCTCTAGGTCATGGTTACCGTCCAACTCATGGTAACAACGGGACAGTTTGTAATTTTCCCAGGCTGACGGGATGGCCGTGAAGACCTGGGACACAAGTCGCTGCAGCTGAATATGCTACATACATGAAGTACTGCCTTCCTTTCAAAATCCGACCCAGCATAAATCACATTTTAGCAACTGACTTCAGTGGTAAAAGGAGAACCAGCCTATGAATGTGAATGCTCGCCAGACACGCGATAGTGAATTTCTGTGTTCTCATTTCTACTCTCTATGTGAAATAGTAAGTTAGCAAATAACTTTAAAGTTTCAGGATATGATTTAATACTGTACATTTATCAGTTACAAAGGAAAATGCTAATCAGTCTGTCAGGCCATGACTAAATGCTTACTCTGTGCACATCACTATAGTAATAAGTAAATTGATTTGTTTAAAAGAAATAAAATTGTACTTCTGGAAGAAGCAGAAGAGATACCAGATAGATACTGAGTGTTTCCACAGTAACGGCAGACTGTAAGCTAGGTGAGGGTGGGGGTATGTCTGTCTATTTTAAGACCTCTCAGAATTAAGTGCTCAGAACAAAATAGCCATTTAATAACTGTTCATTAAATGAATGAATGAAGAATGAATGAATGGTAAAATAAGATGGCTCAAATTAATTGTTGGACTATGTAATAGACTTCTCTGCAGTATTTATCTGTCATATGTTCAACCTTTGTCCGTCTACATTGCCTTTTACTTTTAGGGAACATCATCTTCCTGGGTTTTACATTTTACATTACAATAACATGATAATCATGACAAATGCAGCACCTCTGTAATTAGCCATTTACTTTGGACTCCTCTGGGGCCTGCAGTCCTTTCCAGCAGGTATGTGGCGGGATAATCTTGGTTACGTAAGTCCACAGCTGGGTTTTTCAGAAGTCCTAGTGCTGCACATGAAGTCCTGACAGTAACACCAAGAAGGGATAGTAAAAATTGAAACCTACCAGCTACTGTAACCATAATATTTCAAATTGTATGCGGGTGAACAAATCATGTTTGTTTCCTGGTGTGTTCTTTTAAAATGTATATACTTAGACTCTATTTTGGAAACTAGATTTGACAACTTTCATGTTGCAAAAGTAGGCAGCCAACTTATTAATATGTTAAATGCAGGTGAAAATATGTTCAATAGGTTTATGACACTATGGCATTTATGCATATTTATATGCTGATGGTGAGTTCGTGTTAGGTTTTGGAGGTAAAGGCATATAGGGTCAACAGTTTGTTCGGTAGTTATTAAGATGCCTGTTGTGAAGTATGTACCTCTTTGAAATGCTTCTTTACTCAGAAATAAGGTAGAGAATGACCCAAGAGGCATCTTTACTTTTAAATTAACAAATGAGTGATTTGTATTTATCAAAATATTTTTGTATTTATCAAAATATTTTTTGTATTTATAATTTGTATTTATCAAAATATTTTAAAAAGTCATCTCACTGTGTTGTGATGTACTGGATGTGTCCCCTCATTGATTTTAGGCTGCCACTGGCACAGGAGAATTCTAGAAGGATTGCTTCAATCTACCAGTATACATTAATTTTATTAGCTTGAAAAATGAAAAGCTGTATGCTAGATTGTTGATTTTGTTGTTGTTGTTGTTGGTATTTAAAGAGAAAGTGAAACCGTCTCTTGGTTTCTGTCTTTTTCAAACCTGAATATTGTAAGGTTACTCCATTAGTGCCCCCGCCGGCTCAGCATGTCCATCTGGACAGACACTGGATGAGACGCTCTGGTCTCCATGGCCAGAGGGCAGTGCCCTTGTTTCTTGCTGTGACTGCCAAGGAGGTGTTTGAATCGTGCTATCTAATGTCATCTTGTTTATTATGCATACTGACACAGTTCATGGGGAACTTGCCTGAAAAGAAATCCTCATTCGTGTTGCTTTGGATTCTCAAATCTTCCCAAATGACAGGAATCATAGAGTTATTCTTGGTGCCAACAATGACAAACAAACAAACAAACAAAAAAACTCTAATATATCTCTACCTATACTTTCCTAATTATGATAATATTAATATTGAAGTGGTGATGTAAGGTATTGTTACGAGCCATTTGCATTGTTAAAATTAAATTATAATGGCATATTTTATAATAATAAAATAAATCAAAAAAGAAATTCTATCATTAATTTCCAGAGGAAGAGAAATTGAATCTCATGGTACTTTATAACCCTTTATTATTAAGGGAACTTAATTATTACACCCTTAGAGGAAAGTTCCTGCCTGCCTAAGCCTTAGGAACAAAGGATAGTTTGGAAGAGGTAGGTCACTGTTTGCCATTGGCAAAACCTTCTAGAGAGTTGGGGATTAGGGGAGAAGGGAGGTGAAGGGGTTCAGGTGAATGTTTTGAAACATAGCACTATCTAAGTGCTTTCTTTACCTAAGTATATTTTAATATGTGCCTGAGCACCTTTTTGTAATTAGCTTGGTAATTTAACTTCCCAAATAAGAACTTTGATATAAATTAGCTTTCTGTTATTAAATTCACAATATCTTTCTGGTTTTAGATATTAATATCTAATTGAAAGATTATTAAGATCAAAAGTGATAATTTATATAAAACCATTTTGTAGAATATAAGGCAATAGATGTTTATGTGGTTATCATTATGATATATTTTCTCATTTAGGAAAGTATGAGTTATTAAAATCTTAATGAGTTGTGAGAAGTGAACAAATATTAACAATTAAATCTAATAAAATAATTTCAATAACCTTACAATGACTAAGGGTTTTCAAACAGATCAAATTAGAATTTGGAGATCTACATTTTATTTTTTAATGAGCTGAATTAAATTTGTTCCAATTATTTATGGCTTATTATGATGCCTCTTCCTTTCAGAGACATTTTCTGCAGGAGGAAATAAAATTTGTCTCTAGCAATATACTATTTTCCATAGTAGCATAAGAAAGATTCTGTGCAAAAAGTTGAGGAGTGGAATCTGATAATGACAATTAGGTCACAAACAACAAAAAAAAGAAAATTATCGCTATGGAAAAAAGAAGCAAAATATTTGCAATACTAGGGTTTCCTATAGTTCTCAAGTAGTGTGTTGCTCAACATTACTTGCATA